>NC_091994.1:32142504-32471290 GCF_044704955.1 Pristiophorus japonicus | reverse complement strand
GTACTCTGTTCTTTCCATCTTGACTTTTTCTATTCTGAACTTTTAAATGTGTAACTTTATTGTTTGCTTCCATGGTTCCATTTTAGAATTGGAAACAAAACTTTCTTTTAGGTTACAATATGGGTTTAAAGTCCTTTCCTTTACCAAATCAAATGGCTAAAACCTGCATATTGACAAGATTATGGCCCAAGTGTTGCTTGATGTCCCTGTTGCTCCTTGCTCAATTGTTTAGTAACAGGGCGAGGGGCTCAGGATTAAACTGCTTTCAGTGCATTTGGAGTCTCGGTTCTGCCTACAAAGTTTATTTGTTCTTACCATTTATCTGCTTTGAAACCTTCAAGAGTGTCTGAGTAAAAGCTACTATTAAATTTGTTTCATTGCGATCTTTTGTTTGAAAGTGTTGTCTGTAGTACTTCATTATCTGCACTGATTTAATTCACATTCTATAATTTCCATAGCTGAAGAGGAGGAGGAGGAAGATGATGAAGAGGGAGAATTTGATGTCTTGGATGAGGAGGATGAAGATGAACTTGATGGAGAAGATGATGATGACGATGATGAAGACAGTGCAGAGGAGGATGTAAGTAACAAACCACTTTCTCAAAAAACAAGCTCTTCCTGATTTGATCGATCTATCTGTATCTCTTTTTTTTGTTTACTCTTCACATGTCTGTGACTAGTTTAATAGTTGTGGGATCATTGCAGGGCAAACTCTGCTTCAACTTACTAGAAAAAACTGTCCAGTGGCATCAGATCTACACATATTGGGCCCAAGTTTCCACATAATTTGCGCCTGATTTTTAGGAGCAACTGGTGGAGAACAAACTATCTTAGAAATCGCAATTCTCCACATTTTTTTTTTCTGCAGTTCTAGTGAGGTAGAACAGTTCTACTTTGGAACAGAATTTTTTCTTCAAAAGGGGGCGTGTCCGGCCACTGACGCCTGATTTCAAAGTTTCCACAGTGAAAACGTACTCCAAACTAAAGTAGAATGGAGCAAGTGAAGATTTTTGTAGAACTGAAAAAACCTGTTCTACACATTAAAAAATCAGGCGCAGGTTACAAATTAGGCGTCCAGAACGAAGTGGGGGGGAGGGAAGTCATTAAATTCTTATTTATACTTATACAAATATTATACAAATAAATCCAACCTGAATAAACATTTATAAGTAAAGAAAAGATTAAATAAACCATCTTCCTACCTGTGTAAAAGTGCTTCAGCCATCGTTCGTTCTAAGGGGGGGGGCGGAGAGCCGTTCAGTGCGTTCCCGCGGGAGGGGGGGCGGAGAGCCGTTCAGTGCGTTCCCGCGGGAGGGGGGGCGGAGAGCCGTTCAGTGCGTTCCCGACGGGGGGGGGGGGGGCTGCCTCAACTTTGAGGCTTTCTCACTGCTGCAAGAAGCCTCAGTGCTGATGTGCTGATGGCAATGTGCTTTTATTAAAAAATGTTCAAAAATTAAACAACTACAAAGAACTACAAAAATAGCCGAGTGCCAATGTTTCCTTCACACTGCGCGTGTGCGAACGCTCCAACGCGCACGCGCAGCGTTGCCGGCAGGAAAAAAACTAATTAAAATAGTACCCGCCCCCTCCCACTTACAAAATCGGCGCGAGTGTAGGCACGCCGCGCCAGGCAGACAAGGAGCTGCAGGGCGTTCGAGAATAGCGCGTTTTTGTTTTAGGCGCGAAAAACAGGCGCCCAGCTCGGAGGGGCGCCCGTTTTTTTCCGTGTGGAAACTTGGGCCCATTAAGTCCAGGCTGTCATTGGTTTTGTGCACACGATGTCCACAAATATTTACATCCAAGAATGTGAAAGCAGTGAGTGGTGCTGCTATTGTTAGTCGAACCTGAAATGTAAAACTGATATTTTGGTTCGTTTTCATCTAGGATGATGAGGATGAAGAAGCTGAGGATGGTGAAGAGGAGAGCAAAGGTAAGTTTCAAGCAATATTTGGCTAGTTTATTACGTAGAAAAGTTGTATATAAAATATATATGTTATGTAATCTCTAATGTCTATTCAAAGTTTTGCCTATTTGCACATTTTGTCTGTTCAGAATCCTACTTTTCTGCTGATCCTACTTCGCTCACTCTGGTCCACCAATCATCTTTTGTCACTACCTCCACCGCTGTCATTCTTTCACCCTACTAGACTTCTCCTATGTCCGGCACCGCCTCCCACAACCACCATGTGCTTACAGACACCCTGTTGCATCACTCCACCCACTCTTTCTGTATTCTGAAAACACCTTTCCCATTTCTCCGACAATTAACCCAAGACTTCCATCCTCAGTACTTATATTTTGCTTCATACTCCTCCATATCTTTTCCAATCTCTTGATCACAACTGCCCTCCTTCCCACTCGCACTTCATCCCACCAACCTCTTTTGTATGCACTTTCTGCAACTCCTAGCTTTGTTCTTCCTTTCAACAGTTTGAACCACTCGGCCTTTATGACCCACACATGGCCTCTTTAAGGCTTTATTGTTGCCTCCTCTTTCCATAACACTTTATACCTCCAAACCTACTGCCGTCCGGTGTCTAACTGCACACTAACAAACCCCAACCACTTTGAAAACACGTCTTGACATTTAAACACTGACACACCCACTTATACACACTTAATAAAACAAACTTAACCTTCCACCTATTACACAAACTGACTTTCTACAAATATTTTTATTTATATTTGTGACAGAATAATCCACACATTTTATTGAATACTCTTATGAAAATTATATGTGTATATATCTGTACATCAATATTTCCCATAATGTTTTTAGACAGTGTGGTCCCTTTAACGGGCTGCGCGGCCCATTCAAATGTCTGCAAATGTGCTTTTTCCAATTTAAAAGCCAGCTGCATTGGAACCCCTGGAGCATTGCGCGGCCATGCACCTTAGAGAACATTGCTGTACATGTCTATCTACCTTTTCTTAAAAATCTTTGTGTGTGTGTATATATACGTGCTTCTTGTCCACCAACCTTGCATCCATCCTGTTTTCATTTTTGGTGCTGCTTTTATGCCAACATTTAACATTGAAACTATGTAAATAGTAGCCTGAATCACTCAAAAGGCTTCTGGAGGAAAAAAATGTCTGCCTTTTTTTCCCTCAGTAACTGAAATTTCTCATCTAATACAAGATTTTAAATAAATATTAAAAAATTAAGTATTTCGCAAACAATTATACTTTACTCTCAAAGTTTTGACTTCAAGAAGCACCAGGATGCATATAAGGGAAATTCAACACATGATTTTCCACCCATTAATTTTAAGGAAAAAAAATTTACCTTAAATGCTTTAAGGCAGAAACATAATGACAGCAATTAATTGACAATAGGGAAAGAGTGAGGTGGGCAATTAAGGAAGTAAAAGAGGCTGCGGAAGCATTTGGGGGGCATGGGGAGGCTAACGGGCAGCATTGCAGAGAAGAGAATTATGACTATTTGTCGTCATGTGAGTTTTGCTGTAGATTTGCATTAAAAGACAAGCAACCTTAAATCTCAACTTAAAAGGCAGCAAGTCAGTTTCTAAATGTTTAATGGACTCCGTAACCCTTCTCCAAATGGTCCCAATATAATGCGAATAGTTTCCTCCTTGTTAGATCTCTTAATTTCCAATGAAATACGAACTCCGATTGTAGTTTTAATGTTATTTTATTCTGGCAGCAGCAACAAGCTCTTGGCTTTAAGCCAGGCCTTTGTCCTTCTGAGACCACATGGCCAAAATGGCTGTACTTATACCTGGTTCAATTTACAGAAAAGAACTCGCCGCCTTTGACCTTATTGGCTCAATTAATAGTCTGTTAACCTTTAATTGGCTCGCTACCCAAGGTCCTAAAATGTCAAGTTGATTGATGACTTAATGCAATGTAGTCTGTGTTTTCTCAAACTGCAGCCAGGCTGCAGAGCTTGAATTCTCTATCAGTCCCCCCTTTGATTCTTTCACAAACTGAATCATAAAACATCCGGTATCACTGGTTAAACATTCTAAAAAATAATTTCATACATGTTAATAGAGTTTCCTTCTAAAATTTGTTGGTGTGTTTCGCCACATGTCCGGATTAGTAGCTTCCACACAAATTTACACCAACCCGAGTTCCATCGTGGCCACAATGGAAGTCTGGTTTTAGTAGGTTAATTAACCTTATTCCAATTTAATCCAAATCAATATCTTAATTCAACCAGTAAACAACCTTCCCTTAAGCATAACATACCCCTGTGCCACGTACAGACGGTCTGCTGGGACCTGCAAGGTGTGTCTCATGCGGGACAGCAGCTACAGCCGCCTGGTTGCAACAACATTTAATCAACATAAACAAACAATATAAAAGTAAAATAATTACAACGACTAGAATTAAACCTTCCACCAATGAAGTTCCTATTGAACCTGGCCATTCAGTGGCTCCGCTCCACAAAGTGAATGATGGGGGTTGCTTAAGTTTTTCTACCTCCTTTTGGATATGCTCCGCTAAGTGGGTAATTTCTTCGAAGCTATCTGGGATATATGTGCAACGCTCAGTTCCGAGTAGAGCGCAAGTACCTCCCTTTTCAGCCAGGATGTAATAAAGGGCCAGTCTATTCTGTAGGGCTACGGTGCGGATTGCTACCATTTCTGCATTGATTTTAACTAGGGCCTCTGAGGTATCATTGGCTACCCGTTCCACAACGGATGCCATGTTAATGGATTCCCTTGCCAGTCTGGCGGTCCCATACCTGGGGATCAGAATGGCAAAGAACCTCTCTGTTTCAGTGATAGCTCTCTTAGGACGGTGTAAATGTTCCGACCATGACTTTATATGATACATATAAGGCACAATGTAGGCTAAATAGCAGGATTCCGTCCAATTCTGGGGCAGCCAAGGGTAGGCCTTGTGGCCGCACACCCAGTAGGTGCCATTATAGGCAATGAAGGTTAGCTGTTTCTTTGTCAGCAACACTCTGGGGCCTGTCCAGGCTTTTCCATCTGTTTTATTCAGAATCCCCGTTACGTTAAGAATTCCCACATCGGCCCAGTTTGGACGGTTCCGTGGCTTGATTACATTATAATTCCGGGAGCAGTTACTATACCCCATATTTTGGCCTCCTTTGATGTTTCTAATCAGACAGACCGATTTCCCCCGGTCTTCCTATTCCCGTTGTATTAGTGATAACAAAAAATGGGGGCCGTTTGGAATTATTGTAGCACGGTTGGTATCCCCCTTCAAAGGTAGTCAGATTGTAACCTGCTGACTTCCATTTACGTGCCCAGTTTTCCGTATCCTGAAACTCATTGCCTGTTTTGTTTTGATTAATTATCCACCTAGCCATTTCCGAGATATTCAAGGGAACTGGCCTCGAGGGAATCCCTCCCTTTGAGTGAATAGGAATATGCGCACACACCCAACAACTAGAAATGTTACCTTGTTTGGCATAAATGTATGACATATATAAAAAGGTATTTACATGTAATTCCCTTGCTATACCCTACTATTTCCCTTTAGTGCAGAGGGTCGGCTAGTAAGAAGTAGGCCTATGCCTAGAATACCTACAATCAGTAATTCAGTAAATTTATACATTTTGGCAAAAAGTAATTGTCCTTATTAGATTTCAGCTTCAGTTACGGGTGCTTGTTTAACGTGTGAAGCGTGGATCCAGGCTTTCTTTCCTTGGACTTTAACAGCTGCCTGGGTGGTCAATAACACTTGATAAGGTCCCTCCCACTTAGCACCCAAAGGTTCTTTATGCAACTTTTTTACATACACCCAGACTCCCGGGATGATGTCGTGGATTACCCCAAGCTGCCGATACCTGTCGGGGAAACAGAACTCATAGCATTGGTTAAGTTCTGACAGTATGATAACAAAGTGTCACTCATTAAATGAACATCAGCTTTCCTTAAATCGATAGTTCCTGGCAGCGACATGGGTCTTCCTGTTATAATTTCAAATGGGCTTAGACCTGTAGTTCTGTTCAGGGTTGCCCTAATAATACATAGCACTATTGGTAGTGCCTGGGGCCATGGTGTTCCTTCTTGGTGATATTTGGCAAGCCGTTGTTTCAGAGTTCGATTCATTCGCTCTACTTGTCCTGATGATTGTGGATGATAAGGACAGTGTAAATCCCACATAATGTTCAGTAAACTACAGACTTCTTGGCAGACAGCACCTGTGAAGTGTGTTCCCTGATCTGAGTCAATGCTACTCGGGACTCCCCATCGGGGAATGTAATCCTTACACAAGACCTTTGCAGTGTGATTGGCTGTGGCTCGTTTAGTTGGGACAGCTTCTACCCATCTAGAGACTCTGTCGACCATGACAAGAATGTTAATGTATCCTTGGCATGAAGGAAGAGATATATAATCAACCTGCAGATGCTGGAATGGTCCGACAGGGGCAGGGGGCCTCAGTTGGGGCATTTCTGTGATAGGTCCAGAATTATTTTTCTGGCAGACCACACAGCAGTCTGCTACCAGCTGGGCATGGTTTTTAAATCCCCGACCCCATCAGCTTTTCTGGGACCGTGCCGTCATCTGTTGTGAGGCCAAATGTCCCCACGAGTGGATCTGTTGGGCTAAAAAAGGCATAAGCACTTGTGGCGTGACTGGCTTGTCTTTGTCTCCAGACACCATCTTCACATAGCTTAATTCCTGCCTCAATCCATGTCCATTTTTCCTCTTTGGAGCACTCGCCTTGCATTGTTTGAAGGTCTCGTTTCAGAGTCCGGAGTGCTTTCGACCTGCACATCTGTGTTGGTTCTTCTGGGGGAACGCCCCGTGAGGCGGCACCTTTAGCTGCCTGGTCGGCTAGGGCATTTCCCTGTGCTTCTGTGGTATTTTCCTTGGTATGGGTCTTACACTTCAGGATGGACACTTCCTGAGGTAATTGTATGGCCTCTAGTAAGTCTCGGACTTCTTTTCCATTTCGGATGGTGTACCAGCAGCAGTGAGGAATCTCTTTTTCCGCCAAAAACAGACCAAAGTCGTGAGCGACTCCAAAAGCATAATGCGAATCTGTGTAGACATTAGTTGTCTGTTCTTCTGCTATTCGACATGCTTCTGACAGGGCCCGTAACTTGGCCTGTTGTGCTGACGTTCCTGAGGGTAAACATCCTTTTGCCACTACCTGATATAAGGTTGTAACTGCCCATCCTGCTTTTCTGGTACCATTGTCAACAAAGGAGGAACCATCTGTAAACAGGATGAGGTCTGGGTTGTGCAGAGGCTCCTCTGCTGCTAAGGCTGCTGCTCCTGTTTCTTTTAAAATCTCCATGCAGTCATGCTCCTCACATTCTCCCCCCTCTTGCTCTCTCGATTCTGACATCAGGAGCATAGTTGTGGGATTAACCGGGCCGGACAATATGGAGATTAGGAGCTTCCAAAACTGCTGTCCAGCGGGTCCATCTAGCTGCCGTCACCTGAGACATTCTATTCATAGACAGCAAAGCGTGTACGGTGTGGGGACACTTGACAATCAGCTTTTGGTCGAGGACTAGACCCGCAGTGATCATTACCACTCGACATGTAGCTTGCATGGCCCTTGGGCAACTTCCCCATCCGAGGGCTACCGCATCCAGTTTTGCCGAATAATAGCCAATAGGTCTTTGCCGATCCCCATGTTCTTGTGTCAGTATAGCTGTCATATATCCTTCTTTCTCATGGACAAACAGAGTAAATGGCTTACCACTGTCGGGGATTCCCAGAGCCGGTGCTGAACACAAAGCCTTTTTCAAACTCAGGAAGGCCTCTTGCTGTTAGTGAGGTGATGGCTTCTTTAGAGGCACGTTTCCCCTTTAAGATATCATTCAATGGTTGAGCAAGCTGTGTGAAGGAGTTAATCCAATTTCTGTTAAAGTTACACAATCCCAAAAAAGACCTTAGTTCTTGAATAGTGGTGGGTTTTTTAGCAGCCCGAATGGCTGCAGTTCTATCCTGGGTAAGTTCTCTCTTTCCTTGCAAAATCTTTTGTCCCAGGTATACAACCTCTTGGGATATTTGTGCTTTGTCGATGCTGGCTTTATGTCCTTTCAGCCAAAGGTGGTCCAGCAAAGCTCGTAAATCTTGTTCATGCTGTTCTTCTGTGTTTGAAGCTAGCAGGATATCGTCTACATATTGGATGACTGTGGATGACATGAGAGGTAATTCTCGCAAATGGCTTTGTAAAGCCATGTGGAATACCGTAGGGCTGTTGTGGAAACCCTGCGGTAACCGTGTCTAAGTATACTGTTGTCCTTGGACCGTGAAAGCAAACCACTGTCGAACCTCCGGTGCCAGAGGCACCGACCAAAATCCGATGGCCATATCTATAACCGAGAAATATTTATGTTCTGGTTTGAGGGCATTAAAAATGGTGGAGGGATCTGTGACCAAAGGAGCTTTTAGATCAATACACTGGTTAGCTTTCCTATAATCGACAGTCAAACGCCAAGTCTCATTAGATTTCTGTACCGGCCACACGGGGCTATTGGTGGAGCTATGCGTTTTAATAAGCACCCCTTGTTTCTCCAATTGCTGAATAACTGGTAAGATTCCCGCGATGGCAGCTAGACTGATGGGATACTGTTTAGTGCATGGAGGCTTGCTCCCAGTAAATGACGCAGGCTCCATCTGGAGTAGGCCACAATCGTTCTTATCTTTAGCCCATATTGGGTGTTCCTTCAATTCTTCTTTCTTCAAAGTTCTAATTGACCATGTCACCCGACCATCCTCGAAATGCAACGATGAATCTACTTGGATTAGAGCATCCATTCCCAAAAGGGGTTGATCTACTGGGCCTATCCAGACCGGCGTGGTTAGTTCATGTGGACCCAGCCCTATAAGTACCGGTGTCGTCCTTTTAATTTCCATTTTATGGCCCCCAACTCCATAGGCTGTACGTGCCCGGCCATCCAAAGACAAAAAGTCTCCATATTGTAGGGGTAAGCATGTTAATTCCGCCCCTGTGTCTAAAAGACAGTCCACATCCTTATCGCCCACCCTCAGTTATATATATCTCATCTTCCCTCTGTTGTATTAGTGCGAGGAGGAGGGTCAGGGTGGGCTCTAATAGTTTTTTTTCTATCCCAAGTAACTCCTTCTGTTGTATTGTCAGTCGCTTAAATGCTTCTATGAGGTCGGTATCTTGTGACAAGCCTGGTTTGTTGGCTGAATTGTATCCCTGGCTGCGTCCTCTTCCCCGGACACGACCTTGCTGTTTTGCCCTGCACGTCTTGGCCCAGTGACCTCCTTTCCCACAATAATGACATATTTTCCGGGTAATTTTCCTAATGACTGTTTATCGGAATCCTGGGATTTCCATTCCATAGCCTGTACAGCTCGGACTTTAGCTCCCATATCCCGATCTAATTGGTTACATCGATCCACCAATGCTGCAAAGGTAGTTCCTCTACTTCCCAGTCCGGTAACACTACCTTAAGCATTTTGGACAGTTCTGGCTTTCGACCTGCCACGAAAGCTGCTTTCAGGGTTCAAACACTTGTTCATCCATTTCCTCATCCGTATTATTCATACCCGAATGTTCTAGCCACGTGCATCTAAACTGCTCGTCATACTCCAGGATCTCCTCTGTTCCTTTCTGTTGGCAGGCTGCAATTTTTCCCCAGTCTGTCTTAGCTGGACTGAAGGCTTGCAGCCAGTGTTTAATCGCCTCCCACCCTGCGTTTAATTCTTGCTCATCCTGCCCCAAAGCTGCTTCTACCTTGCCGTGCAATTTTCTTCCCTGTGTTTTTGGCACCATTATGGTCAAAATTTGCACTCCGTCCCAGGGATGAAGTTGATATATATTTCTTAAGCGGTCCAATTGGTCCCACGTTTTTGCTCCCCCTTTCTTTGGATTGGACAATTCCTTGAACCATTTATCAATTTTCTCTGGGTCTGCCTGATCATAAACGTAAGTATTCTGCATACACCCTTTTTCTCGTTTTTTTTGGTTCCGCCCTCATCCGCAGTCTCTTCTGATTTGACTACAGCTTGTCTTTTTTTAAACAGGGCAAAGCGCACCCCTAATTCTTCATCCTCCGACCCTGTATTGTCAGAGGATTCAGAATCCGTATCTATTCCTCGGTCGTGTCCTCGGGTTTGCACTTTTAATTTATCCAAACATGGGTGCCCTGGGAATTGATTTCCTTTTTTCTTTTCCTATTACTGTCTCTTGACCTATTGATTTTTTCCATTCTTTAATTTCACCTTTAAGATCTTTAACTTCCGCTTCCGATTTTTCAAGTTCAAGTCTTGTCTGTCGCAGCTGTGCACAAACAGCTTGCAATTGGTCCTTTGTACTGGTTAGTTCTCAATCACGTTGGGAATGCATTATAATTTCATTCTGCTTTCGAATCTGTCCCATAATGGCTAGGGACCATCTAGTTCGCTCTTTATTTTTCATATGGGTCGTTTTTCCCCAGACCCTTTTAATCTCGTCCAAGGACCATTGTCCTTTGGAGGTTCCGTACTTTTGTTCGATCTTAATACAGGTTTGAGATAAGTCGAATTGTTGCTCAATGTGTTCTTTCAACTGTTCGAGGATTTCATCTATCGAAACCTCAGGTGGTGCCCGCCTGCCTTTAACAGTTGTAGGCAATTCTTTGCTCTTATCTCCTGCCATAATACTGATTTCTTTACTGGGGTCTTGAGTCGTAGGCTTTCCAGCCGATCAGTGGGTCGGTGATTAATCAACTAACACACCGCCGAAGTTAGACGTCTATGGGACCTCGAGCCGACTACCAACCGGAGGCTTTCGGAATCATGTATAAGGAGAGGCAAATTTAGACTTGACCGAGGACTTTTATAAAGAGGAGTCCTTACCTCAGTATGTAGGTCCGATGTCCAAAATTCAGTTTCTTCCCTCAGCGATCGTGTTCGTGACGGCAAAATTGTTAGATCTCTTAATTTCCAATGAAATACGAACTCCGATTGTAGTTTTAATGTAACTTTATTCTGGCAGCAGCAACAAGCTCTTGGCTTTAAGCCAAGCCGTGTGTCCTTCTGAGACCACATGGCAAAAATGGCTGTACTTATACCTGGTTCAATTTACAGAAAAAAAACTCGCAGCCTTTGACCTTATTGGCTCAATTAATAGTCTGTTAACCTTTAATTGGCACGCTACCCTAAAATGTCAAGTTGATTGATGACTTAATGCAATGTGGTCTGTGTTTTCTCAAAACTGCAGCCGGGCTGCAGAGCTTGAATTCTCTATCACTCCTTCATATCTGCTGCCCCCTCTCCTCCTTATCTCGGTGAAGACCAATGTAGTTGGCTTGTCTTTTGCTTTTCAATGTAACAATCGCTTAACTAAAACACCCTATCTTAATCGTTGAATAAATGCTCCCTTCACAGAAACTGCCCAAGGCCAGAAACGGAAGAGGACCCCAGAGGATGATGGTGAAGAGGATACTGAAGATGATGAATGAGCTCAATAAATGTATAGACTGTGACTGTGGTTGATATTCGCATCAAGTGACATTCCTCTGAGGCAGTATCTGTAGCTATGGCGATGTGTATTTATGAAAAATATATTTCATGAGCTATTCTGTTTAAAAGCGCATTTATAATAACAGATTATTACATTTCTGACAAGTTGGATATACCATCTGGATTGCTGGGGGTCTGGAATGTTGCCTTAGATTGGTCAGAGTTGCCACTGTTAAACCAAAGTTGTACTATGAAAACTTGGGTAGTGGTGAGTTTTGTTTATAATCTCTCCCCTTTAACTTCCATAAACGGCTACCAACCTGCCCCAAAGAGCGAGTGATTTTTTTTTTTAAGATGAGTTTCCCACCAATATTTGTATTTCTCTTCACTTCCCCCCCCACCCCTCCCATGGATTGGTATTCCAAAGAGTGACAAAGAAGCTTGAGTGGCTGGCATTCCTAAATCAAGTTTGTTGAAGAGTGCAAGCCTTAGCTAGTAGAATGCTATGACTTCAAACTGATAAGCTGGCTAACTCACTCAAGTGATTCTTGTGGTAGGTATTCATTTTTTTAATACCACTCACATTTCTAAGGATAGCCGTTATACATTATTATAAAAAAAAACTGTCTCAAACCCACTGCATTCAGTTTAGAGTTTATGCCATTACTGTGCCTTATAGTGTAGTTGGTCCAGCAGACAATGTTTTTGTTAAATGTGGTTGGGATTATCAAGTTGTCGCTGTACTTAAAGTCTGTTAGGGTGTACAATAAGACAGCCTGTGCAATCTGTCAGAAATGTCTCTTGTTTTTTAAATGCCAGTGTCCATTATTGACTACTTATTGTTTTGGCATTTCCATAGCGACAGAACTGATGCAAGAGTGGAGAGCAGAAGTGTTTAAGAAGCTGTCTTTTTCAGAAACCTGAGTATGAAAAATCTATTTCATAATTATAATTAAGGTATATTTTGTAGTTGCAACTGCCAGACACTCACTGGTGTTCTAACTTTTAGTGCAGGGCTCTAAACTGTTGCTGACTTTCTAATGTTTGTCTTGAAAGTGGATCTGGTAGAAATGTCACCAGCAGTTGTATAGAAATCCAAACATATTGAGAGCCTTGCTACAGGTATACCAGATTTTCTGAAAAGGTTGTTCAGTTTTTAATTACAAATGCAAAAAAAACCTTATAAAGAGGAAAGTAAATGGCTTTCAAATATTTGTATAAACTCGGTCAACAGTCTCTTTGTATTATAACAGTATATTATGGAATTAGTTCTAGATACCCATTGAAAAATGGATATTTATAAACTCTGGGACTTTTTTAAAGAAAACTAAATGTTGAGATTAGAAACTAGGTAATTTGTTACTTTTTATTTTTAGTGTGGTGTGAATTTTTTAGAGCAAAAATGAATTTGAATATAAATTTTCAGTGTAGTAACTTTACAAATGTATTAAACTTTGAAATGTTGCTGTTCAGGTTATTTCTGTACAGAAAATAAGTTCAGAAGACCTATTTCATGTTAATGTATCTAGTTTTGTTATAAATTTTCAAAATAAATGGGTTTTTAATAAAAAAAAACTTTTTTTTAACTTTTAGCTGCAGATATCTGCCCTTTAACATCCTGCAGCGGAGTGCAAGAGGAGGTATATGCTCCTAACCCTCAACCAGTATGGAGTGAGTCATCCCTGAGAGTGAACTGGGAATGACTTCAATTTCCCCTCTTTGTTAGGGAGCCTGTCTGGTTGAGTTTGGGAGCTCAATAAATAATTGGAACTATGTCCTACCACTCTTGTCACTAGTGAAAATGATACTGCCATTGTATAGATCAGTAGGGTGCCCAATTCTGTAGTTTTAGCCACTCTACCTCAAAGAATATATATATATATTGGAAAGGTGCGCAAAATATTCAGAATAAAATTGGGTAATTGGTACCCGGATTATGAGTTGCAAAAGGCCAGAAGACTGGACTTCAGTCTCTGCTGGAATGATTGGAACATGAATTCATTTACTTCATTTTAGCTGTTCAATATGAGGAGCTGTTTAAACTTGTTTGTTGCTTTTAGTGGTAATTGGACTATTGTAAATAAAGACAGTGTAAATGTGAGCTTTCTGTGGAGAAATTTGATTTAAGCTACTGGAGTCTAGAAGAATGTGAAACTTGGTCTCAGTGGGAGTTCAGTCTTGAGGTACAGTTGGCCTAAAATTTTACTAATTATACCACAAAGCAAAATACTACAGATGCTGAAAATCTGAAATAAAAACAAAATGCTGGATACGCTCGGCAAGTCAAGCAGTACCTGTGGAGAGAGAAACAGTTAACGATTCAGTCGATGACCTTTCATCTGAACTGGATGATGTGAGAGATAAACAGCTATTAAGCAAGTACAGAGCCAGATGAAAGGGCGGCAGGGAAAGAAGCGAGCTCTGTGAAACGGGGAGGAGTGATTGAGTAACAGAAGTTATGGTGCAAGCCAAAAGGAGATGGTGATGAGTCGATAAACAGAAGATCAGTCCCGAGGAGGTGTAAATGGTTGCAGCAGAATAGCAATGGAGGAAGGAAGCGTGGAAAATCTGGGATCGAAGATAAGGCTCTTGTGGCAGAAGTGAAGCAGGTGGATCCCAAGAGGTGCGGGCCTTGTACCAATAAGGGGATCCACATTGATGTTCCTTGAGTGTGTGGCCCCTTTAAGGAGCTGCGCGGCCTATTCAAACTGCTGCGCTTGAACGGTTTTTCCTTTTGAGAAGGTGCTTGCGCGAGGACTTCAGGCAGGCACGCAGCTAAACAGGAATATTGATCCACAGCTCAAGTACAAGCCTACACCCCCTCCACTTTAGTGGCTCTGGTGCAGCCATCCTCCACTAATAGCACCTGCTGTACGAGAGACAATTGGAGCATTGGTTAAGGTCTAAATTTGTTCAACTCAAATGTTAAGGCCAGAAGGCTGTAATGTGTATCGCAAAGTTAGTATAGGATACGCTGATGGGATTAGATGGTGTAAGGTGGGAGGAGGCTTGAGTGGAGCGTAAATATAGACCAGTTGGACCGAATTACCTGTTTCTGTGCTGTAAATTCTAAATGGCATTCACACCCATATGTTGCAATGTAAAGTTATTAATGGGTATACCTATATGTGGCAAAATGAGAAATTGGCAATTGTCCTTGGTACTTCTCTTAAAATGGCATGTTTTCTGTATATCCTTCCAAAATTGGCAGGTTTTGAAATAGTGTTCCCCTGTGTAATTGCCTCCAACGTTGCTGGATCTGCTCTTTATTGGTGGATTGGCCTTCTGACCTGTGGAACATATTTCTTCATTCACTCACTCCATCCACAATAATCTGCTGGGTCTGATTAATAAAGTGGGCCAGACTACAGCTTACTCCATTCCTCAGCCCTCCGCAGTTTCTGAATTTCACTACCGATTATAACACTTTGCTTTATTGGAAAGTTAATGTCACTTTTGCAGTTTTTCCTGATTGGCTGCTGTTCAGGTCATATTTGTAAAGTATTTCCAGCATTTTCTGTTTTTATTTCAGATTCAAGCATCCACTGTATTTTGCTTTTTTATCTTAGTTTGTATAATCTTGTAATCAAGCAATGCTAATATTTCTTGACCAACAATAACTTGCATTTATATAGCACATTTAACACAACATCCCAAGGCGCTTCGCTGGAGCGATTATCAAACAAAATTTGACACCAAGTCACATGAGGCGTCAGGTGACCAAAAGCCTGGTCAAAGCAGTAGGTTTTGAGGACCGCCTTAAAGGAGGAGAGCAGGTCTTCTGTCATCCTAGTTAACCCTTGCCACTGGATAAAGGCCTAGCTCTGTCAAGCCCGTGTGGTGGCTGATGTGCAACGGTCACCACACGTTTTTAAAAAAAAAAAAAATCCACGCACAGGCATCTTCCACCCCTTCAATTGGAGTTCAGGACTGGAATATTGGGTCCTTCATTGAAACATCAGTGAACTCGTGGAAACAAGTCGTCCTCGTTTGAGGGACCGCCTATGATGATGATTTGTAATGTATCCGAACTGCACTGTGTTCCTTTTAAAATGCTCATTTAAGGCATAATCAGTGCACTAAAAGTGATGGGGGCGGCCCTCATTTTACTCATTGGAATGCCCCATCAGCACTTTTTCTGGGGTGTTTTGATGAGGGATGGAATCCAGTTATGTCAGTTCATGTTTTCGTTTGAGCATGATGTGCATTTCGGGGTGGGAGCAAAAACAACCAGCCCAAAAGGCGCAAATTAGATTTTTATTAAAATAACACGCAAGTGATTCATCAATGCATTCTGTGTCATTTTCCTCCCAGCGAAAAGTTGACATCAATTGAAGTGTGCCTGACAGGCAAAGCTCATTACAGGGGCAGGTAGGAGAAATTGTTTTTGTACCAAATCGTGCATAAGATATTGAAAGATAGCACTTATCTCATTTTGAACAGTTGGTTTGCACTGTCAGGCCACTCAATTTGAAAGATTAATTCGGTGCCTGTTGCCATTCCACTTGCGACAACATGTGTTGCTCGTGGGGTCCCGGCCCCATTGTACTTGTGAGGAAGAACTTTTGAATGCTGGGGAAGTGAGGCAGCATCGAAGAAAGAGAGCTCCTAACTTGTCGCTATCCTGCCAACAACCTCAACACGGAGGTGACTGAGGAGCAATGCCTTCGGAGACTGATTCCCCAGTGAGGCCGAGAGTTATTCAGCATGGTGCAGGAGGTTGGACCTTCAGAGCAGGCATTGTGCTGCCTGTCGAAGTGATGGTGACGGCCACCTGAATTTTACGCAGCGTCTACAGCGCAGAAAAAATGGGCCATTCAGCCCAACTGGTTTGCCGGCATTTATGCTCCACACAAGCTTCCTCCCACCCTAGTTCATCGAACCACACCAGCGTATTCTATTTCTTTCTCCCTCATGTGCTTATCTAGCCTCCTTAAATACGCCGATGCTATTTGTCTCAACTACTCCTTGTGGTAGCACATTCCACGTTCTTACCACACTTTGGGTAAATAAGTTCCTCCTGAATTCCCTATTGGATTTTAGTGACTACATTTGTATTTATATTTATGACTTCTAGTTTTGGACTCCCCACAAGTGGAAACATTTTCTCTACATCTTGGTTGCTGAAAGAAACAAAGCTAGAAATAGCAGAGGCATTAGTCACAATCTTTCAATCCTCATTCTGTACTGGAGGATTGCTAATGTTATACCACTATTCAGGAAGTGGAGGGGTATAAACCAGGAAACTACAGGCTAGTCAGCCTAACATCGGTGGTGGGAAAGTTACTGCATTATCAGGGACAAAATAAATTTTCATTTGAAACGGCATAGGTTAATCAGGAAGAGCCAGCAGGGATTTGTTAAAAGTAAATTGTGTTTTACTAACTTGAATTCTTTGATGAGTTAACAGAGAAGGTTGATCAAGGTAGTGCTGTAGATCAAGGTTCCCTATAAGTTGCGCAGTCTGCCCATCCCGCACAGGCTGGGGCCAGCTTATTCAATGTTGGGTTTCGCGCACCCAAAAAATGTAAGAGGGAACATTGCAGTAGCTGCATATATGGACTTTTGAAAGACATTCGACAAACTGCCAAGAGGAGGCCTATTAAGAAGATGGAATTAAGGGGAAAGTGGTGATATGAATACAATATTGGGAGGTAGTTTGCAGTGGTGTCCCCCAAGGGTCAGTTTGTCGATTACTCTTTTATAGTTTTTATAAGCGACCTAGACTTGTGTAGGGAGCAGCATTATAAAGCTTGCAGATGATACGAAATTTAGTAGATTGTGTTGAGGATAGTTATAGGCTTCAGAATGGCATCGACATGGTGAAATAGGTGGAAACATGGCAGATGGAATTCAATGAGTGAGTCAGCCACTATAAGCCCACTGACTCCCATAGCTCGCTACCTTGACTACACTTTCTCCCACCCCGCTTCCTGTAAGGACTCTATTCCATTCTCCCAGTTTCTCTGTCGCATCTGTTCTGACGATACCAGTGCTTCCGATATGTTTTCCTTTTTCCTCAACTGAGGATTCCCACCAGCCTCCACATTCAGTGGATTACCCTCTGCTATTTCCACCACCATCTGCGTGATCCCACCACTAAATGCATCTTTCCCTTCCCTCCCAGCATTCCAAAGGGACCAGTCCCTCCGGGATGCCCTGGTCCACTCTTCAATCACCCCGAACAACCTCTCTCCTTCCGACGGCACCTTCCCGTATAAGCCCAGGAGATGCAACATCTGCCCTTTTACTGCCTTCCTTACCACCGTCCAGAGCTCCAAATACTCCTTCCAAGGGAAACGGCAATTTACTTAACACTTCTTTCAATTTGGTTTACTGTATTCGCTGCTCATGATGCAGTCTCCTCTACATTGGGGAAACCAAACGCAGATTAGGTGCCTGCAGAACACATCCATTCAGTCCACAAGGGTGATCCTGAGTTCTGGTCGCCTGTCCCTTTAATTCTCCGCGCCATACGCACTCTGGCCTCTCCATCCTTGGCCTCCATTGTTCCAATGAAGCTCGACCTAAGCTAGAGGAACGGCACCTCATCTTTCGATCAGCCAGTTTACAACATTGAGTTCAACAATTTCAGATCATAATCTTTGCCCCCATTTCTTAGATAGCAGGTGCTGATTCTGCTATTCCCCATTCCATGTCTTCAAGACCCATCTTTTCTTTCTTTACTTGACCCATTACCACCCTCTTTTGCCTTGCAACATCATCTCTTTTGTCATTCTATCTCACCTGCCTTCCACCCTATCACAGATCTTCCCTTCTGTTCTTTTCTACCTCTACTGCTTAAAACCTATTCAATCTGACATTTTCTGGTTCTGACGCTAGGTCATCGACCTGGAACATAAGAATTAGGGGCAGGAGTAGGCCATATAGCTCCTCGAGCCTGCTCTGCCATTCAATAAGATCATGGTTGATCTTCAACCTCAACTCCACTTTCCTGCCCAATCTCCATATCCCTTGATTCCCCTAGAATTCAAAAATCTATCGATCTCAACTTTGAATATACTCACCCATTCAGCATCCACAGACCTTTGCAGTAGAAAATTCCAAATATTCGCAACCCTCTGAGTGAAGAAATTCCTCCTCAGCTCACTTTTAAATTGCAAACCCCTTATCTTGAGACTATGCCCCCTAGTGCTAGACTCTCCAGCCAGGGGAAACAGCCTCTCAGCATCTACCCTGCCAATCCCCCTCAGAATCTTGTATGTTTCAATGAGATCACCCCTTATTCTTCTAAACTCGAGAGTATAATCTACTCAACCTCTCATAGGATAACCGTCTCATCCCAGGAATCAATTTAGTGAACTTTTGTTCCACCACCTCTCGGGTAACTACATCCTTCCTCAGATAAGGAGACCAAAACTATGCACAGTACTCCAGGTGTGGTCGCACCAAAGCCCTGTACAAGTGTAGCAAGACCTCCTTACTCTTGCACTTCAACCCCCTTGCAATAAAGGCCAACATGCCATTTGCCTTCTGAATTGCTTGCTGTACCTGCATGCTAACTCTCTGTATTTCCTATGAGGACACCTAAATCTCTCAACACCAACATTTAATAGTTACTCTGAGTGGGGGACTTCAATGTTCATCACCAAGAGTGGCTCGGTAGCACCACTACTGGCCGAGTCCTGAAGGACATAGCCGCTAGACTGGACCTGCAGCAGATGGTAAGAGAATCAATACAAGGGAAAAACCTACTTGACCTCGTCCTCACCAATCTGTCCATGACAGCATTGGTAGCAATGATCACCGCACAGTCATTGTGGAGACAAAGTCCCGTTTTCACACTGAGGACACCCTCCATTGCATTGTGTACCACTGTACTAACTGGAATCGATTCTGAACAGATCTAGCAGCTGTGGACCATCACCAATAACAGAATTGTATTCCACCACAATATGTAACATGGCCTGGCATATCGCTCACTACCATTACCATCAATCCAGGAGACCAACCCTGGTTCAATGAGTGCTGAAGAGTATACCAATGAGGTACCAACCTGGGGAAGCTACAACACAGGACTGCATGCATGCTAAGCAGCAGAAGCAGCATGCTATAAACAGCCAAGTGATCCCACAAACAATGGATCAGATCCATAATTGTCCTGCCACATCCAGGTGTAAATGGTGGTGGACAATTAAACAACTAACGGGAGGAGGAGGCTCCATGAATATCCCCATCCTCAATGATGGCAGAGCCCAGCACACAAGTGCAAAAGACAAGGCTGACGCATTTACAATCATCTTCAGCCAGAATTGCTAAGTGGATGATCCATATCGGCCTCCTGAGGTCTCCACCATCACAGAAGCCAGTCTTCAGGCAATTCTATTTACTCCACGTGATATCAAGCAGCAGCTGAGCAAAAGCTATGGGTCCCGACAACATCCTGGCTGTCGTGCTGATGACTTGTGCCCCAGAATTAGCTGCGCCTCTAGCAAAGCTGTTCCAATACAGCTACAACACTGGAATCTACCAGATAGTTTGGAAAACTGCCCAGGTATGTCCTGTCCACAAAAAGGACAAATCCAATCCAGCCAATTGCCACTCCATCAGTCTACTCTCAATCATCAGCAAAGCGATGGAAGATATCGTCGAGAGTGTTATGAAACGGCACTTAGTCACCAATAACCTGTTCACTAATGCTCAGTTTGGGTTCCGCCAGGACCACTCGGCTCCAGACCTCATTACAACCTTGGTCCAAACATGAACAAAAGAGTTGAATTCCAGAGGTGAGATGAGAGTGACTGTCCTTGACATCAATGCAGCATTTGACCGTGGGTGTTATCAAGGAGCCCTAGTAAAATCGAAGTCAATGGGAATCGTAGAAAACTCTCCACTGGCTGGAGTCATGCCTAGCACAAAGGAAGATGGTTGTAGTTGTTGGAGGTCAATCATCTCAGCCCCAGAACACCACACGAATTCCTCAGGGCAGTGTCTTGGGCCCAAACATCTTCAGCTACTTCATCAATGACCTTCCCTCCATCATATCGAAACGTATAAGATTATGAGGGGGCTTGACAAGGATGCAGAGAGGATGTTACCACTGATGGGGAAGACTAGAACTAGAGGGCATGATCTTAGAATAAAGTGGCGCCCATTTAAAACTGAGATGAGGAGAAATTTCTTCTCTCATAAGGTTGTAAATCTGTGGAATTCGCTGCCTTAGAAAGCCGTGGAAGCTGGGACATTGAATAAATTTAAGACAGAAATAGACAGTTTCTTAAACGATAAGGGGTTAAGGGGAGTGGGCAGGGAAATGGAGCTGAATCCATGATCAGATCAGCCATGATCTTATTGAATGGCGGAGCAGGCTCGAGGGGCCGTATGGCCTACTCCTGTTCCTATTTCTTATGTTCTTATAAGGTCAGAACTGGGAATGTTTGCTGATGATTGCACAGTGTTCAGTTCCATTTGTAACTCCTCAGATAATGCCATACCCAAAGGCAGCAAGAACTGGATGACATTCAGGCTTGGGCTGATAAGTGACAAGTAACAGACAGGAAGCAAAGAGTAGAAGTAAATGGGTACTTTTCCGAATGGCAGGCAGTGACTAGTGGGGTACCGCAAGGTTCTGTGCTGGGGCCCCAGCTGTTTACATGGCAGATGAAGTATAATGTGGATAAATGTGAGGTTATCCACTTTGGTGGTAATGGGGTACTGAAGTTGCATGTTCAGTCATGAACTCATTGAATGGCAGTGCTGTCTCGAAGGGCCGAATGGCCTACTGCACCTATTTTCTATGTTTTCTATTTATTTGCAACACACAAGTGCCAGACAATGTCTATCTCTAACAAGCGAGAGTCTAACCACCACCCCTTGACATTCAATCGCATTACCATCGCCGAATCCCCCACCATCAACATCCTGGGAGGGGATTACCATTGACCAGAAATTTAACTTGACCAATCCCATAAATACTGTGGCTACAAGAGCAGGTCAGAGGCTGGGTATTCTGTGGTGAGTGTCTCACTTCCTGACATCCCAAAGCCTTTCCACCATCTACAAGGCACAAGTTAGGAGCTCGTTTAATTGGCACCCATCCACCACCTTCAACATTCACTCCCTCCACCATGGGCGCAACATGTCTGCAGTATGTACCATCTGCAAGATGCACTGTAGCAACTCACCAACGCTTGTTCGGCAGCACCTCCCAAACCCGTGACCTCTACCACCTAGAAGGACCAAGGCAGCAGACGCATGGAAACACCATCACCTGCAAGTACCCCTCCAATTACACACCATCTTGAATTGTAATTATATTCTATTTTCTCCCTTTTCATAAATATTTTGGTCATTCTTTGCTGGTTTCTAAAGCTCTCCCAATCTTAAGGCTTACTACTATTTTTCACAACATTATAAGCTTTTAATCTAATACTGTCCTTAACTTTAGTTAGCCACAGAGGGATCACTTTTCCCATGGAAATGTTAACTTTCTTTCTCTCTCCAGAGATGCTGCCTGACCTGAGTATTTTCAGCATTTTCTGTTTTTATTTCAGATTTTCAGCATCCACAGTATTTTGCTTTTGCAAGCATATGGGTTACTTGGGTTTATAAATAGAGGAATAGAATATAAAAGCAAAGAGATCATGCTGAAACTTTATAAATCACTGGTTTGGCCTCACCTGGAGTATTGTGGACAATTCTGCGCATCACATGTCAGGAAAGATGTAAAAGCCTTAATAAGGGTACAGAGGAGGTTTACCAGGATATTACCAGGGATAATGAGCAAAATTTGGAAAAGTTATGACTCTTCTCCTTGAAACAGAGAGGTTAAGAGGTGACCTAATAGAGGTTTTCAAGATGATGAGAGGTTTGGATAAAGTAAATAGGGAAAAACAATTCCCTCTGGCGAGTGGGTCCAGGGTCAATAACTAGAGGGCGTAGGTTCAAAATCTTTGGAAAAAGATCTAGACGGGAGATGAGAATATTTTTCACTCGGAGAATTGTCGGGATTTGAAACGCTTTACCTGAAATGATGGTAGAAGCTGATTCGATAAATAATTTTAAAAGGGAGTTGGACAGCTACTTGAGGATGAGGAACCGACAGGGTTACGGACAGAAAGGGGGGATCTGGGTCTACGACTGCTCTTTCAAAGAGCCAGCACAGGCCCGGCAGGTCGAATGGCCACCTTTTGTGCTGTAGCTTTCTATGATTCTACCCTATCAAACCCTTTCATAATCTTAAAGACCTCTATCAGGTTACCCTTAGCCTTAACGTTTCTAGAGAAAAGAGCCCTTCCCTGTTCAGCCTTTCCTGAAAGGTATAACCTCTCAGTTCTGCTTTGATCCTTGTGATCTTTTTGCACCTTCTCCAGTGCTTCTATCCTTTTTATAATATGGAGACCAGAACTCAGCACAGTACTGTCTGGTATAACCAAAGTTCTTTACAAATTTAATTTGTTTGAAAAAGTAAAACACTGCATATAGAAACATAGAAAATAGGTGCAGGAGTAGGCCATTCGGCCCTTCTAGCCTGCACCGCCATTCAATGAGTTCATGGCTGAACATGCAACTTCAGTACCCCTTTCCTGCTTTCTCGCCATACCCCTTGATCCCCCTAGTAGTAAGGACTTCATCTAACTCCCTTTTCAATATATTTAGTGAATTGGTCTCAACTACTTTCTGTGGTAGAGAATTCCACAGGTTCACCACTCTCTGGGTGAAGAAGTTTCTCCTCATCTCGGTCCTAAATGGCTTACCCCTTATCCTTAGACTGTGACCCCTGGTTCTGGACTTCCCCAACATTGGGAACATTCTTCCTGCATCTAACCTGTCTAAACCCGTCAGAATTTTAAACATTTCTATGAGGTCCCCTCTCATTCTTCTGAACTCCAGTGAATACAAGCCCAGTTGATCCAGTCTTTCTTGATAGGTCAGTTACACCATCCCGGGAATCAGTCTGGTGAATCTTCGCTGCACTCCCCTCAATAGCAAGAATGTCCTTCCTCAAGTTAGGAGACCAAAACTGTACACAATACTCCAGGTGTGGCCTCACCAAGGCCCTGTACAACTGTAGCAACACTTCCCTGCCCCTATACTCAAATCCCCTCGCTATGAAGGCCAACGTGCCATTTGCTTTCTTAACCGCCTGCTGTACCTGCATGCCAACCTTCAATGACTGATGTACCATGACACCCAGGTCTCGTTGCACCTCCCCTTTTCCTAATCTGTCACCATTCAGATAATAGTCTGTCTCTCTGTTTTTACCACCAAAGTGGATAACCTCACATTTATCCACATTATATTTCATCTGCCATGTATTTGCCCACTCACCTAACGTATCCAAGTCACTCTGCAGCCTCATAGCATCCTCCTCGCAGCTCACACTGCCACCCAACTTAGTGTCATCCGCAAATTTGGAGATACTACATTTAATCCCCTCATCTAAATCATTAATGTACAATGTAAACAGCTGGGGCCCCAGCACAGAACCTTGCGGTACCCCACTAGTCACTGCCTGCCATTCTGAAAAGTACCCATTTACTCCTACTCTTTGCTTCCTGTCTGACAACCAGTTCTCAATCCACGTCAGCACACTACCCCCAATCCCATGTGCTTTAACTTTGCACATTAATCTCTTGTGTGGGACCTTGTCGAAAGCCTTCTGAAAGTCCAAATACACCACATCAACTGGTTCTCCCTTGTCCACTTTACTGGAAACATCCTCAAAAAATTCCAGAAGATTTGTCAAGCATGATTTCCCTTTCACAAATCCATGCTGACTTGGACCTATCATGTCACCTCTTTCCAAATGTGCTGCTATGACATCCTTAATAATTGATTCCATCATTTTACCCACTACTGAGGTCAGGCTGACCGGTCTATAATTCCCTGTTTTCTCTCTCCTTTTTTAAAAAGTGGGGTTACATTGGCTACCCTCCACTCGATAGGAACTGATCCAGAGTCTATGGAATGTTGGAAAATGACTGTCAATGCATCTGCTATTTCCAAGGCCACCTCCTTAAGTACTCTGGGATGCAGTCCATCAGGCCCTGGGGATTTATCGGCCTTCAATCCCATCAATTTCCCCAACACAATTTCCCGACTAATAAAGATTTCCCTCAGTTCCTCCTCCTTACTAGACCCTCTGAACCCTTTTATATCCGGAAGGTTGTTTGTGTCCTCCTTAGTGAATACCGAACCAAAGTACTTGTTCAATTGGTCTGCCATTTCTTTGTTCCCCGTTATGACTTCCCCTGATTCTGACTGCAGGGGACCTACGTTTGTCTTTGCTAACCTTTTTCTCTTTACATATCTGTAGAAACTTTTGCAATCCGCCTTAATGTTCCCTGCAAGCTTCTTCTCGTACTCCATTTTCCCTGCCCTAATCAAACCCTTTGTCCTCCTCTGCTGAGTTCTAAATTTCTCCCAGTCCCCGGGTTCGCTGCTATTTCTGGCCAATTTGTATGCCACTTTCTTGGCTTTAATACTATCCCTGATTTCCCTTGATAGCCACGGTTGAGCCACCTTCCCTTTTTTATTTTTACGCCAGACAGGAATGTACAATTGTTGTAGTTCATCCATGCGGTCTCTAAATGTCTGCCATTGCCCATCCACAGTCAACCCCTTAAGTATCATTCGCCAGTCTATCCTAGCCAATTCACATAGCCTCATACCTTCAAAGTTACCCTTCTTTAAGTTCTGGACCATGGTCTCTGAATTAACTGTTTCATTCTCCATCCTAATGCAGAATTCCACCATATTATGGTCACTCTTCCCCAAGGGGCCTCGTACAATGAGATTGCTAATTAATCCTCTCTCATTACACAACACCCAGTCTAAGATGGCCTCCCCCCTAGTTGGTTCCTCAACATATTGGTCTAGAAAACCATCCCTTATGCACTCCAGGAAATCCTCCTCCACCGTATTGCTTCCCGTTTGGCTAGCCCAATCTATGTGCATATTAAAGTCACCCATTGTAACTGCTGCACCTTTATTGCATGCACCCCTAATTTCCTGTTTGATGCCCTCCCCAACATCACTACTACTGTTTGGAGGTCTGTACACAACTCCCACTAACGTTTTTTGCCCTTTGGTGTTCTGCAGCTCTACCCATATAGATTCCACATCATCCAAGCTAATGTCTTTCCTAACTATTGCATTAATCTCCTCTTTAACCAGCAATGCTACCCCACCTCCTTTTCCTTTTATTCTATCCTTCCTGAATGTTGAATACCCCTGGATGTTGAGTTCCCAGCCCTGATCATCCTGGAGCCACATCTCCGTAATCCCAATCACATCATATTTGTTAACATCTATTTGCACAGTTAATTCATCCACCTTATTGCGGATACTCCTTGCATTAAGACACAAAGCCTTCAGGCTTGTTTTTTTAACACCCTTTGTCCTTTTAGAATTTTGCTGTACAGTGGCCCTTTTTGTTCTTTGCCTTGGGTTTCTCTGCCCTCCACTTTTCCCCATCTCCTTTCTGTCTTTTGCTTTTGCCTCCTTTTTGTTTCCCCCTGTCTCCCTGCATTGGTTCCCATCCCCCTGCCATATTAGTTTAACTCCTCCCCAACAGCACTAGCAAATACTTCCCCCTAGGACATTGGTTCCGGTCCTGCCCAGGTGCAGACCGTCCGGTTTGTACTGGTCCCACCTCCCCCAGAACCGGTTCCAATGCCCCAGGAATTTGAATCCCTCCCTGCTGCACCACTGCTCAAGCCATGTATTCATCTGCGCTATCCTGCGATTCCTACTCTGACTAGCACGTGGCACTGGTAGCAATCCTGAGATTACTACTTTTGAGGTCCTACTTTTTAATTTAGCTCCTAGCTCCTTAAATTCATTTCGTAGGACCTCATCCCTTTTTTTACCTATGTCGTTGGTACCAATGTGCACCACGACAACTGGCTGTTCTCCCTCCCTTTTTAGAATGTCCTGCATCCGCTCCGAGACATCCTTGACCCTTGCACCAGGGAGGCAACATACCATCCTGGAGTCTCGGTTGCGGCCGCGGAAAAGCCTATCTATTCCCCTCACAATTGAATCCCCTATCACTATCGCTCTCCCACTCTTTTTCCTGCCCTCCTGTGCAACAGAGCCAGCCACAGTGCCATGAACTTGGCTGCTGCTGCCCTCCCCTGATGAGTCATCCCTCTCAACAGCACTCAAAGCGGTGTATCTGTTTTGCAGGGGGATGACCACAGAGGACCCCTGCACTACCTTCCTTGCACTGCTCTTCCTGCTGGTCTTCCATTCCCTATCTGGCTGTGGACCCTTCTCCTGCAGTAAGACCAACTCGCTACACGTGCTACTCACGTCGTTCTCAGCATCGTGGATGCTCCAGAGTGAATCCACCCTCTGCTCCAATTCCGCAACGCGGTCCGTCAGGAGCTGGAGGCGGATACACTTCCCGCAGATGTAGTCGTCAGGGACACCGGAAGTGTCCCTGAGTTCCCACATGGTACAGGAGGAGCATATCACGTGACCGAGCTCTCCTGCCATGACTGAACCCTTAGATACACTTAAATTGGCAACAACAATGTTAAAAGTTACTCACTGTTTTAGAAAAGAAAGAAAAATAAAAACTACTCACCAATCACCAGCCAATCACTTACCCCCTTGGCTGTGACATCACCTTTCCGTTTCTTTCTACTTTTTTGCCTTCTCCCTGTAGCTGCACAAGTACGACTTTTTAGGCCTCTCGCCGACCCTGGACTCACGCTGCTCCGAGCTCCCGCCTCCTCAACTGACTGCTCGAAGTGCTCGACTCCCGCTGGCCTTTATAGGCCTCTCGCCGACCCCGGACTCGCGCTGCTCCGAGCTCCCGCCTCCTCGACTGACTGCTCGAAGTGCTCAACTCCCGCTGGCCTTTTATAGGCCTCTCGCCGACCCCGGACTCGCGCTGCTCCAAGCTCCCGCCTCCTCAACTGACTGCTCGAAGTGCTCGACTCCCGCTGGCCTTTATAGGCCTCTCGCCGACCCCGGACTCGCGCTGCTCAGAGCTCCCGCCTCCTCGACTGACTGGAAATCTGAAGCAAAAATAGAAATTGCTGTAAAAACTCAGCAGGTCTATCTGTGCCTGTGAAGAGAATGGAGGAGGCAACATATTGGGTGTGGAGCCTTTTGTCACAATTAAACTTGTTTGCCTTGGACTTTTTCCAGGGAGCCAATGGGAACGTCAGTCAGTGTGCAGTGTATTGCTGCACAATGCAAACCGATGCCTCCTTTCCGAGAGGATACAGCTACCTCATTATCCCCGTGGATAATAGAGAACGAGAGACAGCCTTAATATTTTGTCAAATGATAGGATTTCCAAATGTCAAAGATGTAATTGGCGCCTGTAGAGCCCACCATGCACTGCACACACCAGTGGCCTCAGCACCTTGCTGCTCTGACGGGGACGCTGAAGCCCAGAAAGGGCTGAAGGGAAAGACACCCATATTTTTTAATGCTCCAAAGGCCATCTTTTGAAAGTTAATCAATCTACACCGGGATCGATTACCTTGGTTTCAGGCACTATCGGGGCCTACCTAAGGCCCAGTATGCGACTTACATCAACTCTCAGCTGGTATAGATTCCAATGGGCTTGTTGGGTGAAGTATTTAGAATTCCTGGGGTGGCCTGGAAACGCCCAAGACGCACCTTCATAGAATAGTGCAGCATCAAATGACATAGGTTGCTGCGAAGGTAGGGAGTGGCCAGGAAATATCTGACTGGAATTGGGACACAGCAGCACTGTGGGTTGAAACCTGGCAGAGCTGGGTTCTGGCCCAAATGCCTATTCCCCTGCAGGTGATCTGGCCATGGTGTACCCCTTTCCCACCAGGAATTTCAGGCTGTATGTCTATATTCAGAGATTTTTTATTTAGACCTCCCTCCTTACGCAAATGCAGTCCTTTTAGAAATTCACTCCTTTAAGTTAACACTTTCGCTGATCGCTGATGTTCTTTTTGTGTTCCCGTTTTGGATTCACATAAATGCTCAAAAGCAAGGAATTTAACCACCCCAATCACTCAATGTATTTGAAAATAAACAATGTAAAATATCAAATGCAAAGTTTCACTTGTCACACTTATTCCTTCCACTGGGGAATCACTTACTTAAAGTCATAGGTCAGGGTTTAGAAATTACACACAATGCATCATGGGAAAAGAGATAAAGTAGTTAAATAAATGGGTTGCACTGTATTTCAACTTTGTCTGGAGAGTTGCTTTCACAAGGCCAGGTTCCACATGAACGCTGACGACAGCCATCTCTACCTTACCACCACCTCTCTTGACCCCATCACTGTCACTAAATTGCCGACTGCTTGTCTGATATCCAGTTCTGGATGAGCAGAAATTTTCTCCAAATAAATAGTGGAAAGACTGAAACCATTGTCTTTGGTCCTAACCACCAACTCCATCCTTCTCCCTGGCAACTCTCTGAGGCTGAACCAGACTGTTCTCAACCTTGGTGTCATAGTTGACCCCAAGATGAGCTTCTGACCATGTATCCGCGCCAACACTAATACTGTCTATTTCCACTTCCACAACATCGTCGGACTCCGCCCTGCCTCAGTTCATCTGCTGTTGAAACCCTCATCCATGTCTTTGTTCCTTCTAGACTTGGCTATTCCAACACACTCCTGGCTGGCGTCCCATCCTCCATAAACTTAAGCTCATCCAAAACTTTGTTGCCCATATCCCAATTCGCACAAAGTCCTATTCGTCCATCACTCCTGTGCTCGCTGACCTACACTGGCTCCCGGTTAAACAACGCCCCGATTGTTAAATTCTCATCTTTGTTTTCAAATCCCTTCATGGCTTCGCCCCTCCCTATCTTTGTAACCTCCCCCAGCCAAATAACCAATGTTCTCTTTAAACTGCGCAGCTGTGCAGCGCTCCAGGGGTCCTGCGCAGCCAGCTTCTAAATAGGAAACCGCGCCTTTACAATATTTTGAACGGGCCATGCAGCCCCCACAAAAATTACAGGGAACATTGCCTATAACCCTCCGGGTTCTCTGCACTCCTCCAATTCTGGACTCTTGCAGATCCCCATTTTTAATCGCTCCACCATTGGCGCCCGTGCTTTCAGCAGCCGAGACCCGAAGCTCTGGAATTCCCTCCCTAAATCTCTTACCTTTCTTTCCTCCTTTAAGACACGTTAAAACCTACCTCTGATCAAGATTTTGGTCATCTTCCTTAATATCCCTTATGTGGCTCAGTGTCACATTTCTTTTTAATAACTTTTCTGTGAAGCACCTTGGGATGTTTTACTCTGATAAAGGTGCTATATAAATGCAAGTTGTTGTTGGGCAGCAGCAAATGAATAGAGGACCTGTTGAACAGGGACCCAAATTCTTGCACAAATGTTATTCTCATTGAAGAAAGTACCATAGCATCATAGAAATTTACAGCACAAAAGAAGGCCATTTGGCCCATTGTGTCCGTGCTGGCCGACAAAGAGCTATCCGACCTAATCCCACTTTCCAGCTCCTGGTCCGTAGCCTTGTGGGTTATGGCACTTTAAGTGTATTATGTCTGTAATGTACCTATGAATGACTCCACGACGCAATGTGTTGTATTCAAACTGTAGTGACCTTGGTCCTTTATTCATAACTCCAGCATGAGGCAGCCGCATGGTGCCTACCCTTTTATACAGCCCCTGCCACCAGGGCAGGAAACCCAAGTTTCCACCAGTTGCACTCTCTAGTGGTGCCAGCATAGTATATACACAGTGTAAACCTTATTGATAGCAGGTAAACAAGTCTCCATCTTATGCAACTATACAGTGACTACACAGAGAGTATATCTATAGTCTGCATATATAACAAAGTGCATATCCAAGTACTACTTTTTAAATGTTATGAGGGTTTCTGCCTCTACCACCCTTTCAGGCAGTGAGTTCCAGACTCCCCCGCCCCCCCCCCTCACACCTTCAGGTTGAAAAAAATTCTCCTCAAATCCCCTCTAAATCTCCTACCAATTACTTTAAGTCGATGCCCCCTGGGTATTGACCCCATTTGTTAAGGGAAATAGGTCCTCCCTATCCACGCTATCTAGGCCCCTCATAATTTTGTACATCTCACTTAGATCTCCCCTCAGTCTTCTCTGTTCGAAAGAAAACAACCCCAGCCTATCCAATCTGTCCTCATAGCTAAAATTCTCCAGTCCAGGCAACATCCTCGTAAATCTCCTTTGTACCCTTTCTAGTGCAATCACATCTTTCCTGTAATGTGGTGACCAGAACTGCATGAAGTACTCTAGCTGTGGCCTAACTCGTGTTTTATACAGTTCAAGCCTCTCTGCTCTTATAGTCTATGCCTTGGCTAATAAAGGCAAGTATCCCGTATGCCTTCTTAACCACCTTACATACCTGTCTTGCTACCTTCAGGGATCTGTGGATATGCTCTCCAAGGTTCCTCTACACTTCAGTGCCCTACCATTTATTTGTATTCCCTTGCCTTGTTAGCCCTCCCCAAATGTATTACTTCACACTTCTCCGGATTGAATTCCATTTGCCACTGTTCTGCCCATCTAACCAGTACATTGATATCTTCCTGCATTCTGCACTTTCTTCTTCATTATCAACCACACGGCCAACTTTTGTATCATCTGCAAACTTCTTAATCATATCCCCTATATTCAAGTCCAAATCCTTGATATATACCACAAAACGTAAGGGGCCCAGTACTGAGCCCTGCCGAACCCCACTGGAAACAATCTTCCAGTCACAAAAACACCCATCGACCATTACCCGTTGCTTCCTGCCTCTGAACCAATTATGGATCCAACTTGCCACTTTGTCTTGGATCCCATGGGCTTTTACTTTCGTGACCAGTCTGCCATTTAGGATCTTATCAAAAGCCTTGAGGAGAGAGAGCGAGAGAGACTGGGGGAGAGAGACTACATCAAATGCACTACACTCATCAACCCTCCTTGTTACCTCCTCAAAAAATTTAATCAAGTTAGTTAGACACAACCTTCCCTTAACAAATCCATGCTGACTGTCCTCAATTAATCCATGCCTTGTAAATGAAGATTTATCCTGTCCCTTAGAAATGTTTCCAATATTTTTCCCATTGCCGAGGTTAGGCTGGCTGGCATGTAATTACTCGGTCTATCCCTTTTTAAACAATGGTACAACGTTAGCAGTCCTCCGGCACCACACCTGTAGCCAGAGAGGATTGGAAAATGATAGTCAGAGTCTCTGCTATTTCCTCTCTTGCTTCTCTTAACAGCCTGGGATACATTTCATCTGGGCCTGGGGATTTATCCACTTTCAAATTTGCTAAACCCCTTAATACTTCCTCTCTCATTATGTTTATTTCATCTAATATTTCACACTCCTCCTCCCTGATTTCAATGTCTGCATCGTCCCTCTCTTTGTGAAAACAAACGCAAAGTATTCATTAAGAACCATACCTACGTCTTCCGCCTCCATACACAGGTTATCTTTATGATCTCTAATAGACCGTACTCTTTCTTTAGTTATCCTCTTGCTCTTAATGTATTTATAAAACATCTTTGGGTTCTCCTTGATTTTACTTGCTAATATTTTTTCATGCCCTCTCCTTGCTTTCCTAATTTCCTTTTTAATTGCACCCCTGCACTCTCAAAACTCCTCTAGGGTTTATGCAGAATTGAGCCCTCAGTATCTGTCATAAGCCTCCCTTTTTTCTTTATCCTACCCTGTATGCCCCTTGACATCCAGGGGGCTCTAGATTTGTTAGTCCCACCCTTTTTCTTTAAGGTAACATACTTGCTCTGAACCCTCACTATCTCCTCCTTGAATGCTTCCCACTGCTCTGACACTGATTTACCTTCAAGTAACTGTTTCCGGTTCACGTTGGCTAAATCACATCTCAGCTTAGTAAAATTGGCTTCTCCCCAATTGAGAACTTTTATTCTTGGTCTATCTTTGTCCTTTTCCATAACTACCCTCAATCTAACTGAATTATGATCACTACCACCAAAATGCTCTCCCACTGATACGCCTTCCACCTGCCCAGCTTCATTCCTAAAACTAAGTCCAGAACCGCCCCCTCTCTTGTTGGGCTTGCTACGATCTGGCTGAAAAAAATTTCCTGAATGCATTTTAAGAATTCTGTTCCCTCTTTACCTTTCACAATAATTCTATCCCAGTTAATATTAGGGTAGTTGAAATCCCTTACTATTGCTGCCCTATTGTTTTTGTACTTCTCAGAAATTTGCCTATATATTTGCTCTGACTGGGGGTCTATCATACACTCCCATCAGTGTGATTGCCCCTTTTTTGTTCTTCAGTTCAACCCATATGGCCTCAATTTGATGATCCTCCTAACATATCATCCCTCCTCACAGCTGTAATTGTTTCTTTAATCAATACTGCGACCCCCCCCCCTTTATTTATCCCCCTCGCCATCTTGTCTGCAAATCCTGTAACCAGGAATTTTGAGCTGCTATTCCTGCCCTTCTTTCAGCCATGTCTCAGTAGTAGCTATAATATCATACTCCCATGTGTTTATTTGTGCCCTCAGCTCAGCTGCCTTATTCCCTAGACTCCTTGCATTGAAGTATATACCATTTAGCACTGCCAAACTCCCTTGTTGTCTATTTTCTAGTTTTTGTTTCCTCTGCCTTCCAAACTTGCTTACTAATTTTATGCCTTCCATTTCCAGCTTCTCTCCCTTCTGAATCTACACTTAGATTCCCATTCCCCCTACCAAGCTAGTTTAAACCCACCCGAACAGCACTAGCAAACCTGCCTTCGAAGATATTGGTCCCAGGCCTGCTAAGGTGCAACCCGTCTGGCTTGTACAGGTCCCACCTCCCCCAGAAACTGTCCCAATGCCTCAGGAATCTAAAGCCCTCCCTCCTGCACCATCTTGACAGCCACGTATTCATCTGCGTATCCTCCTATTTCTGTACTAACTAACACGTTGCACTGGGAGGAATCCAGAGATTACTATCTTTGAGGTTCTGCTTTTTAAGTTCTTTCCTAGCTCCTTAAAATCTGCCTGCAGGACCTCATCCCTCTTTTTACCTATGTCGTTGGTACCGATACGGACCACGACCTCTGGCTGTTCACCCTCCCCCCTCAGAATGTCCATCCTTGACCCTGGCACCAGGGAGGCAACATGCCATCCTGGAGTCATGTCTGCGGCTATCGAATCCCCTACCACTATTGCTCTTCCACTCTTCTTCCTCCTCCCCTGTGCAGCTGAGCCACCCATGGTGCCTTTTATCTGTTTGACTATCATGTTTAATGGGATTCTTTAGACACATTTATCTCACATCTCTGTCACCTGTTTTGATTTAGTGAACACTGCCTTTCAACCAATTATCAGCAAAACTAAGAAGGCAGGACTAAAAAAACAGGTTCGACAAGGGCAAAATTCCAGAGGACACAGCCTTTTTATGCGTACAAGTGAGACAATGTCGTTTTAACGTTTTGAAGGCTAATAATCTTTTCTTTTTTTTCCCCCAAATCATACACTCTTGCAAAATATGATTCTGAATATTACACAGCACAGTCCCAGGAGCCTATAAAGAATCTGACACATGCATTGTACATCTTGGAGAAAATGAAAGGTTCTCACTTTCAATTAGTTTGAGAGCATACCTCTATTGTTATTTTAGGAATGGTGTTAAGATAGGCACGCAGTCCTATAAGGGTTATGGGGTGGGTAAGAGAATTAAGGCAATTATTTTGGAATGTAGTTGTACACCTTCTGGCATCAAGTCCAACCTGATCTCTAACTATTTCACTGCATCTGTGTCTGTTTACTTGGAATCTTTTGTTTATGAGCATGAACTGAAACTCCCAGGACAGATTGAGGCTGACATCACGTGACAATAGTTCTGATTACTCTGGATACCTGCAAGGTTGGCTTTGAATAATTCATACCGCTTGCTTCTCTCTCTCCTTGTTTCAGACACACAAGCTTTTAATTTGGTTGTAGATTCATTTTATAATATATTGATGAGTGCTGTTTATTTCATACAAATCTTTCAGTAAAGACTCGGGATGGTCAATGTGTTTGCATATCAGAGCTCTCAGGTCGACTGGTGTGAAGACAATTTTCAATTTTCAGAGAAAGTTGCTGAGTTTTACAACACGGTGAGTGCTAACTATTGCCTGTGTCATTTCATGATTGTGTCAAACAATTTGAAGTACTAAACAAGCTGCAGCATTTTAAACTGTATCACAGACTAGAATTAGAACAAGCGGCAGCATTTTAAACTGTATCATAGACAAGAATTGAAACAAACTGTCTAAAGCAATGTCTATACTCAATTATAAAGCTGTCAGGCTGTTTTGACCAATCACAGATTTATCGTGTGAGTTTATACTCCTGATTTGCCACATCTGGAGTTCCTGGTCTTAAACTGACTGTGTACCAAGGTTACCAAGCAAAATGAATCACTTTATCTCCCCATAGAGAGTACACTACACAGCTTATATTGGCTTGGATGCCTTCATTCTGTTACTTTATTCCTCATTTATATTACTGATCTGTCACTGATGCAGCTGTTGAAACTCGTGCCAAATCTGTAATATATGTCTGGGCTCTCAGAAACATGCCTAGTGGTCTTCAGCTAGTGGTGGCATGGTTTTAAGTTTAAGGACAGGGACAGCAAACACATGTGGCCCAGCTAGATTGGGTGGCTGAGATGCCTCGGCTATGTCTGTATAGTTAGTGAAGGACTTGGATCGCGACTCATCTGCTGGGGGTATCCTCAGCCTTTGGGGAAGTTATCAGATCAAAAAAAACAACGTTTAAAAATGTTTCCAAAACAAAAGCACATGGACAAGCTGCTTAAGTTATTTAGAATCATACAGCACAGAAGGAGGCCATTTGGCCCATCGTGTTTGTGCTCTTTGAAAGAGCTACTAATTCATTAAATGATTTTTAAATCTTGTTTTGTTAACTTCCTAAAAGACTCCCTACTGATGAGCGGTGGAGAAACTAATTCACTACTTGTACAGAGGGGAGCACTTCAGTCTGCCAGTGGACCAACTTGTTTGCCAGATCTTCCATCCTCACTGCTTGTAAAGTTTTGTAATGTAAGTGAGGGAGTTTTTATGAGGTTGGCAGAATTTAGATACATAGAACTATTTCAGGGAATGGTCTTGTTATATAAATAACTGTACAAGAGGCAATCTGTTCAGAAGAGTTCCAGAGGCAAGAGAAGCTATTCATGAACTTCATTGGTGGTATTCCATCAAGATTTTCTGATTGGTACAAAACATAATGGTGGCACCTCTAGCATTTTTGACATACACCTAGAGGTCTGGCTTCAACACAAGTGCTTATAATCTTGGTTTTGTAGAAGCCGGATCGTGCAGTTACAGTTCTGGCATGTTATAGATGATGGAGTCTGCCGAGAATAGGTCATTCTTATCCAGTCCATTTCTTTTCATCTCTTTCAGCTTTACTGACTTTACAAACAAAAGATTTTGTTTTGCTGTTCCATTACTACTCTGGCTGAGATTGCCTCACTCTCAAAGGCGCAGAAAAACAACAACAACATCATTTATATAGCGCCTTTAACATAGTAAAACATCCCAAGGTGCTTCATTGGAGCGTATTCAGACAAAATAATTGACATCGAATCAAAGGAGACATTAGGACAGGTGACCTAAAGCTTGGTTAAAGAGGTAGGTTTTAAGGGGGGTCTTAAAGGAAGATTACATAGGACATATGGCACAGAAACAGGCCATTCAGCCCAACCAGTCCATGCCGGTGTTTATTCTCCACTCGAGCCTCCTCCCATCTTTCCTCATCTAACTTTTATCAACACAACCCTCTATTCCCTTTTCCCTTACACGCTTATCTAGCCTCCCCTTAAATGCATCTGTACTATTCGCTTCAACCACTCCCTGTGGTAGCGAGTTCCACATTCTCACCACTTTTTGGGTAAAGAAGTTTCTTCTGAATTCCTATTTGATTTCTTGATGACTATCTTATATTGATGTTGATCTCTAGTTATGCTCTTCCCCACAAGTGGAAATACTCTCTCTATATCTACGCTATCGAAACCTTTCATAATTTTAAAAACCTCTATTAGGTCACCCCTCCGCCGCCTTTTTTTGAGAAAAGTGACCCAGCCTATTCATCCTTTCCTGATATGTATACCCTCGCATTTCTGGTATTATCCTTGTAATTCATCGCTGCACCCTCTCCTATGTCTCTATATCCTTTTTATAATATGGCGACCAAAATTGTACACAATATAAGTGTGGTCTAACCAAAGTTCGATACAAGTTTAGTATCACTTCACTACTTTTCAATTCTATCCCTCTAGAATTAAACCCGTGCTTAGTTTGCTTTTTATGCCTTGTTAACCTTTGTCGATACTTTTAGTGATTTGTGTATTTGTACTCCAAGATCCCTTTGCTCCTCTACCCCACCCAGACTCACACCCTCCAAGTAATAAGTGACCTTATTCTTCCGACCAAAATGTAATACCTCACATTTATCTGTGTTGAACTTCATTTGCCAATTATATGCCCATTCTGCAAGTTTATTAATGTCCGCCTGTAATTTGTTGCAGTCCTCCTCAGTATTGACGATCCCCCCCCCAATTTGGTGTCATCCACAAAATTAGAAATTATGTTTTTGATTCCAAAGTCTAAATCGTTAATGTAAATTGTGAATACAGTACCAGTGGTCCCAGCACTGGTCCTTGTGGAACACCACTACCCACCCACCTTCTGCCACTGTGAATAGCTACCATTTAATCCTAGGAGAGGAGAGAGAGGTGGAGAGGTATATATGTTCACACAAAGGTCTTTACCCCAAATATTAACCTACCTCCCCTCCCTTGTCAAGAACTATCCGTTCACTACACCTTCCTAAAGATATGCAAGAGCTTCATTTAAATAGTAATCTTAATGATAATTAGATAGAACTGATTACTCCCAGAAATTTCCTGATCATTTTTTGAGAGTGCATAGCGCGCTCAGCTTACTCATAATAAAATGGACAATAAAGGGCATTTATGTCCTGGCTTTGCTGGAAATGAGTTCTTAAAGCAATGTTTTTCATTGCTACAATCTGTTTGGCTGCAAAAATCTAATGAATTCTGAATACGGGAATTACTGTGAGTGTTATGTGTAACAAACAAACCCAGGTGTATCTATCTGGGAATGTCTGAGGACAATTGCCTTCTCAAGCTCCCCAAAACATGTTAGCTTTGCTCCAAAATTGTGTTTACCAACAGTTCCAGGGCCTTGTTGCTAAATGGACCTTGTCTCTGCTGCTGTTGAGACAGTTTTGTCAAGAACTCCACACCAACTCTCAAACTTTCTGAAAGCTACGGAGAACAGATAGTAGGTCTTTTAGAAACATGAAAAGATTGTCACTACAGGTGCATCGTGACTGGCTGCTTTTTTTCATTCCCGCGAATGAAATTGCAATTCTCATAGTCAACACTTAGAAATGCTGCTTGCTTCTGTGATTTCCTTTATGTTTTCTTGAAATGTTCAAAAATAAAATGCTTTATTTACATTTTTTCAAACAGAGGAATGTCACTTTCAATGGCAGCCACCAGATCATAGAATGGTTATAGCACAGAAGGAGGCCATTCAGCCCATTGAGCCCATGTCAGCTCTCTGCAAGAGTACTTCAGCTAGTCCCACTCCCCAGCCCTTCTTCGTAGCCTTGCAATTTTTTTTTCCTTCAGTTAGTTGAAGATAATAAAGTATGGAGTCAGGGGTAGGTTTTGATGGGTGAATTGGAGAAAAGGATACTCATATTAGACTTTAGCAGCTCGGCACTATAGTTGCAGTTATACAAAGCCCTCAAAACTAGTCTTATTTTTTAAAATTTTGGTGATCACAGAAAAAGTGTGTCATTCACTAAAATAAAGGTCAGACAATCCATTTGTTATAATGTATTATTCCCTTGCTTTACAGATCAGCAATGTGAGTTTCTTTATATCTGCCCCTATAATGATGTATCTGTTACATCCGTATGCTCAGAAGAGGAACAGAGCTGTGTATCTCATCTGGATCATGATGATGTTAGTCGGTGAGTTGCACAGCATAATAATTACTTGTCAGTACACCTGAGTGCAGTCTATCACTGAAAGTAATGACATATTTACCTGGGTTACATTAATCAATAGAATGGAATTTTTATGATTTCTTTCTGCCTAATTACAATATCTTACTCCAGTTCCAGTACTACCAGATGAGCACACCAACAACATCTGAAAGAAGTGTGCTATGGATATTTGTTACTCCAGGTTTTTTTTAAATGACAACGTGCCTCAGGTTTTCCAGGAAGACTAATGAATGTCTTTGAAATTCCCACTGCTTGTCAATCACCCACTCCCAGCTGTCTGAATATTGGAAGATCCAACATTGGTATGTTTTGTACATTTATCTGCAGTGAGGCTCAAGATCTCCTTGATTTGAGCAGTGCGATTGTTCCATTGAACACATGTATTTTCGAAATCCTTACTCCCATTCTTACTATTTTACACTTGTCCCCATTGAACCACACCTGCCACCTACTGGTGTAAATACATTTTTAAAAATCCAAATTCTTCTGAATCAAGTTCCATGATTTAGATACTGCACTGCTGCTGCTTTTTGTAGCGTCTCCAAATTTGGAGATGTTTTTCTTCTAAGCCACTTGTATATTAAGAATAACAAGGGCCCACGATTGATCCCTGGGGGAACCCCAATCACAGCTTTTTTCCACATTGAAAAGTTCCTGCTTATTGTTACCCTCTGTTTCCTGTATTTAAGTTGATAACTTTCCATTACTTACTACAGGGGTATGGTAGCATAGTGGGTATGCTACTGGACTAGTAATCCAGAGGCCTAGACTAATAATTTGGAGACATGTGTTCAAATCCCACCACTGCAGCTGGGGAATTTCAATTCAGTAAATTAAATCAATCTGGAATTAAAAAGCTAGTATCAGTAATGATGACCATGAAACTACCGGATTGTCAGAAAAACCCATCTGGTTCACTAATATCCTTTAGGGAAGGACATCTGCTGTCCTTACCCGGTCTGGCCTGTATGTGACTCCAGATCCACAGCAATGTGGTTGACTCTTAACTACCCTCTGAAATGGCCCAGCAAGCCACTCAGTTGTAACAAACTGCTACAACAAAGTCAGCACTGTGGGACTACCTTCACCACATGGACTGCAGCAGTTCAAAAAGATGGCTCACCCACCACCTTCTCAAGGGCAATTAGGGATGGACAATAAATGCCGGCCTTGCCAGCAATGCCCACATCCCGTGAACGAATACATTTTTTTTTTAATTACTTTACCCCCATTTCACAACTTCTTACCTTAGTACAGAGCATTGTCAAAAGTTTCATTGACCAGATATTAAGAGAAACAATTGTTGCAAATAGAGGTATCTCCAAACTCTTAAACTGGAAACGCATTTCACGATGTTGCTGTGATAGGGATGAAGCAGATCAGGGAGCTTTGCAAAACCAGGTGAGTAGGGAGAAAAAGAATAAAAAGATTGCACTGGCCGACCTGAGTTTGGCAGAAGACCCCGTGTGCTCCTCTCCCATTCCCTCTAGTATCTCTGGCGGTAGAATTTGGAGGGTTGATGTCTTGTACCAAGTTTGCAGTCAGCAATTTGGAGGGCCACTTCTGGTCTGCATATGTCCTTGGCCACTTTATCCAGCTTTTTCCTGTAAGCAGAAACAAAATGTTAGAATTTGAAAGAATTGGTGGGGCAGAGAATTCTCGGACCTGTTCCACTGCTATAATTCTGATGGAGTGGGAATCCATGGATTGTTTGGCAAAGAAAATTCAGGGCAATGTCGACATGTATGCAATTCCTAGCAAGGGGATAGCGAGATCAATTGCAGAATCCACACCACAACCCCATCTGAGATCAACTAATGCAGCCCAGACCAAAGACTGAACCTGGGTCATTTCTAGTTTCTAAGGGGCCGATTTTCATCAAAGCCTCCGCCCGCCCAAGTGCCGCCGATGGCCGCCGAGGTACCGGACGGTACTTTGGGCACGATATTCATGGCCGAGGTCCCTCGAAGGGCACAAATGGACGACATACGCCGCCAGTCTGGGCGGCAGCGGGTGGGAGGTCTCATTCTCGGCGGCAGAGGCGCGTGCCGCCCAAGTGCCGCCGAGGATGGAGTCGGGCCCACGGAGGGTCGAAGACCTGAAAAAAAAAATCACCAATAAAAAATACAAAAACTATCTGAAGACCTTCAGGGGACCCCATCCAGGTAAGTCGCTGTTGAAATTTTTTTTTTAAATGTTCACTTACCTTTTTTTCAGGATCTTCAGACAGACCAGCCTGCAGCCAACGATCCACCCCTGTTCTGCCGCCGACTCCCGCCTGCAGGAATCTGGGAGCTCAGCGGGCAGGAGGTCAGTTGCGCCACTCGGCCGTCTGCTGACGTTAGCGGGCAGTTCCCGGCAGCTCTCTGTCCTCCTGCCCGCTCCAGGCCACCTCCAAAGTGGCACTGGACGGATCTTCAGGAGGAATGTCGGCGGGACTGAGCGGCAGTCGGCGGCAGTGGGCAGTGGGCTGATGAATTTCGGCCCCATAAGACATAGTACCCTGGGTTTCTTTTAAAGCGTTTCAGGATGTGGGCGTCGTTGGCAAGGCCGGCATTAATTGCCCTTGATATATGTGATGAGTTTATTCATAAAGTCCAAAAACAAATATATTCTGAAAATTATATTTTAAAAAGCGAGATGCCTGATAGCTACAGTCCTTATTTAATTTGAATGATACATTTTTTTCAATCTATCCTCATAATAGGATTTTTCTCTGCATACTACCACATGACTCTGAGTTACTTTGGTCAGTTACTAGATGAACTATCCATCCTGTGGGTGTTGGCGATTGGTTACATGCTGTGGTTTCCCAGGAGACACTTGCCAACGTTCATCAAAGGCAGGTAATGAGCGCTGTTTTTCCTCATTTAAATTTTTTATTCAAAACTCAAAACGTACAAACCCAATAAATAATAGTTGGGATAGAAAGTGTATGTCGGACATTCCAAAGCATTCAGCCCACGATGCTCTCACCAATATTTCAAATGGCCAGACAATAGTGTGCAGCATACTCCGGAACTTCCAACATGTATTCTGGTGGTGCTTCCCACCGGAAGTACAAAGGCAGAAAATTACCCCTATAATTTGAAATTCTATAAATGTAGCAATCAAATCACGAACAATGTAATAATCAATTCATGATATAGTGTAGCATAAAATATATATAATGCGATACACAGCAATGATGCAACAATATCGGGGATGGGAGAGGATATCATTGGGGCAGAGGAACAGGGTTTCAGAGGGCACTGAGGCTTCAGAGAATCATAGAAGTTTACAGCACGGAAGGAGGCCATTTCGGCCCATTGTGTCAATGCTGGCCAACAAGAGGCTATCCAGTCTAATCCCACTTTACAGCTCTAGGTCCGTAACCCTGCAGGTTACGGCACCTCAAGTGCACATCCAAGTACTTTTTAAATGCGGTGAGGGTTTCTGCCTCTACCACCCTTTCAGACAGTGAGTTCCAGACCCGCACAACCCTCTGCGTGAAGAAATTTCCCCTCAAATCCCCTCTAAATCTTCTACAAATTACTTTAAATTTATGCCCCCTGGTTGTTGACCCCTCTGCTAAGGGAAATAGGTCCTTTCTATCCACTATATCCAGGCCCTCATAATTTTATACATCTCAATGAAGTCTCATTGAATGTATTCAAGTCACAGATAGATAGATTTTTAACCAATAAGGGAATTAAGGGTTATGGGGAGCGGGCGGGTTAGTGGAGCTGAGTCCACGGCCAGATCAGCCATGATCTTGTTGAATGGCGGAGCAGGCTCGAGGGGCTAGATGGCCTACTCCTGTTCCTAATTCTTATGTTCTTATGTTCTCCCCTTAGCCTCCTTTGTTCCAATGAAAACAAATCCAGCCTATCTAATCTGTCCTCATAGCTTGGATTTTCCACTCCCGGCAACATTCTCGTAAATCTCCTCTGTACCCTCTCCAGTGCAATCACGTCCTTCCTGTAATGTGGTGACCAGAACTGCACGCAGTACTCCAGCTGTGTGGCCTAATCAGTGTTTGATACAGTTCAAGCATAACCCCCTGCTCTGTATTCTATGCTTCGGCTAATAAAGGCAAGCATTCCGTATGCCTTCTTAACCATCTTATCTACCTGGCCTACTACTTGCTTGTTTGCTGGAGGCTTGCTTGTTTTGAAACTAGAAAGGAATTCCATTGTGAGAGCACATTTTAAACACTGCATGAGTAGATAACCAAGTCTGCTGTGGAAGGGGTTTAACAGAATAAATTATGGGAGTCATTTTCCAAGTATGGAGAAGCTTACCTGTGAACAGCACATAATTGGTGGTGCGCTCAATACACGTCCCACATCCTGAGCATCACTACTGACAAGAGGATTAGCTGGATTAGTCATAGCAGCACCGTGGCTACAAAAGTGGGCAGAGGCTACATAGTGTACGACAAGTGGCTCACCCCCTGGCCCATCTAAGGCTCACCACCATCAGCAAGGCTCAAGTCAGGATGGGTCCAGCTGCAACAGCAGTTGGGAAGCAGTTTGCCTCGTTGGTGCCCCTTCCACTAGATTCAATATCTACCCCCTCTACCACTGGTGCACTGGCGCTGTGGTATGTACAATCTATAGGAGGCACTGCAGCAATTCACCAACATTACTTCAACAGTACCTGCAAGCTCAATGCAGTGGTGACCTCCGCAGTTACAGCAAGAGCTGAGCTTGTGGTTGGAGTTGTCTGCAGGTTGACCTGGAGTAGATGGCTTAGCTCAGTGACAGATTCCTGTGTGGAGCAGAGGTCACAAAACCATACCTCCTCTGAGATGCCCGAATATGATTGTATCGGTCTATACTTCGGGTAAGGGCAGGAGTGTACATAACCACTAAGTATGACTATGACATCATTTTCCTTATCTTTTATTAGGGCTTCCAAAAAGAATTGTCACCCTGAGCAGTTTGTTTGCTGCAAGCCAAACTGCAGCTGTGAACAAGATCATTGCATAAAAAGGAATTGTAACATAAAAGGCTTGCCATGCAAACAAAATGTGACCTCCATAACTGCAGGAATGAATAGCAGCTAAATGCAAATCAAACTTAAGGAAATTCTCTGATGTTTGGCTTGGTGAATGTCCCCTTCGTCGGGAGTGTGCACGGCATTACAAAAATCAGGAAGCTAGGCCTCGGCACTTAGCACATTGAACTCCCAGTTCTGAAGGAGAAAGATTTGTGGCCATGCTTTGGGGAAAGAAATCACTGTGTGGGCCCCAATGGTCCAGGAAAACATCGGGGAAACGTTTTTTTGCAAATTGCTGGGTTTCTATTAGGTCAATTCCAGTAATGATATTGATTAATTGCATTGCCAGAAACAGCCCTTTTGAGTTTTAAATTCATCCCCTTCAGAGGCCCTTAGCGACGCTGAATGCTAAGGACACATAAACATCTGTTGCATCCATCATTGCTAGGACACCAATGTTAGGAAATCTGCCGTGTGGCCATGCTGCCTTAATGTCTTACTATGCCACCATCCTCAAATGCAGCAGAAATTCTGATGGACGGGCAAAGAGGAAGGGACCTGTCATCTCCATATTATGGTGCTTCACACAGCAACAGGAGAGTAGATTTTGAGCTACTGTATTCATAGACAGTGTGATGTATACACAATAATACTATGGGTTACACTTTAATCGTCTGAATTTTTTGCACTCACTCAAAAAGACTTCATTACAGAAGTGACTGTTTCATATAAATATTAAACATTTTGCATATGTGCGCACTTCCTATACAACTTTCTGCATCATGATTTTGAACTTTTTTGTCACCGTTTACAATGGAAACTTTCAATCCAAACACTTATAATGGCAATTTCCCTATACTGTATAAACATTCGCCTATAATGCTGTAGTTGCATGTCTCCCACCACTGGTGGCACTGTACAACCTCCCCATCCTGCCAGTGAACTGCTCAGCCTCCTGTGGCTACCTTCCTACCTTCTCTGTACATAAATGTTGTTTCTTCCAGCTTCTGGCTGCCTGCAACCTGTGACCACACATCTTCATTGTCTTCCCGGCCCCAAGCCTTGATCCTGTTCGCCTTCCTCACCTAGCTCTTTCAGAATTCTTAGCCTTCCCTCCCCACAGATTCTTAACACCAACCCAGGCCTGACTCTAAAAAAAAATTGCCCCGTATGGTTTGTCCTAGTCCTAGCCCCAGGCCACCTGTTTTACAAATATTTGGCCTCTTTTCCCTTGCAGGTTTTCAGCCCCTCTCCCACGCTTTAAATATGCTAGGCCTCTGCTTCTCCCTGTCCTGCAGGTTCCAAGCCTTAAACCCGTCCTCAGCCCCAAATCTTTAAAACTCTTCCCTCTGCACTTGTTCCCAAGCCTGTCCTGACTCATTCAAAATGTTGCCTCGTCACAGCATCTCACCATAATTCCAGCCCTAACTGTTTAAAAAAAATTCCTACCAACTCCAGCCACATTATTTTAAAATGTTCTTTTCTAATATTCCTAGCCTATGGGGAGCGGGCGGGGAAGTGGAGTTGAGGCCAGGATCAAATCAGCCATGATCTTATTGAATGACGGAGCAGGCTCGAGGGGCCAAATGGCCTACACCTGCTCCTATTTCTTATGTTCTTATGTAGCCCCCATCTTCAAAATTTTTCTTTACTTACCTATTTCCTATCTGACTCCCAACCATATCCTCCAACTTACCATGTGCAGCTCCATTATATCAATTCAAATTACATAAATGCACTCTTACCCAACATGATGTCTTCCCTACTTTCGGAGATTCCTTACAGTTTAAAAAACATCCATTCTTAGGTTGCCTGGCAGCAGCTATTTATAACTTGGAAGTAGGCCATGACATAATGCAGCCCGATGAGTAATTATCTGCTATTCTATCCATATTTATAGCCAAGTGTGTTTACACTAATAAAGCACCATGTTGGGGGGAATCAGATTGAAAAGAGAGAGAACAAAACACAGGTCCGAGACCAGGTATTTCCTCCTTGGGCGCAACATGGAAGTTAGACCCGTAAATGTGCCCAATGCTCCGCCCACATTGCTGATGTCAAGTTATGCCCAAGTACCCTCCCAATCTCATTAGAATATGCCAAATTTAAAACTGGCATAAATCCATATAAACTCCAAACCAACACGATATATTTCTTCTTTGAGTCTTAAGATGTAAGTTTCAGTTCATTTAACCATCATTCATGCACACCAGGTACAACATGTTTAAGAACCTGCAAGCTTTTCAATTTCTAATGTGACTTATACTTATGCCATGAAATTGTATTAAAAAAGAAAGAAAGAGGCTTAGATTTATATAGCGCCTTTCGTGACCCCGGACATTTCAAAGCGCTTTACAGCCAATGAAGTACTTTTTGAAGTGTAGTCACTGTCCTAATGTAATCATCATCATCATCATAGGCAGTCCCTCGAAGCGAGGCTGACTTGTTTCCATGCCAAAAAGGGATGAGTTCACAGGTGTTTCAATGAAGGACCTAATATTCCAGATCCCGAACTACATCTTGGAGGGTGGAAGATGCCTGTAATTGGATTTTTTTAACACGTGGTGGCCGTTGCACACCAGCCACCACACAGGCTTCCAAGACGACTGGAGACCAGCTCTGCTGCACGGACCGAGCGCGCACATATAATGTAATGTAGGAAACACAGCAGCCAATTTGCACACAACAAGCAGCAATGTGATAATGACCAGATAATCTGTTTTTTTTGTTATGTTGATTGAGGGATAAATATTGGCCAGGACACTGGGGAGAACTCCCCTGCTCTTCTTCGAAATAGTGCCATGGGATCTTTTACGTCCATTTGAGAGAGCCGACGGGGCCTCAGTTTAACATCTCATCTGAAAGGCAGCATCTCCAACAGTGCACTGGAGTGTCAGCCTAGATTTTTTTGTGCTCAAGTCCCTGGAGTGGGACTTGAACCCATAACCTTCTGACTCAGAAGCGAGAGTGCTACCCACTGAGCCACAGCTGACACTGGAACATGAAGGAACAGACCAGGGGCCAAAATTCACCATCCCTAAGGGATGGCTACCATGGAGTTTGGGTGATCGACCGAAAAAAATCAATCGGCCACTGCGAGCCATATTCAGCTCAGGGGGGATTTGAGCGGTGTGCACTTCCGCCGGAAACGGCGCTGTAAAGGTGACATTCCAGCGGTGAGCTCTGCAGCGTGTGGGCCGCTGGAAAGCGGCAAGGATAGGGATATTCAGCTGCAAAAAGGTAAGACTTCCCAGCAGTGCCCCCACGAGGTATTCGAGTCGGTGCTCAAACGGGACACCGCTGGAGTGTTACCGTGATCGGGGCCCTTGGTAGGGAAATAGTTTTACTAATTTTAGTATTTTTATTTAAGATTACAGCATCCACTGTATTTATCTTTTAATAGTTTTATTATTGGTTTTGGCTCCATTCAACCTGCTGAGTGCTGCTCAAAGGTTTGCATATACTTTTGTACAACTTTAGTGGAGAGGCCTGTGGGCTGCAGAGAGCAGCTTGGCAGGGTTCACCCTGAGGATGGGAGGAGTGTTGGGAGGGCGACACCTGGTACACCTGCTCAAAAGCAGGGCAGCACACAGGAGAAGGCATTGCCGTCAGCACCGTTCAGAGAGGCAGCGGGCAAGGGAGGCAGCAGCCATGACTTGTTCATTCCGCTCCAGACCAGTGTGCCTGCCGTCTTCATCGGCCCAAATCAGAATTGCGGTTGGCTGCTTGGTTACAAGGGATATACCCTGTCCACTTGGCTGCTCGCTCCACTGCGAAACCCCAGGACAGCGCCAGAGCATGCATACAATGACGCTCATTGTGACACCAAGTGCATCATCGAGCAGTGCATAGGCATCCTTAAGCAGAGGTTCTGGTGCCTGGACCACACTGGTGGTACCTTCAGTACTCTCCTCAACAGGTCTCCATAATCGTCGTGGTTTGCTGCATGCTGCACAACCTGGCCATCATGAGGGGACAGCCGCTGGAGGTTGTGCCAGCAGTACCACCTGAGGAGGAGGTGGAGGTGCAGGAGGAGGAGAAAGTGCAGGACGCGGAGGAGGAGGCGGCACAGAAGGAGGAAGAGGTGGATCCCGTCACCCCAGAGCTAGGAGGCGTTGACCCATCGCCACCCTGAAAGGGCCGGGTACAGACTGGCCAGCACCCTCCTGGGAGGGTAGGGTGCATCCTCACATACATGGAGGTGTCTAACACCTCCCCTGAAATCTCCCTCCAAGCATTATGTACTGGCGGTCTGCCAGGTCTCCCCACGTCACACCCAGCCATGAAAACATTTCGGTGCTAATGGCCACAAAAGGGTACTTTCCAGCGGTACTGAATTTCGGGCCTCAGGTCTCAGTCAGGATTTTAAAAATTTAAAACACACAAAAAATGTCAACGATAATTTTAAAAGGTGACTTTATGTCAATCTGGTCGCAATATTGTGATCCCTCAACATGCGCAGTAGCGGAATACTCGCATTTGAGATTTGGGGGCGTAGCCAGTATTGTGGACAGAGATTAATTCGGATGTAGGGTTTGATAGATGGAAGTAAAAGTACAAGGAGACTTGGGCATATTGTAGTTAGGCTCGTTTATAACTTGCGCCCAAAATTACGTGATCTTTAAAGCCACATAATTGGTTCGTGCTCAGCACAAATGCAGAGGAAACTCCAGGCTAAATGTCTACTTCTCCTCACAAGCTGTGTTGCCAGTTCGACACTTGCACAGATACAGAAAGCAGCTTATAACCGCCCTTAAATAAAAAGATAAAAACTGGAAATGCGAGAACTCTGAAATAAAAATAGAAAATGCAGGAAATACTTCGATGTCAGTTGCTTTCTGAAAGACATGAGCCAATGGAGCAGAAATTAACTTTGAAAAACAATCCGACAGTCGAGAATTTACTAAAATATGTTTTCTCCCCCCCCCACCCAGGAAGTCTTTTTCACTGATTGTCTTTCTTACTGCACTGCTGAGTACATTCCTGTCGTTTTTTAAACCAACCGTGAATGCTTATGCACTGAATAGTGTTGCCTTGCACATTATTTATGTGATTTCACTTGAAATGAAAAGGTAAGAATTTTACAACAATTAAGTCTGGAGACATGATTCGCATCAAAACGGTTTAAAGTATTTTTAATCCTCCAAGAATCAAGTCTTAATTTCAACAGCAGCCTGCTAACCAAAACATCCCAACAGATACACTGTAATTAAAGTATGGTGTTATATTGTGAGTTTTGAATATGTTCTATTGTTTGTCAACCATGTAAATGCCTCATCTATTAATTTTGCCTTCATGCCAGAGTAAATGTAGTTTAAAATTCATGAGGATAAGGCAGGATTTTAATGGGATGGGTCTGATGATGTTATAAATTTTGAACCATAACATCAGTTCCTTCACACTTTTGAAGTGTAGTCACTGATGTAATTTAAGGAAACACAACTACCAGTTTTTCTTCGCAGAAAGGTTCTACAAACAGCAATGAGAAAAATTACCACATTATCTTTTTTTTTTACTGATGTTGGCTGGGGGATGAATATTGAACTCCCCTGCTCTTCTTCAAATTGTGCCATGGGATCCTTTACATCCACCTGAGAGAGCAGATGACACCTCGGTGTAACATTGCATTCAAAAGAAGGCATCTCTGACTGCGCTGTGCTCCCTTTGTACTAGAGTATGTGCCCAAGTCGCTGGAGTGGGCCTAGTATCCACGACCTTCTGACTTGTGAGAAACAACTCGTAGCTCACAGAGGTCACTGAATGAGAGTTCATTTTTTTTCTTTTATTAATTTCAGGAATGCATAACTCTACTGTGCTTTCTGGATGCATTATCACTAATGCACGGTTGAGAAGCCAATTAGAATGCATCAGTAATAATGGTGCAGATCCACTTGATAAGTAAGGAAACCACTACTTAACCGGTATAACTAGCGCAGAGTGCAGTGTGTGATGTTGTGGCCCAATTGTGGGACAGCAGAGAAAGCGCAAAGCAGGAAGATGCTTTATCATTAATTATAGATAGTATGAGATCTTGCAATGAAGGATCAACCCAAGCAGAATGTATAGCAGCCAGGGGATCAATCAGCAGCCAGTGAACTTTGTCATCCATCAAACACACTTCGACAAGTATCTGGAGGAAAGTGTTTTACCTGAAGAAAGTACAAATGTGGGCATTGAGTAAATAAACTGATGCAGCCATATATGGATGGGGCCATTCGTGGTTATCAATGACAGATGCGGGTGTTAGATGTACTTGATCAGCAGCTTACAAACAGTGGGCCTGTAATGACTCAAGAGTCTGGTTACTGTAAAGTCACTCAGGTGCAACCTGATTCATCTTTATTCCAGCTCAAGAGTTCCAGCGTGACAAAGACACCCAGCTTATATGCAGGTGACCAAGCACACATGCCACATGCGTGCAGCGCCCTCTGGTGTCTGGTGACCCCAAGCATTAATACATAACAACATCCCCATTTTAAAATCTTAACAACAGTCTTTTTACAAATTAAGCTGGTCTGGGGCTTTCCTCTCATGAGTTGATTGTCTCAGTTCAACTTTGGCTCTGGGCGAGTGTTCTAAGTCCATTGAGACTGAGGGCTGAGTAGCCGATCTGATGGGAGTGGTCGTGATCACATCAGAGACTGAAGGTTCAGAGTCACTAATGTCAGCAGAGTCCTCTGATGAGTGAACAATGGTTGGTTGGTCACTGACTGCATCTTTCTCACTCGGTTCCAGTTCATCCGTGTGCCGCAGTTTAACCTGGTCAAGGTATTTCCTGCATGTTTGCCCATTCTTGAGCAGGACAATAAACACTCTGTTATCCTCCTTGGCTGTAACAGTGCCGGCGAGCCACCTTGGACCTTGACCATAGTTCAGCACATAAACCGGATCGTTGACCGAGATGTCACATGACATGGCAACATGATCATGACACCATTGCTGATTTTGACATCTGTTTTCAACACGATCATTCAAATCAGGATGAATAAGAGAAAGCCTGGTCTTGAGATTTCTCTTCATTTGTAGTTCAGCAGGAGGAACCCCAGTAAGCATATGAGGTCTTGACCTGTAACTGAGCAATATACATGACAACCGTCTCTGCAGTGAGCCCTGACTTACACGTTTCATACTTTGCTTGATCGTTTGAATGGCATGCTCGGCTTAACCATTAGAAGCAGGCTTGAATGGAGCTGATCTCACATGTCTGATGCCATTGAGTTTCATGAACTCCTGGAACTCAAGACTTGTGAAGCAAGATCCGTTGTCGCTCACAACAATCTCAGGCAAACCATGAGTAGCAAACATGATACGAAGGCTCTCAATGGTAGCTGTAGACATGCTGGATGACATAATAACACACTCTATCTACTTAGAATATGCATCTACTACAATAAAAAATGCCTTTCCTAGGAACGAAAGAATTTGCGCATCCTCGACCATGGTTTGGATGGCCATGACCAAAGACTCAGCGGAGATTCCGCTGGTACTTTACTTAGCTACATGCAAGTATTGCACTGATGTACACATGATTCCAGATCAGAGTCAATTCCAGACCATCATACAAGATCTAGCAATGGACTTCATGAAATACCAGGATGAGTGCTATGAAGTTCACGTACAAATTTTTCTCTACCTTTCTTAGGCATGATTACACGATTACCTCACAGTAAACAGTCTGACTGAATAGACAGCTCATCCTTGTGATGGTTGTAAGGCTTGGTCTCCTCACGCATCTCCATAGGTATGGCAGACCAATCACCACTGAGTACACACCATTTCACAACCGATAAAATATGGTCATGGCTGGTCCAGACCCTAACTTGTTGAGCAGTGACAAGGGTTCCTTCACTCTCAAAAGCATCCATTACTGCCAGTAGATCTGCAGGTTGAGGCATCTCCATCTCAGTTGTGGATAAGGGCAGATGATTCAGTGCATCGGCACAATTCTCAGTACCAGGTCGATGATGGATGACATAATCATAGGCAGACAATATCAGCGCTCACCTTTGAATGCGGGGTGAAGCATTGGTATTAATACCTTTGTTTTCCGCAAACAATGAAATGAGTGGCTTGTGATCCGTTTCTAGTTCAAAACGAAGACCAAACAGGTACTGGTGCCTTTCGTTTATCCCTTACATGCAGGCCAAAGCTTCTTTCTCTACCATACTGTAAGCTCTTTCCACTTCAGACAGACTTCTCGAAGCATACGCAACAAGTTGTAGCTTACCCGATTAATTTGCTTGTTGGAGTACGCAGCCAACCCCATATGATGAAGCATCACAGGCCAATACAAGACGCTTACGCGGATCATAATGAACAAGCAACTTGTTTGAACATAGCAGATTCTTGGCTTTCTCAAAGGCTCTACTTGAGACGCACCCCAGACCCAGTTGTCGCCTTTTCTTAGCAACACATGCAGTGGCTCTAATAAAGTGCTCAGTCTGGGTAAGAAATTACCAAAATAGTTGAGTAGCCCAAGGAACGAACGCAGCTTTGCCACATTCTGAGGCCTGGGTGCATTTTCGATGGCCTCGGTTTTCGAATCAGTGGGCCTGATGCCAACAGCAGCAATCTTCCTCCTGAGGAATTCGATTTCAGGTGCCATGAATACACACTTTGAGTGTTTCAGCCTGAGTCCCACTTTGTCCAGACGCAGTAGGACTTCTTCAAGATTGTTCAGATGTTCAGCAATGTCGCGACCTGTGACCAGAATGTAATCTTGAAATACGACAATTCTAGGAACGGACTTCAGTAAACTCTCCATATTCCTCTGAAATATGGCTGCAGCCGAATGAATCCCAAAAGGACACCTGTTGTAGATGAACAGACCTTTATGGGTGTTGATGTCGACAAGCTCCTGGGTCATATAGGTCGACATCAGATCCAGTTTTGTGAACGACTTTCCATCAGTTAGCATGGCAAACAGGTCATCAACTCTTGGTAACAGATACTGATCCTGTTTCGAAAATCGGTTAATCGTAACCTTGTAGTCTCCACAAATCCTGACAGTACCATCACTCTTCAACACAGGAACAATGGGACTAGCCCACTCGTTAAACTCGACTGGTGATATGATCCCGTCACGCTGGAGTCTGTCAGGCTCAATTTCAACCTTCTCCCTCATCATGTATGGAACAAACCGAGCTTTGTGATAGACAGGCCTTGCATTGGAGTCCAGATGAATCTGCACCTAGGCTCCTGTAAAATTACCAATGCCCGATTCAAACAAAGAAGGAAACTTTTTCAATACTTGAGCACAAGAAGTATCATCCACCGAGGACAACATCTTGACATCATTCCAGTTCAGCTTGATTTTCTCCAACCAATTCCTGTCGAACAGTGTTGGACCATTACCTGGGATGATCCATAATGGTAGCTCGTGAACCACATCATCATATGACACCTCGATTGCTGCACTGCCGAGCACCGGTATGAGTTCCTTAGTGTAAGTACGCAACCTGGCATTGACTGGTCTCGGCTTCGGTTTCGCAGCCTTAGTGTCCCACAGCTTGTCGAATGTCCTTTGGCTCATTATTAACTGGCTCGCACCCGTGCCCAGCTCCATTGATACAGGCACGCCATTCAGCTTCACATTAATGACTATCAGCTGGCTTTTGCTCAGGAACGAATACAGTCCATTCACTTCCTCCTCGGGTTGCGTATCCGGGCCATCACTGAACTGGTTCTCATCAACCACATGGTGAGCCGCACCACACTTGCTCCGTTGTGGACACATCCTGTGAAGATGCCCCACTTTCGAACATCCATTGCATGAGTATTGTCTAAACCAACACTGATGAGGCCAATGATTGCCCCCACAACGCCAACAGGGTGAAACCTGGATCGAACCAGTTGGCGTGCTCTGAGCAGCGGCAAGTTTTGCGTAAGCAGCTCTGCCCGAAGACGACGCCATCTTGTTTACAGTACGTGCCATGGAACTCCGACTCGACAATGATATCTGCCTCAAATTATCATCCGTCATCATGCATGCCTGGGCAGTTGCAATGGACTTTTTCAAATCCAGCGTCTCTGCAGCTAACAGCTTTCTGAGGATCGCATCATGGCTGATGCCTATCACGAAGACATCATGCAGCATGTCTTCCAGCATGTTCCCAAACTTACACGGCTCAGCAAGACGTCGTAGGTTGGCGACAAATCCCGACACGCCCTGGCCCTCAGCACGAACATGCGTATAGAAATGATAGCGTGATATGATGATCCCCTCTTTTGGCTTTAGATGGTTACCCACCAACGTACACAATTCCTCGTACCCTTTTTCCGCCGGACGTACAGGCGAGAGAAGATTCTTCATGAGGCCGTAAATTTTCGAACCAAAAACGGTGAGGAGAACTGCCCTGTGTTTAACTGCGTAGGCCATTGGCCACAAAATACTGATCCATGCAGTCGACAAAATCCGCCCAATCCTCGCCCTCCACGATTCTCTCCAGGATTCCAATAGTGCCCATTGTGCATGCGAAGGTTCTTAAATTACCTCGTCGCCAATTGTAATACCTCAAGAGTCTGGTTACTGTAAACTCACTCAGGTGCAACCTGATCCATCTTTATTCCAGCCCAAGAGTGCCAGCATGACAAAGACACCCAGTTTATATACAAGTAAACAAGCACACATGCCATATGCGTACAGCCCGATGACCTCCGACCGCAGCGCCCTCTGGTGTCTGGCGACCCCCCCAAGCATTAATACATAACAGTGCCAATTTCCCAGGCTCAGCTTGATCTGAATAATTTTTGGTGAAATTTCTGCCTATGTCAGGAATCTTACCTTGGAGGAGGATGAAAATGGCTGTTGCAAAACTCAAGTACCTGTATCAGTGAAGCAGGCTGGCTGCTTCTGGGGGCAGTTGAAGAGGAGGACTCATTGTTTTTTTTAAATTGTAAAGCATCTGGTTTGGGGGGGTGCAATAAATAGATTGTCACACTATCAACTCTGGGTTCCTGTAACTCACTTGCATCTGTTGCAACCAGCACTGCAATGGCAGTATTGACACAAAATGCAGGACATATTCAATGTAACTGGGATAACTGAACACCTCGCATTTTTTTTTATTCGTTCCTGGGATGTGGGCATCACTGGCAGTGCCAGCATTTATCGTCCATCCCTAATTGCCCTTGAGAAGATGGTGGTGAACCGCCTTCTTGAACTGCTGCAGTCTTTGTGGTGAAGGTACTCCCACAGTGCTGTTAGAGAGGGAGTTCCAGGATTTTGACCCAGCGATGATGAAGGAACGATGGTGATATACTTCCAAGTCAGAATGGTGTGTGATTTGGAGGGGAACATGGAGGTGGTGGTGTTCCCATGTGCCTGCTGCCCTTATCCTTTTAGGTGGTCGAGGTCACGGGTTTGGGAGATGCTGCCGAAGAAGCCTTGGTGAGTTGCTGCAATGCGTCTTGGAGATGGTACACACTGCAACCACGCTATGTCGGTGGTGGAGGAAGTGAATGTTGAAGGTGGTGGATGGGGTGCCATCCCAAAAGGACCCAGCAACATGCTAAAGTCAGAACACTTAGGGAGCGAATGAAGATTAGAGCAGGATAAAAGGGACAGCAAGTGACAGAGCTGGGGAAAAAAGGCAAAGTACACCAAGGGTGCAAGGGAGAAAAACAGCTGTTAACTTTGGGAAAGTGATCGGAACGAGAGGTTTATGATCACACACGCTGAGAAACATTGCAATTCTAATTAAACACATGGAGCTTTGTGTTTATTTTTCAGATGTACAGATCAAAGAATAATTAATCTAGCCTTTGTGACCGTGGCTTGGTGGCTAATGGCGATTTCCTGCTGGCTAAGTGACCGCTTGCTCTGTGCTTTCTGGAGACGGATAAACTTTTACTACCTCCATAGCTTCTGGTAAAAATCATTTTAATCTTAACAATTTTTCAGCACTATTAATATTGCTTGTGATATCAGGTTTTTTTCAAAGTAGGTGTTGTAGATGATGGCAATGGTTATATTTTTGGATCTTTTCTATCCTTCTTTTAGATTTTGAAGGTATTTTAGATTACTCTCCTAGCTCCAACTCCCTATGGTCTCGCGAGTATCTTCAGTGGAGCTGATGTCTAGGTCAGCTTTTAGTAATGTTCCCAGGATAATGTACTGAAAAATCTTTCTGCTAATTAACTACTGGAATTATCCAATGGCTCCATAGGATCTTTCTTCCAGCTGCAAAAGACATCACATCAGACCTTGTTTTAGACTTGGACAATCACGCAAATTTATTTAACTAATGGGTCTTCCATGTCATTGCTCACGGTGTGTCGGAGGATCCACTGGTGACAATAGGACTATTATACTGTATAACGGAATTGTGTTAAAATATAATGGAGCTTTAGAGGGAGACCAGAGTGGGTCAGGGAAAGGGGTGAGAGCAGGCAAAAGGCAGGACAATAACAGCTTGTATTTATACAGCACCTTTAACGTAGTGAAACGTCCCAAGGTGCTTCACAGGAGTATTATGAGATTTTAGCCCAAGTGACCAAAAGCTTGGTTAAAGAGCGTCTTGAAGGAGGAAAGAGAGGTGGAAAGGCAGAGAGGTTTAGGCAGGGAGTTCCAGAGCTTGGGGCCCAGGTAACAGAAGGCACAGCCACCAATAGTTGAGCAATTATAATCAGGGAAGCTCAAGAGGGCAGAATTAGAGGAGCGCATACATCTCAGAGGGCTGTGGGCTGAAGGAGATTACAGAGATAGGGAGGGGCGAGGCATGGAGGGATTTGAAAATACGGATCAGAATTTTGAAATCGAGGCGTTGCTTAACCGGAAGCCAGTGTAGGTCAGCGAGCACAGGGGTGATGGGTGAACGTGACTTGGTGTGAGTTAGGACATGGGCAGCAGAGTTTTGGATCACCTCTAGTTTACATAGGATAGAATATGGGAGGCCAGCCAGGGGTGCGTTGAGACAGGCCTAAAGAAACAGGGACTGGATGGGGTAGGCATACAAAATGGCTACAGAGGTAGAAAGGGATTTGGACTGAGGGGGCATTAAGTTATGAATAAATTCTAGGGTCAGAATAAAAGTAAACTTTTATTTGATATTCATACTTACATCGGAAAACTTAAAGCAATTTGGTAAGCAGAAAAATAAAGCTTGAGACAGAGGAGTTTCTGGACAGTACAGACTGAGCAAAATGGAAGCACAAAAACAGCACCTAGTGGTGGAAGGCCTGTGACAGGCCAATGCAGACATAGCAAATTGCCATTGGGAATGATTAGCATTTTAACATTGTAAATGGTGACATAAAAAGATTATTCAGGAATCTTGGTTACAGAAATAAGCTTCTGGTACAGGAAACCTTAGCCAATATCCTATGGCATTGTATTTTTTTAATACTCGTTCATGGTATGTGGGTGTCGCCGGCAAGGCCAGCATTTATTGCCCATCCCTAATTTCCCTTGAGAAGGTGGTGGTGCTTTCTTGAACCGCTGCAGTCCTTGTGGTGAAGGTACTCCCACTGTGCTGCTTACGGAGGGAGTTCCAGGATTTTGACTCGGCGACGATGAAGGAACAGCGCTATACATTCAAGTATGCGGAGAGTGAAAACCAAGTGTAGTCTTCAGAAGAAACAGGGTTAGAGGCCAGATTATAGTTGGACTAGGGTGCCCAGATGTAATTCAGCTTTCATGGCAAGAGAGTGTAATTACAGCATATGATCACACAGGCAGTTTCCATTATAAATGTGGAAATAGGAATTTATAATGCAGGTATGTGCAAATGTAAGATTTTTAATACATTATAGATAGATAAACAAGTTAATAAATAATAGCAAATATAACATACAGTATAAATTATATTATTTAGCTTTATACTAAATTATTATTCTTTTGAATTGACATTTTATATACACAATGGCTTTTTTTCTTCTAGCTTCTTACCACCATGGGAGTAAAACTGGTCTGATCTGATTCTTTAAGGTTCCTAGTGTAAAGCTGAACAATTTAATTTAATTAGGTAGGGCTTCCTGGGTTTAAATGACTGACAATGCAATTCAAAAAGGAGCTGTCAATCATACACATATCTGAATCAATCACACAACATTGTTTCTGTTTGAATGACATGGCTTGCAGCCTCTCTCAAGCCTGTAATCTTGCAGACACATGACCAAACCTTGCGATGCATCTAACAACTTAGGCTGAGCACAGGAACCGTATCTGCAGCTGGCTTTTGAATGCCTTATGTGTTGTGACTGAATACATTTGACCTTTTGTGGATCTTAAAGTAATAAGTTTGATTGACAGCTACATCTGAGCTGAAGACTTGAATCAGGTTTTGACTCAGAGGAACTAGGCCTTGATTCGTTGTAGTCCATTTTATAGGCATCGCTGTAGCCAGGAGCTACTGATTGTCACTATATTTGGCAACCTGAACCCTGCTCACTAATCATGTGGACTCCATCAGGGGTATGAGACTACTCAGAGACTCAGATGGTGAATAGCCACGTAAGAAGTAACTGAACATGTTTCAGGGCCAATTTTATCTCGAGAGTTTAGTGCAGGAGAAGCGTCTTTGACATTTCAAGGAGAAAAGTATAGCTTGTTATTACTGCTTCTACTGTTCTTTTACCTGTTTAATATTTGATGACTTTGCTCAGCAGTTTATAGTCTGATACAGTGTATGTTCTCTCTCCAAAGTCTAGGAGAGCATGTGCTGGCAAGTTGCAGGAAGCCTGAATACAGTAATAAGGGTTTTCTGTTTGACCCTTGGGGCTCTACATTTACTAGATATTGGACAGGAAATGCATACTCTGGTTCACATGGGATATAAGATCGTCTTACAGAAATGATCAGTCACACTGAACCCAAGTAAAAAACTTACAAATGTAACACCTCAGTCTATCAGCATCTCGTTCAATTGCAGCTCACAGTAATTTCCCATTTTACGTAACTAGTGATTTTTGTTCCAACTTGAGCAAATATGACATTGATTTTACTCAGTTGCAGTGGTTCTAGACAGTGTTAGCACATTGCTGCCCTCCTGTAGGGGATACTGTGCCTTGTATAAATATCTCCAGGCCAGGTTGATCTCATCAATCGATGCTGATACATTCTTTTTGGCCTACTTCATGGGATGATGTCTTCTAACAGACAATTCAGAGATAACATAGTCACGTACTCTGTAGTCTACTTGTCTACTTTCATGGCTCGGAAAAGCAGGTATTGAGTTTGGTGTTTGGTTTTATTGTGTGACCAAAATACAACAATGAACAAATGAAATCCTATATGTCTACACACCTTATCTCATTGCTCTGGATTTTTTTTGCAGGCACGTACTGATTAATATCGCAGTTGTCCATGGCACAACGCTGTTTTCGTATTTTGATGCACTTTATGAAATTCCAGAGACCAACCCAGAAGTGAAATATTGGCCCATAAACTCGCAGTGCCTGGGTCTACCATACCTTGCTATAGAAACCAAGGATCATCTCCAGAAGTCCTGCTGATGGGAGTGTGCATTGTTAAACACTTGAATCAGTGCCTACTTACAATATCTGTAAAGTGCTACTGTAGGGATTTTAATGATGGTAGATGGAAGGAGCCGAATCTGAAATGATATATTTGTCTTTTATTTACACTGTTTACAGTATTGTTGGCCATGCATTATTAACTTGATAGTGGTGTTGGATCAAATTTTTAAATTTGGAGCACTTATTTCTATTTAAATTATTTCTAATGTATTTATTTTCCTGTGAATTCTGTGTTCATCAGGTGAAGGCTAGAGAATACATTTTTATGCCCAATGTCAGTATAAAGTACTCCTCGACAAAGCATGACATGGGTTATTAGCAGGTAAAAGTTCCTTTTTAAATCCAGCCATCCTTCTGCACTCTCTGAAGGAAGAATGACAGATTAGTGTGAGTAATGTGTAATTTGTACTGTGATCTTCTGCCCATGAAGAATTGAGGGGACAAAACCCCATTTTTCCCCAACTTGGGGAAAATATCTGATTTAATTATTATTGAATACCTGCTAAAGAACTTGCAGGAATGTACACCTTTTGAAATGTGTCCTTTCTACGGGTATGATCATATATCACCAAACTGCAATGCGGGACGAATGAGTCACTTAGTATGAGTGTCGAAAAGTTTTTTCATTCAGCTATGGAGTGTGCAGTTCATAGAATCATAGAATTTACAGCACAGAAGGAGGCCATTTGACCTATCGTACTTCAACTAAAGCTGCTTGCTCTACTCTCATATAAAAGCAAAATAATCAGGATGCTGGAAATCTGAAATAGAAACAGAAAATGCTGGAAATACTCAGCAGGCCAGGCAGCATCTGTGGAAGCTGAGTATTTCCAGCATTTTCAGTACTCTACTTCCACGTTCTAGCAGTTTCCTTATATCTTTTTATGATTTCCCGTTCAAATACTTATCCAATTGTACTTTAAATAACATTCTCAATAGCCACGCATGCTGAAACATGGTTTGTTCTAATAACCATTCGCAATCATTTCATTTTCTAATAATTGCCTAAGTGGAAAAAAATCTTTCCTCTTCTTTCTTCTTACGACAATTTGAGTCTATGTCTGCTTATTACTGATTCACCAAACCATGGAAAAATCTTTCATTTTTTATCCTCTCAAAACATTTCATCATTTTGGAAACCTCTATTCAAAACCTGCCTTAATCTGAGTTGGCTGATGATGCTTGTATATTTTGCCAGACTGAGGCCGGAATTTTGCCAGCGAGCAGAGGACATGATGGGTGGCGGGTCAGCTGTTAAATTTAAAACGATTGACAGCAGGTCGGCACGCTACTTTCCCAGATGTCGGGTCTGTCAACGCTGAACAGACGTGACATGCAGCGGCGAGGGAGGTGATTTAGGTCATTATGACCTTGTTACAAGCCAATTAAAAAGAATTGTGAACTGAACTTACCATTTTACCAGGTTATCCACGAGGTTCACGCTGCTCGGGGATCACGTCAGGTAAGGACGTCGGGAGTTGTGTGACCTTGAATTCATTTCTTTACTTGACAGCAGCAATTGTGCTATAAAAGCTCCCATCTCACAGCAGTTCACTTTCCAAGATCAAAAGCTGCTGCTTACAGCATTTGGAAGGCACATTGAACTTTATGCAGGTTGCAAGTGTTTGGAGCAATCTCTCTATCCAGTGTCACCTCATTGGAACAACATCTCTCATCATTGACAGATCGCTTCTCAAGTTCACCTGCCATCTATCACATTAGCATCAGCGCCCTTGAATTTATCTCACCTTGGTCCACAGAATCCCATCCCCCCATCATAGACAGTCCCTTGAAATCGAGGAAGACTTGCTTCCACTCTAAAGGTGAGTTCTCAGGTGATTATATAGTCCAATACGGGAATTACAGTCTCTGTCACAGGTGGGACAGACAGTGGTTGAAGGAAAGGGTGGGTGGGGAGTTTGGTTTGCCGTATGCTCCTTTCGCTGTCTGCGCTTGGTTTCTGCATGCTCTCGGCGACGAGACTCGAGGTGCGCAGCGCCCTCCCGAATGCTCTTCACTTAGGGCGGTCTTGGACCAGGGACTCCCAGGTGTCGGTGGGGATGTTGCATTTTATTAAGGAGGCTTTGAGGATGTCCTTGAAACGTTTCCTCTGCCCACCTGGGGCTCGCTTGCTGTGTAGGTGTTCCGAGTAGAGCACTTGCTTTGGGAGTCTCGTGTCAAGCATACGGACGATGTGGCCTGCCCAACGGAACTGGTCGGGTGTGGTCAGTGCTCCGATGCTGGGGATGTTGGCATGATCGAGAACACTGACGTTGGTGCTTCTATCCCCCAAGTGGGTTTGCAGGATCTTGCGGAGGCAGCGCTGGTGTTATTTCTCCAGTGCTTTGAGATGTCTACTGTATATGGTCCACATTGCTGAGCCATACAAGAGGTCCTCAGAATGCCACCATGATCAGCCCCAACATCAGGCACACCAGCAACACCAACCTTCTCCGCAATCACCTGATGCTGCACAGGACACACGGCATCAGCACCCAACTACATTGCTGCCAGGGATGGCCTCACCATGGCCAGATTTACTTAACTTGATGCTGTACCCCGTGGCTGCCACATGCTGCGCCAGGTTGGCACCACCCCACACCAACATCATAAAGCATCACTATAATGCCCAAGCTATTCCTTTCACCCTCATTGTGGGGGATGCTGTTATGTTTACCATTCACTGCAACTCACTAAGCCACTTCCAAAGATACACACAAATCTGTCCAAGAACACAAAGTGTTGAAAATAAAGGTTTCAACGTTTGACACCACATTAACAGAAACTTTACATGAACATTGGCTAAAACACCCAAAAGGGATCAAGGGGTATGGAGAGGAAGCAGGAATGGGATACTGAAGTTGCATGATCAGCTATGATCATATTGAATGGTGGTGCAGGCTCGAAGGGCCAAATGGCCTACTCCTGCACCTATTTTCTATATTTCTATGTTAGTTGGTATGATTGGACAAGGATGAGGGTGAGTGTGAGAGGTTGCTAGTGAAATGGGGAAGTGATAATATAGAGAGAAATGGGTGGGTGGGGGTGCAAGGTAAGTTGGTATGAATAAGGATGTACAGGAGTAGGATAGGGAAGGCAGAGTGATGGGGATGTGATGAGTGGCACAGCAGGATGAGGTTGAGTGTGGCTTTGCAGTAATGTTTTGTGATCTACTGAGATCATTGAAAGGTTTGTGCCACTACAGCCTGGTCCTCCTGACGATATCCCTGCTTGTGTCCTCCTGTGCAATGTGCAACCAGGCTGCGTTGGTCTTCTGGGGAGGTCTCTTCTGCCCATTGGAAGAGAAGAGAACCTCCTCATATGGAGGGAAGGAATCATGAGAGAGCCTGGATGCAACTGTGCAGTGCTTGTCAGTGTTTGCAGCACCTCATTGTTGTAGAACACGGACAGCACAACTGTCAAAATGAATTTGCGAATGATCCCTTTAAGGAAACCAGCTGATGACGCATCATCAAATGACGTCATCAGACCCGCTTCCTTCAATTGGCCCGGGAAACGCGCCGGGCAGGGTTAACAAGCTCAATCAATGGAAAATAATTTCTTCACAATGGGCTGGAGCCAGCAGCGAGATTGGGACCCATCACCTACCCGGACCTGCGAAATCACAACCTGACAGCTTCAGTAAGACAAATTCAAAGTGAAACCTGATTTAGCAACAGATAATGTAGACATTTATATGATTCAAAAAGCTAAACCTCTATTTGTCACAAGGACATCATGTAGGAAGTGGAAAATTGCATGGCTATGGCAGGAGAACTGCAGACAAAACCAGCCTAGAAAATTAGAAAAAGTTGACAAATTAGCAAAACAGTGCTGGTAAAGTACCAAAAAAGCTGACAACTCAGAAACAGTCCTGAATGTAGTCTTTTAACCTGGACCACTAATTTTAGGTTAGATTCTGTATATTCGAGAATTTGATAGATGGATTGGGATCCATTTCCACAATTTATCTGTTTTTCTGTGATACTGAAATCCAGTGATATTGTCAAAACGTGAAAACAGGTAGTTGCACTGAGCGTGCAGTGGGACAGGCATGTTATAAGTTCAGTTACAGGTATACCCAATATTCTGTCACTTGTATTGCAGGAAAGAAAATCAAACTACTGTTTCTTTCAGTAGCAGATTGAAACCTTTCTGAAGGGAGTGTGGACACTAAAAGCACAAGATTTGTTTTAGGGGAAACTGGGAACATGCTCTTCCAGAAAATGTTGATTTTTAGTACTTCATTTGGTGCATTTTGGAGTCTATTATAATTCCGAATTTCAAACCAGAAAAATAAAATCCCAAAAGGTAATATCTCTTTTAAATATGGAAATAAAATAGGTGTGCAGACTTTGGTACAATTTGAGAGGGTACAGTTTTTTTAACCATACATGGCTGTTTTACATGGATAGTTAGCATTCGAGTGGTTTGACTTTGCGGTTCCATCTGTTTCACTTCCCCTTGGAGGCTAGTGGTGAGTGGCCATCTGTGCTTATCCTGCTTTACAACTTTTATTAGCCTTCTAAAGGATTACAACATCTTCTGATTCTGGTCTATCTCTTCTTTCTCCCCCAGATCTCTTCCTTCTGCTTTCCTGCCTTTTGGCCTCACTGACCCAACCAACCCAACTGACTTGCCTGCTTGGGGAGAAGGAAATAGCATGGTTTTTATATATCTTAAATTTCACTAAAGCAAGCTCCCTTTTGGAATTAAATGTCCTTTAAAAATGGTTATCTCTGTCATCTGGGATATTTCCTAGGTGTCAATCAAATAGACAAGCAAGTATCTGTAACTATGATGGTCATATTTCAAATATTTTTGATGAAAGCTATACCTTCCAGGCCAGCTCACATCTCTTAGTATCTCTTATCAATCAGCTACAGCCAGAGGGCCATAAACCAACTCTTTTGTTTATCTTTTGGCCAACTTCACAAACAACTGTGACCCATCAATCAGTCCCTTGGGTTGCTGTCAGATTTATGACATTTATGGTTGCTGTATCAATCAGCCACTTGTTGGTTGTCTGGTGTGACTTCCTGTACCTCAGTTTTTTGTGATCTTGGCTTCCTTAGAATATTAATATTAACCCTTTAGGTTTTGCCATAATTCATTACTGGCAGTTCTACAGTTTCAATATCCACCTCTTCTGCAATAGCTGCAACGTAGTACTTATTACATTTATGCAATTCCCTCCCTCAACCACCATCATATGCTTGCTTCCTTTATCTCTTATCAGCCCTTCCCCGACCTTATTCTCTTTTTACAAATTTGCCTCAGTAACATTTTGGGTTTTGCTGACATTGTCTGAGCAGAATTTTGCCAATTTATAATATTTCCTTATGTACCTTACTTGAATATGCACTTAAAGTGCCGTAACCTGCAGGGCTACGGACCAAGAGCTGGAAAGTGGGATTAGGCTGGATAGCTCTTTTTCAATCGGCACAGACACGATGAGCTGAATGGCGGCCTCCTGTGCCATGAATTTCTATGATCAAATGCAGCATTTTTGACTGAATATTAAGGCCAGCAACTGGGATTGGTCTTAAAAATGATGATCTGAAGTGTTAATGAGCTATGAAGAGACAGGATCATGGTTGGACCCTCACTGATGTCTCAGAAACGGACAGATACTTAGGAACAGCTAACTTGAAAAGTGAGATTTTATCCTGAATGGAGGCATAGATGAATTGTAATATTTATGGAACTTGAGTGGCAGGAAATTGATGAACTCCACTGTGAAAACTGTAATTTAAATATTTTATGTAAAATGAACCTGTTTGTTGGTTTACAATTGTGCCTCATCTTGCTAGAGTGTTTTTCATTCTGGCTTCCATAAAGACTGGAGAACCCAATAGTGGCATGTGTAAGATTATAGTAGCTGGTACTCATGCATATCAAAGGTTTACATTTTGGTCCCTGTTGGACAGTAAAAGTGCACTCCCAATTGTAGAGGATGTGAAGTCCACTGACATTGAGCCCCAGAAATTATCTAATGCAGTACCTGTGAAATTTGTAACTTGATTTGTGCCAAATCCGTCTCTTGTTTAAATATTTCCCATTGATGATGCACAGTTCTATTTGCCATTTTTCCCTTCCATTTAATCTGAGCAAAGTACCCATTCATCACATTATAATTTGTTTTGTTTTCCATTCAAGTACCCTTGTCATCAACATTTCTTTTTCCTCTAACACTGAACCTAATTATATTGTGGTCTCATGCCAAGTGTTCCACTACTTTTAGATCATCTACTTGTTCCACTACATTATCCAAAACCAGGTCAGTTAGTACTTCCTTCCTTGTTACAGTAGCAATGTATTGACTAAGAAAACTGTCCTGAACACTACAAAAAAAACCATCGCCTTTCTCACCACAAATAATTTTGCTATCCCAGAATATTTTTGGATAATTAAAATACCCTATTAGAACTTTATTATTCTAATTTATCTATAAATTAAACTTCCACATCAGTGCACTGTATTACATCCTGTTTACATCTCCTCCCCTTTCCCTCTTCAAATATTGAGTTGTCTACAGACAATTCTCTGTGTGCATCACCTCCCACAGCTTCCATTTATAGTAATTAAAGCTGCTTCCAAAGCTTGTGAACAACAATGACCTGATGCAGAAAAACACAACCATGATTTTAAATATACTCATAATATGTGTATGTGCCTCGAGTTTCTTACCATTGTGCTTCCCCTTCATGCCACTATGTAAAGTGGGAACTGTTAAAACTAGTTTAGTGCTCCTCCTAGATGCTACCTGAGTAGCAGAATTGAACAAGATGCCTGGCTCCTGATTGTTAATATGAGCTTTTTGGGGCTAAGTGCTGAAATGGACCTTGTATGGTGCTGCATACATGAGCTGGGCCTGCTATGTTTTTCCACATGTGTAGGTATCCAAGCAGCTGGTGATAGAGCACTTACGTGCTGATATCCTGAAATACAGCACCATCATCTGAGGGCATTCCTGCCAAGCTATTAGTACTGGGCAGACAGTCATGAATCAAAGGAAAGAAGTCCGAATGGTACCAATGAGATTGATGAATTCCTGCCTAGTGATTGTCTTTCCTGGAACTCCATGTTTGAATCCCTCCAATTAGGTTACTCTCCCCCTCCCCACACCCCAGCACAGTACTGAAACGGCTTTTATCAAAGTCACGAATAACATCCTATGTGACTGTAACCATGGTAACCTATCCCTCCTAGTCCTTCTCAACCCGTCTGCAGCCTTTAAAATGGTTGACCACATCATCCCCCTCCAACGCCTCTCCTCCGTCGTCCAGCTGGGTGGGACTGCACTCACCTTGTTCTATTCTTATCTATCCAGTCAAAGAAACATAGAAAATAGGTGCAGGAGTAGGCCATTCGGCCCTTCTAGCCTGCACCACCATTCAATGAGTTCATGGCTGAACATGCAACTTCAGTACCCCATTCCTGCTTTCTTGCCATACCCTTGATCCCCTTAGTAGGAAGGACTACATCTAACTTCTTTTTGAATATATTTAGTGAATTGGCCTCAACAACTTTCTGTGGTAGAGAATTCCACAGGTTCACCACGCTCTGGGTGAAGAAGTTTCTCCTCATCTAGGTCCTAAATGGCTTACCCCTTATCCTTAGACTGTGACCCCCTGGTTCTGGACTTCCCCAACATTGTGAACATTCTTCCTGCATCTAACCTGTCTAAACCCATCAGAATTTTAAACGTTTCTATAAGGTCCTCTCTCATTCTTCTGAACTCCAGTGAATACAAGCCCAGTTGATTCAGTCTTTCTTGATAGGTTAGTCCCGCCATCCCGGGAATCAGTCTGGTGAACCTTCGCTGCACTCCCTCAATAACAAGAACATCCTTCCTCAGGTTAGGAGAACAAAACTGTACACAATACTCCAGGTGTGGCCTCACCAAGGCCCTGTACAACTGTAGCAACACCTCCCTGCCCCTGTACTCAAATCCCCTCGCTATGAAGGCCAACATGCCATTTGCTTTCTTAACCGCATGCTGTACTTGCATGCCAACCTTCAATGACTGATGTACCATGACACCCAGGTCTCGTTGCACCTCCCCTTTTCCTAATCTGTCACCATTCAGATAATAGTTTGTCTCTCTGTTTTTACCACCAAAGTGGACAACCTCACATTTATCCACATTATACTTCATCTGCCATGCATTTGCCCACTCACCTAACCTATCCAAGTCGCTCTGCAGCCTCATAGCATCCTCCTCGCAGCTCACACTGCCACCTAACTTAGTGTCATCCGCAAATTTGGAGATACTACATTTAATCCCCTCGTCTAAATCATTAATATACAGTGTAAACAGCTGGGGCCCCAGCACAGAACCTTGCGGTACCCCACTAGTCACCGCCTGCCATTCTGAAAAGTCCCCATTTACTCCTACTCTTTGCTTCCTGTCTGACAACCAGTTCTTAATCCACGTCAGCACACTACCCCCAATCCCATGTGCTTTAACTTTGCACATTAATCTCTTGTGTGGAACCTTGTTGAAAGCCTTCTGAAAGTCCAAATATACCACATCAAATGGTTCTCTCTTGTCCAATCTACTGGAAACATCCTCAAAAAATTCCAGAAGATTTGTCAAGCATGATTTCCTTTTCACAAATCCATGCTGACTTGGACCTATCATGTCACCTCTTTCCACAAATGCGCTGCTATGACATCTTTAATAATTGATTCCATCATCTTACCCACTACCGATGTCAGGCTGACCGGTCTATAATTCCCTGTTTTCTCTCTCCCTCCTTTTTTAAAAAGTGGGGTTACATTGGCTACCCTCCACTCGATAGGAACTGATCCAGAGTCAATGGAATGTTGGAAAATGACTGTTAATGCATCTGCTATTTCCAAGGCCACCTCCTTAAGTACTCTGGGATGCAGTCCATCAGGCCCTGGAGATTTATCGGCCTTCAATCCCATCAATTTCCCCAACACAATTTCCCGACTAATAAGGATTTCCCTCAGTTCCTCCTCCTTACTAGACCCTCTGACCCTTCTTATATCCGGAATGTTGTTAGTGTCCTCCTTAGTGAATACCGAACCAAAGTACTTGTTCAATTGGTCCGCCATTTCTTTGTTCCCCGTTTGACTTCCCCTGATTCTGACTGCAGGGGACCTACATTTGTCTTTACTAACCTTTTTCTCTTTACATATCTATAGAAACTTTTGCAATCCGTCTTAATGTTCCCTGCAAGCTTCCTCTCGTACTCTATTTTCCCTGCCCTAATCAAACCCTTCGTCCTCCTCTGCTGAGTTCTAAATTTCTCCCAGTCTCCGGGTTCGCTGCTATTTCTGGCCAATTTGTATGCCACTTCCTTGGCTTTAATACTATCCCTGATTTCCCTTGATAGCCACGGTTGAGCCACCATCGCTTTTTTATTTTTATGCCAGACAGGAATGTACAATTGTTGTAGTTCATCCATGCGGTCTCTAAATGTCTGCCATTACCCATCCACAGTCAACCCCTCAAGTATCATTCGCCAATCAATCCTAGCCAATTCACGCCTCATACTTTCAAAGTTACCCTTCTTTAAGTTCTGGACCATGGTCTCTGAATTAACTGTTTCATTCTCCATCCTAATGCAGAATTCCACCATATTATGGTCACTCTTCCCCAAGGGGCCTCGCACAACAAGATTGCTAATTAATCCTCTCTCATTACACAACACCCAGTCTAAGATGGCCTCTCCCCTAGTTGGTTCCTCGACATATTGGTCTAGAAAACCATCCCTTATGCACTCTAGGAAATCCTCTTCCACCGTATTGCTTCCCGTTTGGTTAGCCCAATCTATGTGCATATTAAAGTCACCCATTATAACTGCTGCACCCTTATTGCATGCACCCATAATTTCCTGTTTGATGCCCTCCCCAACATCACTACTACTGTTTGGAGGTCTGTACACAGCTCCCACTAACATTTTTTGCCCTTTGGTGTTCTGCAGCTCTACCCATATAGATTCCACATCATTCAAGCTAATGTCATTCCTAATTATTGTATTAATCTCTTTAACCAGCAATGCTACCCCACCTCCTTTTCCTTTTATTCTATCCTTCCTGAATGTTGAATACCCCTGGATGTTGAGTCCCCAGCCCTGATCATCCTGGAGCCATGTCTCCGTAATCCCAATCACATCATATTTGTTAACATCTATTTGCACAGTTAATTCATCCACCTTATTACGGATACTCCTTGCATTAAAACACAAAGCCTTCAGGCTTGTTTTTTTTAACACCCTTTGTCCTTTTAGAATTTTGTTGTACAGTGGCCCTTTTTGTTCTTTGTCTTGCGTTTCTCTGCCCTCCACTTTTTCTCATCTCCTTTCTGTTTTTTGCTTTTATCTCCTTTTTGTTTCCCTCTGTCTCCCTCCATTGGTTCCCATCCCCCTGCCATATTAGTTTAACTCCTCCCCAACAGTACTAGCAAACAATCCCCCAATGACATTGGTTCCAGTCCTGCCCAGGTGCAGACCGTCTGGTTTGTACTGATCCCACCTCCCCCAGAACCGGTTCCAATGCCCCAGGAATTTGAATCCCTCCCTGCTGCACCACTGCTCAAGCCACGTATTCATCTGTGCTATCCTGCGATTCCTACTCTGACTAGCACATGGTACTGGTAGCAATCCCGAGATTACTACTTTTGAGGTCCTACTTTTTAATTTACCTCCTAGCTCCTTAAATTCGTTTCGTAGGACCTCATCCCTTTTTTTACCTATGTCGTTGGTACCAATGTGCACCACGACAACTGGCTGTTCTCCCTCCCTTTTTAGAATGTCCTGCACCCGCTCCGAGACATCCTTGACCCTTGCACCAGGGAGGCAACATACCATCCTGGAGTCTCGGTTGCGGCCACAGAAACGCCTATCTATTCCCCTAACAATTGAATCCCCTATCACTATCGCTCTCCCACTCTTTTTCCTGCCCTCCTGTGCAACAGAGCCAGCCACGGTGCCATGAACTTGGCTGCTGCTGCCCTCCCCTGATGAGTCATCTCCCTAAACAGTACTCAAAGCAGTGTATCTGTTTTGCAGGAGGATGACCACAGGGGACCCCTGCACTACCTTCTTTGCACTGCTCTTCCTGCTGGTCTTCCATTCCCTATCTGGCTGTGGACCCTTCACTTGTGGTATGATCAACTCGCTACATGTGCTACTCACGTCATTCTCAGCATCGTGGATGCTCCAGAGTGAATCCACTCTCAGCTCCAACTCCGCAACACGGACCGTCAGGAGCTGGAGGTGGATACACTTCCTGCACACGTAGTCGTCAAGGACACTGGAGTCGTTCCTGAGTTCCCACATGGTACAGGAGGAGCATAACACGCGACTGAGCTCTTCTGCCATGACTTAACCTTTAGATAGGCAACAATAATGTTAAAGTTTACTCACTGTTAAAGAGAAGAAAGAAAAATTACTCACCAATCACCAGCCAATCAATTAACCCCTTTGGCTATGACATCACCTTTCTGTTTCTTTTTATTTCTTTTTTGCCTTCTCCCTGTAGCTGCACAAGCATGCCTTTTATAGGCCTCCGACCCCGGACTCGCGCCTCACCAACTGCCGCCGCCTCTCGCTGCCGCTGGGCCTTTGATAGGCCTCCGACCCCGGACTCGCGCCTCACTAACTGCCGCCGCCTCTTGCTGCCGCTGGGCCTTTTATCGGCCTCCGCCCCCGGACTCGCACCTCACCAACTGCCGCCGCCTCTCGCTGCCGCTGGGCCTTTTATAGGCCTCCGCCCCCGGACTCGCGCCTCACTAACTGCCACATGGCCAGAGAATCACCTGCAATGACTTCTCTTCCTGCTCCCACACCATTACCTCTGGACTCCCCCAAGGATCTATCCTTGGCCCCCTCCCATTTCTCATCTACATGCTGCCCCTCAGCGACATCATCCGAAAACACATCAGGCTCCACATGTATGCTGCTGACACTCAGCTCTAATTCACTGCCACACCTTCAAAACCTCCTTGATAAAGTGTAACATCCCCACCGGCATCTGGGAATCCCTGGCCCAAGACCACCCAAAGTGGAGGAAGAGCATCCGGGAGAGCACTGAGCACCTTGGGTCTCGTCGCTGAGAGCAGGCAGAAAACAAGCGCAGACTATGGAAGGAGTATGCGGCAAGCCAGGCTCCCCACCCACCCTTTCCTTCAGAGACTGTAATTCCAGCATTGGACTGTACAGCCACCTGAGAACTCACTTTTAGAATGGACGCAAGTCTTCCTCAATTTCGAGGGCTTGCCTCTGATGATGATGGACCACTCCACTGTCTCGAAATTGTCAGACTGCTTCTGCGACATCCAGTAATGGATGAACAGAAATTTCCTCCAAGTTAAATATTGGAACGACCAAAGCCACTGTCTTAGGTCCCAGTTACAAACTCCGTTCCCTAACTATTGACTTCATCGCTCTCCTTGGCAACTGTCTGAGGCTGAAACAGTCTGTTCGCAACCTTGGTATCCTATTTGAGCCCAAAGATGAGCTTCTGAGCAGATATCCGAGCCATCACTAAGACCGCCTATTTCCAGCTTCCTAATATTGCCAGACTTCATCTCTGCTTCAGCTCATCTGCTACTGAAACCCTCATCCATACCTTTGTTACCTCCAGACTGGACTATTCCAATGCAATCCTGGCCGGCCTCCCATCTTCCACCCTCCATAAACTTGAGCTCATCCCAAACTCTGCTGCCCATAAGCTAACTCACACCAAGTCCCATTCATCCATCACCCCATGTGCTTGCTGACCTACATTGGCTCCTGGCTGAGCAATGCCTTGATTTTAAAATTCCCATCCTTGCTTCCAAATCCCTCCCCATCTTTGTACCCTCCTCCAGCCCTACAACCCTCTGAGATATCTGCACTCTTCCAATTCTGGTCTCTTGTGCATCACCAATTTTAATCATTCCACCATTGGTGGTCATGCCTTCAGTTACCTAGGCCCTAAGCTCTGGAATTCTCTCCCTAAACCTCTCCACCTCCTTTAAGCTGCTCCTTAAAAGCTACCTCTTTGATCGCGCTTTTTGTCATCTGCTTTAATATCACTTTATATGGTTCGTTGTCAAATTTTGTTTAATACCTTCCTGTGAAGCGCCTTGGGATGTTTTACTACATTAAGGCACCAGCTATGTGTAAGTTGTTGTTGTTGTCCATCCTGCCACATGGTTGCCAAGTATGTTGAAAGCTCTCCAATATGATGCTTCAGGCCTCTATGGCGATAATTTGAGCATCCAGGAAAGACGCACAGACTGGCTTAGGGCCTCTGTCAAGGGGAACTCCTCTGCAAGTGTCCTTGGAGCTCTCACACATTCTAGAGTATGCTGCAGTAGCGTAGATGCGATGGGATGGTATATTTATGAGCACAGGATTTTGGTCTTGTCAGCACAAATCAGTACTAGTTGAGAGACAGTGAAGGGAATTGTTTAAGAGGTAGGTGGCAGAGAGTCGGGTATGTGCTCTAATTGGCAGCAGGTGACTAGTGGTGCCCCCCAGGGATCTGTACTGGGGCCCCAGCTTTTCACTATATTTATAAATGATTTAGATGAAACAATAGAGAGCCATGTATCCAAGTTTACTGATAACACTGTGTTAGGTGGCACAGTAAATTGCGTAGATGGGAGAAGAAAGTTGCAATGGGACATTGATAGATTAAGTGGGCAAAACTGTGGCAGATGGAGTTCAGTGTGGGGGGGAAGTTTGAGTTCATCCACCTTGGACTTGAGAAAGAGAGATCAAATAATGTTCTAAATGGTAAGAAACTAGGAGCTGTGGAGAAGTAGAGATATTTAGAGGTCCAAGTATGGAATGTTGGCCTTTATCTCAAAGGGGGCTGGAATACAAAGTGTGAAGGTTATGTTAAAGTTATATAAAGCTCTGGTTGGACCCCATTTAGAATACTATGTTCAGTTCTGGGCATGACACCTCAGGAAGGATATATTGCTCGGAGGGTGTGCAGCGCAGATTCACCAGAATGATACCTGGGCTAAAAGGGTTAAATTATGAGGATACGTTGCATAGCATAGGCCAGGCTTGTATTCCCTTGAGTATAGAAGATTAAGGGGTGATCTAATTGAAGCATTTAAGATGATTAAAGGATTTGATCGGGTAGAAACTATTTCCTCTGATAGAGCAGTACAGAACAAGGCCCAATAACCTTATTAGAGCTAGACTGTTCAGGGGTGATATCAGAAAGCATTTATTCACACATAGGAACATAGAAATTTATAGCGCAGAAGGAGGCCATTTCGGCCCATCATGTCCGCGCCAGCTGACAAAGAGCCGCACGGCCCTTGGTCAGCAGCCCTAAAGATTACATATAAACCTATGAACAATGACAGAAAGGCAAAGAGCACACAGCCCAACCAGTCTGACCCACACAACTGCGACACCCTTTACACTGAAAATATGTACACTCTGCCCCAACCGGAGCCATGTGATCTCCTGGGAGAGGCAAAAAACAGATAAAAACCCAGGCCAATTTAGGGAGAAAAAATCTGGGAAAATTCCTCTCTGACCCATCCAGGCGATCAAAGCTAGTCCAAGCGATCACCCTGGCCATATTCTATTCCCTGCATTACTTACCATTATATCTGGGCCGTCCAACAAAAGGTCATCCAATCTAATCCAAATGACCAGCTCTAGGTCCATAACCCTGCAGGTTACTGCACTTTAAGTGCCCATCCAACCATCTCTTAAAAGTGGTGAGGGTTTCTGCATCCACCACTCTTCTGGGCAGCGAGTTCCAGATCCCCACAAACCTCTGCGTAAAGAATAGATAGTAGGATAGTGGAAATCTGGAATTCTCGCCCCAAGAAGCTGTTGAGGCTAAGTTAATTGAAAATTTCAACTGAGATTGATAGATTGTTGTTAGGCAAAGGTATTGAGGGTTATGGAACCAAGACGGATTGATGGGGTTAAGATACAGAGCAGACATGATCTAATTGAATGGCAGAACAGGTGTGAGGGGCTGGAATGGCTAACTCCTGTTCCTACTGCTCCTGGGCACGGCCAAGGGTGCCATCAGCCGGTCCAGGCAGCGGGCGGTCGAGGGGGTCGTTCAACCTGACTGCCTGCCTCTCTTCCGCTCTTACATCCGGTCCAGGGTGTCCTTGGAGATGGAGCACGCGGTGTCCACCGGTACGCTCGCGGCCTTCCGCGAGAGGTGGGCACCGGAGGGACTGGAGTGCATCATCACGCCCGGCAACCAAATTTTAATTTGATTTTACGTTTTAAAGTTTAATTTGTTTTAATTGCCGGTGCTTTTAGTGTCCCCCTTCCCTTTTATAGGGGGCACTGGGGAAAATTGTGATTTTAGTGCCCAAAAAAAAAACCAAAAAAAAAAAGAAAAACACAAAAAAAAACCAAAAAAAAAGGGGGGAAAAAAAGGGCCTTGAAAATGTCTGGAGTGTCACCCAGGTCGGGTGGCACCGTTTATTGTTTTTATGTTTTCACAGGTGAACTCAAAAGAAAAACTCCTGTTCCTATAGGAAAGAGTTCTGACAATAGCAGTCGGTGCCCTAAAAAACCCCACAAAAAACAAAAAAAGGGCACCTGAAAAGTTTTTGGAGTGTTCCCCCCTTTAATGAGGGGGCACATGGATTAACTGTTTATTTATTTGCAACAAAAGAGTTGTGGAGCTGTTGCCTACTCATTTGCAGCATTGAGCAGTGAGGGAAGGAGCTCCTGCCTGAAGGCCTTTGACCACCCCAGGAAGAGGAGGAAGGGGCCTACTACATCTCACCATCCTGAGGGAGAGGAAGAGAGCAGAAACTACTTCATACCACTACTACTGAGAGTTGGAGAGAGGGGGAAAAGAAAATAACCTGACAATAGCAGTACTGCGGTTGTACTCTTCAGGGTAGAGTTTTAATGGGCTAATTCTGTCTACCTATATATTTCTGAGCACTTGGTGACATTTTGAACAACTACTGGTTCACTTGCTTGTTGGTCTGTGAATGATATTTTTCTACTCAAGAAATTTTTGGGGGTCCATTGTCTCTGTTCACTTGCAGGCCAGCCTCCAACTCCCTATGGCATAGAGGATGCTTTAACTTGCCCACATATCTGCTACATTTGTAGTATGCCCAAGGATCGAATAAAAAAGCCTCTACTATATTTTGACTTTATCACAGTTGAGTAGATTTACAGTGGTTATACTTAATTATCTCAAGTAGAAAATAAAATCACAACTACTGAGCTAGACTGTAGTATACACAGTACTCTTGCATGGCAGTTCGGTTTTGACTGACAGAAGCAGTCTAACCTGACCATCTCGCTGCCCAAGCTTCAGATGGACTCTCTTTGAACAGGACAAAGAAATCATTTCCAAAAAATGAACAGGACCAAGCAAATTTAAGTATCTGTTGAACTCTCAATCAAATATATATTTGAACTAATCCCATTAGATATTTATTTTTCAATTGATTGGCTTGACCTCCCTCCCTCTGACACCGGGATTAGATAAATAACTGGTCGCAACTTTGCTATCAAAATAAACTAAGCCATTTTCTTTTCTGTGAGCTGGTTTACAATCCCTTAATGATAGAATTAAGGAAGCCATCTCTATGCCACATCTTGGACAGGAATGCATTTCTTGTCATAAGCAGCACAAGCTCAGAAGTAATGATTTTCTCCTTTTCAAAGGACACTTCAGAATTAGAATTAGAAGAGCCAGAAGCATGGTAAGGACTCTTTTTATGCCCGCGGATTTAAAAAAAAGTCCTTTTTGGATTTAACTGAGCTGTCAGAATTTACAGATCAATGGTGAAGGCGTCGATACAAAGGTCTAGAGGTGGAGATGAATAGGCCAAGATTCTTACTCAATTTTTCACCCATCTTTTGAATCTTAAAGACTGCAAACGTCTTAAATGTGCCTTTCATGGGAAATCGGACCCATTCGGCGTGCGCGCATCTCACGCAGGAATTAAAGTTTTACGGTCAGGATAAAGAGCATAATCCGATAAATCAGACAACGAGGTGGGGGTAGACCTTAATCTGAGGAGGATTAAAAAAAAATAATTGAAAGCAACAAAGTCAAGACAGCTTGGAATGAAACACACGGAGAGGGTAAAATGGATGGGGTTGGTGATTGATACACCAGAGGGGATTAGCATTGAAGCACTTGACCCAAACACTACTTGGCGCCTGAGGGTGCGGGCCAACCCCGACTGCAATATCCCCCAACCCTCTCCTTAGTGTACAAGGGAAGACCCACCCTTCCCATGGGATGTTCCCCCAGGCGGCAGCCACCTAGCTCCAGTCCTGCAGCCCAAGGAGGGCGCGGCGCCACCCCAATTAATCAGCTCTGCCAATCCCCACTTCCGCGTCAGGGCAGCCAGCCAATGGGCGCCGGCTGCGGGCCGCGGATCCCGCCCCCTTCGTTGCCGCTGATTGGGCGGCCGGCCAGCCGCTTCGTTCCCTGCCGGCACTGGTCAGCCCGGCTGTCAATCACCGGCGGCACAGTCAAGTGGGCTTGGTGACGGGAAATCCCGCCCCCCCTCCGCCGGCGCTCGGCACTGATTGGCGGAAAGCCGGGCGCCGGCCCCGCCCCTCAGCCCGGCCCGGATTGGCCGTGGCGACGTTCTGTTTTGGACCCTTGCCGAGTGTCAGTGGAACAAATCGGCGGCGCTTCCGTTTTGTGGGAAGAAAAAATCGGCTCGATACAATGCGAGTGTGAGGTGGGAAGCGGCCGAGGGAGGAGAGGCGGCGGCGGGGGAGGCGCACGGCAACGCCATGGACAATCAGGTAGAGTCCCCTCAGAGCGGGGCTGCAGGCTCTCCCGCCCGCTCACTCCCGCTGCCTCGCGTGCATTTTGAGTTCCAGATCCCTCGGGCCTTCTGCAAGAACCGTGGCGACGCAGGCGGCAGCGTGAAAGTGCACGGCCATCCCCCCCCCCCCCCCCCACTGTTGGAATTTCTTAAATTCATCCCCGATCTTGTTTTGGAAAGTTTTATTTTAGATAAAGAATGCACTTAATGCAGTGAAGTAAATGCTGACGGCCCCCCTCTCTGAAGCACTGAGAGATCAATATAGGAATAGATATTTGGGTTTAGTTGACAGGTACATGATTGCAAAAGGCTAACTACTGTACATCTTAAGGAAGGCCGACTATAATCTCTGGAGCCGGGATGAGTTCCTGAATTAGATTAGTGTTTGAGGGTTGAAGGTTAAGCATTTAATAAGGGGAGAGTTAGCTTTTAAGGGTTCTGCTTTAGTATTGAGATTAAGGATAAGATTTAGAGATTTAGGAGTTGGTGTCGGAGGCAAGGATCTTGTGTAAGGAGAAATGCAGCAATAAACTTAAAATGGCAGTTACCATTTAAAAAAAATCTTCCTGTAGAAAGCTTCCAACAAGCTCCCTAGCAGCAGACCAGCACACTTTTTAGGATGTTCAACTCATTAATTAGTAATCCATTTTACTATAAGCTCCTGAGTGAAGCCTATTGAGTCACAGCTTGAAGTATGTATTAGATATGAAAACAGAGTGGAAATAGGTATTGCAAGGTATGTGTTTTCCACATTAATAAAACATCTTTCAAGATGAAAGTTTGATAAGTTTCCCCCCCCCCCAATTGGTATTCAACAAGTTGACAGTCTTAGAATCCATTGAGATTTTAAAATATATTTTCTATCTGAACCATTTTAAAAGACAAACTTTAATGTAGTTGTTGAAAGAATATTCTAATTACAAGAATATTGCGTGGCTAATGTCATGCTGGGTACCTCTTGATTTCAACTTTTAAGCCAATATGTAGCCGCTTTTTTTTTATGATGATCTATGTATTTGTGCAATATAGTACAATGACTAACAACAGTGGCTGCTGGTAAATGAATTGCTGTGACATTTTAAATTCCTTCCAGTACTGTGCAAACAAATCGCCAGTTGCTGATACTAATTTTACATGACAAAGCATATTTGAATTAACATCAAAGGAATATAGTTTTCCACCTCATTTGCAGAACTGTCCATGAAAATATTTATAACAAAAAAACCTAATTACTGGTAGAACGTTGCCAAGCAGCTCCTGATTCTCTTGCACACATTAAATACATAGTTTTCCAGAGCTGAAAATGAGTCCCAGTTATGACAAACACAATATTTTCTGGGCAGTGGTGAGATATGAAGCATATTAATTGGTGAAATTGACCGTAACAACCTTGTGACTTTTTGTTATTCTGGTGTTGTCTGGTCAATTTTGCTCATGGAGATACTTGCACTAACCATGTCATGGTCTTCACATCATACCATTGTGTTGTTTGTTGTCTTTGATAATGAACTTGAAATATGGCAAATTCACTCTCTCAATATTCTCAACTAGAATTCTGTCCCAATTTAAAGAGAATCTTGGGTTGTAATGTTTGAATATTTTTAAGTCTTCAGTTTTCTTTTCTTACCCTTTCTTGAAGTTGGTGACTTAAACTGGGATATTTCTACAAGTGATGGGAACCTATTGGTATCTCCAAGTGGTGATTCTTAATATATGAGCATTGGCAATGATTGATTTCAACTTGGGATGGCTAAGTCTGATCCTATGGTCACCCAGTGTCCACTTCTAGCTGACAGTGGGAGTCTTGCTTGATGTACCCCACCCCCTAGCACAAGTTTAATTGGATTTCAAGTCAGTAATTTTTTGGGAACTAATATGTCAACCGTGGTTCAGTGATAGCACTTTCGTTTTGAGGCATAACATAATGGATTCAAGCCCCGCTCCAGATACCTGAGCACCATGCTGAGACTCTAGTGCCGTATTGAGGGAGTTGCAGGTGCCACATTTCAGATGAGATGTTAAACTGAGGTCCCATCTGTCCCCTCGGGTGGACTAAAAAGACCCTGTGGTGCTATTCGAAGAAGAACAGAGGAGTTGTCCCAGTGTCCTGCCCAATATTTATTCCTCAACAAACACAATTAAAACAGATGATATGGTTATTCATCTCATTGCTGTTCATGGGACCTTGCTGTGTGCAAATTGGTTGCCACGTTTCCCTACATTTCAATTGTAACTATACTTCAAAAGTACTTCATTAGCCCATGGGATATTCTGAGGTTGTGAAAAGCACTATATAAATGCAAGTTAACTGTCAAATGATACATGCTTTTTTGTGTTGATTTAACTTGATCAGTACTATGTTGTAAACTTATAGAAAGCTCAGGCAATCTTGCCCCCAACTTCTAAATTTGTAATCTGAATTTGTCAGGAATGGGTATGTATGGTATTAGTTTCTGAAGATAATGGATAGATTTTTCATTGGATACACAGAATAGGATTACAGTCAGGTATAGATTTGACTTATGGAATAATAACTTTTTAGATTTATGAAAAAATATTTTGAAAAATTGCATTATCTGCACAAGAAATGATGGATTATGAGGGTTTCTGATTTATAGTTGGCATACTTCACCATAGAATTCCATGTTGTATGATCCTCTTGACATGTTTTGTTTTATTAAGCACAAGTGTGCTTTAAAGCTGTAGGTTTGATTATGTTTCAGGAGTTATGCCAGAGGAGGGATAGATTCTTGAGACTTTGGTTGTGCTAGGGAACTTGTACCTGTATAATCCTTATAAAGATGTTTAAGATTCTCTTCCCTACCTGCTCCTTCTTTTTCTCCATTTCCCCCTCCTTTGAATGCAAGGTTACTCCTAGAACAATATTTTACAGAACTGAGTTCTGCCACTGTATGGATTTATAGCAGGATGATTTTATATTGCAAAAAAATTAATTGGTTAGATTTTTGTTGCATTTTGGGATTTTAAACCATTTTACCATAGAAAAATTTGGGTAAAATTTTATGTTGAATTTATTGTGTTTAAGCTAAAGTGGGTTCTCGGTGAGTTTAAAATCTAGCTTGATTGGGGGTTGGGAGGGGGAGAGCATTGTTTGGTCAAGCCAGTTTGGCCAACCATTGTAACTATTATTAATGATCTAGGACAGTGTTGGGGGAGGAGGATCGTTGAATTGTTTCAGACAGTTCCAATGGGCTTTTACACACAATGTTGGGAGATACCAAATACACGCATACACAACTTGGCTGCTTCTCCACCCAGTGGGGTGGCAGCTGAATAAATGACAGCCCCACAGGTCAACCCTAGGACAGGGTTGAAGTGGGATGACCTTGAATATGTGTTTTGCTCTTTTATTGCTTCTGAGCATTCAAATCTGAGTAGTCCTCAAATTCCTGGTCTCGGAAGCAACGAAAGAGTGAAACACACATTCAAGGTCCGTTGGTAAGGTTTGACCGGAAGTCTTAGGCCAGTCTGCCTCAAAGCCCCACAATAAACCTTGGTCTGATTCACTGATGGGACTGACCTGAAGAAAGTATAACTTAGGCAGCTAACTTTCTGGCTTATTGTTGTTGTATTCTTTATCACTGAGGAGCGACTAACATCAAGGTGAAATAAGTTGAGATTTACTGCCCATGACCCCAGAGCTCGCTGACCTACATTGGCTCCTGGTCCAACAATGCCTCATTTAAAATTGTCACCCTCGAGTTCAAATCTCTTGATGGCCTCGCCCCTCGTTATCTCTAATTTCCTCCAACCCTACTACCTTTCAAGAACTCTGTGTTCATTCAATTCTGGCCTTGTACATTTTCCACTTCGCCCATATTAGCGGCCATGCCTTCAGCCATCTAGGCCCTAAGCTTTGCATGTACCTCCCTAAACCCCTCGCTCCTCCTTTATTTCTCATCTATATGCTGCCCCTTGGCGATATCATCTGTAAACACTGAGTTAGTTTCCACACGTACGTTGACGACACCCAGCTCTACTTCTCCACCACTTCTCTCGACTCCTGCTTGGTACCCTGTATCTAAATTGTCAGATTGATTGTCCGACATCTAGTACTGGATGAGCAGAAATGTTCTCCAATTAAATATTGGGAAGACCGAAGCCATTATCTTTGGTCCCCGCCACAAACTGCGTTCCCTAACCACTGACTCCATCCCTCTCCCTAGCATCAATCTGTGGGTTAACAAGACTGTTTGCAACCTAGGTGTCTTATTTGATACTGAAATGAGTTTCCAGCCACATAGCTGCGGCGTAACTAAAATCGCCTTTTTCCACCTCTCTGTAGTCTTTTTCAGCCTTACAACCCCAAAAGATGTCCGCTTCTCAAATTCTGCCCTCTTGAACATCCCTCATTTTAACTGCTCAACCATCGGTGGCCATGCCTTCAGTTGTTTGGGCCCTAAGCTCTGGAACTCTCTCCTTAAACCTCTCCACCTCTACCTCTCTTTCCTCCTTTACATCGCTCCTTAAAACCTACCTCTTTAATCAAGCTTTTGGTCATTTACCTTAATTTCTTCTTTTATGGCTCAATGTCAAATTTATCTGTTTTGTCTTGTAACACTGCTGTGAAGCGCCTTGAGATTTTTAACTACGTTAAAGGTGCTATCTAAATAAAAGTTATTATTATTAAGACCCTCCTTGAAACCTACTTCATTGACCAAGCTTTTAGTCTCCTAATAGTTCCTGCTTTGGCTAGGTGACAGTTTTTGATTGATTATGCTTATGATTGATTGATTTTTTCTATATTAAAGGCGGTTATATACATAGAAATTGCTATTGTTGCAAAATAAAGTATTTGGCCTCATCTCACTACAATGTTCTTCAGTCCACCTTTTTGGAAGATTGGAGAAAAGCACAGCTAGGATCACGATATCCGGTTCACATACCAAAGGAACGTCATTGCTCCATCTCCTGTGTTACACTGTGGTATGTCTAGGCAGTCGTTAATAACCTGATCATGAGGTGCATGGGCCCACTTATGAGATGAACGGTGACGCATTCCTGAGAGAATATCTAAGGCAGACCTAAAATTGGCAACAGACTCCCTAAAGTATATAGTTCGGTTAACAACAACTTGCATTTATATAGCACCTTCAGCATAGTGAAGAAAGTCCCAAGGTGCTTCACAGGAGCGTTATCAGACAAAATTGAGCCACATAAGATATTAGCATAGCTTGGTCAATGCAGTAGGTTTCAAGGAGCAAGTTAAAGGTGGAGAGAGAGGTTTAAGGAGGGAATTCCAGAGCTTGGGGCCTAGGTAAGTGAAGGCACGACTGCCAGTGGCAGGGTGATCAATGATGTGGTAGAATCATACCATAATACAGTACAGAAGGAGGCCGTTTGGCCCATCATGCCTGTGCGAGCTGGTTGAAAGAGCTATTCAACTAGTCCTACTCCTCTGCTCATTCCTCATAACCCTGCAATTTTTTGCCTTCAAGTATTTATCCAATTCCCCTTTGAGAGTTACTGTTATATCTATTTCCTCCACACATTTCACCACCTTTTTTCTCATGTCACCTCTGGTTCTTTTGCCAATTGCTTTAAATCTGTGTTTTCTGGTTACTGACCCATCTGCCATTGGAAACAGTTTCTCCTTATTTACTCTATCAAAACCTTTCATGATTTTGAACACCTATCAAATCTGCTCTTAACCTTCTCTGCTCTAAGGAGAACAATCCCAGCTTCTCTAGTCTCTTAACATAACATAACTGAAGTTCTGTATCCCTGGTACCATTCCAGTAAATCTCCTGTGTATCCTCGCCAAGGCCTTGACATCCTTCCTAAAGTGTGGGGCCCAAAATTAGCCACAATACTCCAGCTGAGACCTAACCAGTGTTTTATAAAGGTTTAACATAACTTCCTTGCTTTTGTACTCTATACCTCTTTTTATAAAGTGAAGGATCCTGTATGCCATTTTAACAGCCATCTCAGCTTGTCCTGCCACCTTCAAAGACTTGTATACATACAGCCTCAGGTCTCTCTGTTCCTGGACTCCCTTTTAAAATTGTACCATTTAGTTTATATTTCCCCTCTTCATTTTTCCTAATAAACTGAATCACTTCTATACCACTGCTTTTTGTGGTATGTATCAATGACCTGAACTTGAATGTTGGGGGTATGATTAAGATTTTTGCAGATGACACTAAAATAGGCTGTGTGGTTGATAATGAAGAAGAAAGCTGCGAACTGCAGGAAGATATCAATGTACTGGGCAGAACAGTGGCAAATGGAATTCAATCCGGATAAGTGTGAGGTAATGCATTTGGGGAGGTTTAACAAGGCAAGGGAATACACATTAAATGGTACGACACTGAAAAGTGTAGAGGGACAAATTGACATTGAAGTGCAGGTCCACAGAGCCATGAAGGTAGCAGGCCAGATAGATAAGGTGGTTTAGAAGGCATATGAAATGCTTGTCTTTATTAGTTGAGGCATGCAATACAAGAGCAAGGAGCTTATGCTTGAACTGTATAAAACACTAGTTAGGCCACAGCTCGAGTACTGCGTGCAGTTCTAGTCACCACATTACAGGACAGATATGATTGCATTGGAAAGGGTGCAAGGAGGAGATTTACAAGAACGTTGCCTGGATTGGAGAATTTTGGCTATGAGGAAAGATTGGAGATTGGAACAGAGGAGGCTGAGGGGAGACCTGATTGAGATGTATACAATAATGAGGGGCCTGGATAGAGTGGATAGGAAGGACCTGTTTTTCTTGGTAGAGGGGTCAACAACCAGGGGGCATAAATTTAAAGTAATTGTCGGGAGGTTTAGAGGAGATATGAGAGAAAATGTCTTCACCCAAAGGGTGGTAGGGTCTGGAACTCACTGCCTGAAAGGATGGTAGAGGCAGAAACCCTCACCACATTTAAAAAATACTTGGATGTGTACTTAAAGTGCCATAAACTATAGGGCTACGGACCAAGAACTGGAAAGTGGGATTAGGCTGGATAGCTCTTGGTCAGCTGGCGCGGACGCGATAGGCCGAAATGGCCTCCTTCCGTGCTGAAAATTTCTGTGATTATATGATTCATACTTTTCTGTGTTAAATTTCATCTGCCACGTGTCCACTCATTTCACTAGTGTGTCTATGTTACTATCCTCTCTGTTTACTACATTTCCGAGTTTCGTGTCATCTGCATAGTTTGAAATGATGCCCTGTATATCCAAGTCCAGGTCGTTAATATATATCAAATCGAGCTGTGGTTCTAATACTGACCCCTGGGGGACACTACTGCACATTTCCCTAAAGTCTGAACAACAACCGTTCACCAATATTCTCTGCTTTCTATCCCTGAGCCAATTTTGTATCCATGCAGCCACTGACCCTTTAATCCCATGAGCTTTGGACTTTAATATTGCTAATAAATTTGCAGTATTATGTGGTACTTTATGAAAATCCATATACACAACATTACTGCTCTACCTTCTTCAACCCTCTCCATTATTTCAGGCCAGAATTAGAGTGCAGAAATGTAGGAGGATAGTAGAGCTGGAAGAGGTTACAGAAATAGGGAGGGGTGAAACCATGGAGAGATTTGAATACAAGGATGAGAATATTAAAACCGTGGCATTGCCGGATCGGCAGCCAGTGTAGGTCAGTGAGCATGGCTGACTGGGACTTGGTACAAGTTAGGAATCGGACAGCAGTCAAAGATGCGATGGACTAGTTACTCCTGAATTTGTGAGAAGTTGTTGCAACGTGTTTTGTGTGTAGATTTGTTTTTGTTCTGAGACGAGGGATTTTTACCTTGACGTGTCTGCTTTCTGTTATTTTGTAGGGAACTGCTGTTTTATTTCTTGAAATAAATATATATGGTACATTAGAGAAAGCTGTTGCTGGCAGGTGTAGTGTGATCAGATCAATGTGCACTTCCACTAATAAGATGCTATCTCCATTTCTACTGAGCTAGTCATGATAAACAGGTGAAAAGTGTGACACTGGACCCATAAACTAGTGGTTGTAAACAGTTCTTTTGTAGTTTTTGCTTCCATTGGGGTTTTCTTTTACTCTGTGACTGCAATATACGTTGCAGCTTGGTAGTTCTGCCCCGTGGGGTGTGACACAGAGCCATATTGACCAGGTAGGTCCTAAGTTTGATTTCTGGCCTCTGCTAACTTAGTCACTCTCAGTCTCGCACTACAATATGCTTGACACGCCAGACCACAAAGGGAAAACTCTGACAATTTCAGTTCTCCAGTGATTCCCTGCTGAATGTGGACATTAGGTGAGGATAAGATTGGATTCAGCTGGGAGGGCGCCATGGTTGAATAGCCCACCAAAACCTGCCGCCAAGACTCACGGATAAAGAATGGGAATTTGTGTGAGGTACTGTTGCCGATGGAAGCATACAGCATCAAAAGTGGGATAAGAATAGAAAATTCAAAAAGAGGAAACCTATGAACAAATTCTGCTGAAAGCTCAATACAACAAAGGTGCCTTTTTCTGTTGCATAACATCACTTCAAAAGTAATACCATCAGTCAGGGTTATGCTGAGGTCCAGGTCAACTAACTTGTCACGTTATTATTTAAATTTGATAAAGTACCACATAATACTGCAAATTTATTAGCAATATTAAAGTCCAAAGTTAGCCTTCATAGCTAGGGGATTTGAATACAGGAGCAGGGAGGTCTTACTGCAGTTGTACAGGGCCTTAGTGAGGCCTCACCTGGAATATTGTGTTCAGTTTTGGTCTCCTAATCTGAGGAAGGACGTTCTTGCTATTGAGGAAGGATGTTCTTGATATTGAGAGAGTGCAGCGAAGGTTCACCAGACTGATTCCAGGGATGGCTGGACTAACATATGAGGAGAGACTGGATCAACTGAGTCTTTATTCACTGGAGTGTAGAAGAATGAGAGGGGATCTGATAGAAACGTATAAGATTCTGACAGGACTGGACAGGTTAGATGTGGGAAGAATATTTCCGATGTTGGGAAAGTCCAGAACCAGGGGACATAGTCTTAGGATAAGGGGTAGGCCATTTAGGACTGAGATGAGGAGAAACTTCTTCACTGAGAGTTGTTAACCTATGGAATTCCCTACCGCAGAGTTGTTGATGCCAGTTCATTGGATATATTCAAGAGGGAGTGAGATATGGCCCCTACGGCTAAGGGGATCAAGGGGTATGGAGAGAAAGCAGGAAAGTGGTACTGAGGGAATGATCAGCCATGATCTTATTGAATGGCGGTGCAGGCTCGAAGGGCCAAATGGCCTACTCCTGCACCTATTTTCTATGTAAATTGCAAAGTGCTGCAGTGCAGCGGGACCTGGGGATACTTGTGCATGAAACACAAAAGGATAGTATACAGGTACAGCAAGTGATCGGGAAGGCCAATGGAATCTTTGTCTTTATTGCAAAGGGGATGAAGTATGAAATCAAGGAAGTCTTGCTACAATTATACAGGGTATTGGTGAGGCCACACCTGGAATACTGCGTACAGTTTTGGTTTCCATATTTAAGAAGGGATATACTTGCTTTGGAGGCAGTTCAGAGAAGCTTCACTAGGTTGATTCCAGAGATGAGGGGTTGACTTATGAGAAAAGGTTGAGTAGGTTGGGCCTCTACTCATTGGAATTCAGGTGATCTTATCGAAACGTATAATAGTATGGGGGGCTTGATAAGACGGATGCAGAGAGGATGTTTCCACTGATAGGGGGGACTAGAACTACGGGGCATAATCTTAGAATAAGGGGCCGCCCATTTAAAACTGAGATGAGGAGGAATTTCTTCTGAGGGTTGTAAATCTGTGGAATTCACTGCCTCAGAGAGCTGTGGAAGCTGGGTCATTGAATAAATTTAAGACAGAGATAGACAGTTTCTTAACCGGTAAGGGAATAAAAGGGTTATGGGGAGCGGGCAGGAAAGTGGATCTGAGTCTATGATCATATTAAATGGCGGAGCAGGCTCGAGGGGCCATATGGCCTACTCCTGCTCCTATTTCTTATGTTCTTATTCTGATTGAACCCAGGCCTGTTACTGGCCTCTGGAGCTCAGTGCATCTATTCACTGAGCCATTGGGCTAGATAGCATGGCATCAATTTAATACTATTTACATAATACTTTCTGACTCAACATTGATCCCCATTTGCTTCAGCTTTGCATTTGAGCCCTGTACAATTACTTTGCAACAGGAACCCACCACTTGTGTTCTAGTTTGCGACAAAAATGAAAGCAATCAATAACTGTTGTCTCGAATCTCTGAGACCTTGCACTGAACCCATTGAGAGAGTACGCAGTGAGCTGAGAGAGACATGTCAGTGTGGTGAGATTTAGTTGCCATATAAACTGAGCAGTATGTGATGGTGGGTTATGCAGAGGGGCTGCTTTGTGTGTGCATGGAATGGTTGAACTTGGGTAGGGATGATGCATTCCCTTTCCCGAAGGACATTAGTGAGCTAGTTGTGTTTTGATGACAATCCGACAGCTTTTATGATTTTCCTTCGGGTGTTAACTCACAAATTACCAGATTTATTGAATTCAGTTTCCCAATTTGGCATGGGACTTGAACTAGCGACCTCTGGGTTGCTCGTCCAGTAGCATAACCTCTAGGCTACCATACCCTATTCCAATATATTGTAATACTCTTAACAATAGAAATTATTTGTGAGTTATGGGAGCCGAAATTGTCCCTTTTTTGCATCCTGTTGGGGCGCAATGGGCTTTTCAACTGGGGGCGGGAGGCGGTAGCGCCTCGGGTGAAATTGCCCCAGTGATTTTGGGAGTGATTTGCTGGTAGCGCCACGCCCCATGGTTAGTGGCCCGGGCCGGCGGGCAACACGCAATGACGTCATCGGCGTGTGCGCTGACTCCTTTGCACCCCGCGATCACCTCTTTCCGCCCCGTGGGACCGGTATGGGCAGGTGCCAGCGGCAGCTTCGTGGGGCATGACATCCGTCCGGGGCGTCCCTTAAAGGGGAGGTCGTGTGCACCCTGGGCCGTCATTTTATTTTGTCAGCCAACTCTTTGGTCTGTCCGACAATAGCGGCCCTCACCTCGACCGGGCCGCCATCATGCAGCCCAGCACTCTCTTTTGGGTGCTGGGCTGCTGGCCCAGTTGAGCGCATCCCTGGTGGCCCAGTGGCAGCCATCAAAGGGCCTGCAGAGTGCGCAGCGACCCCCCCCCCCCCTTTAAGTGAGCAGCTCCTGAGACAGAGCTCCGCCTTGGCTGAGGGGCGCACAGCCCAATTGCACGCAGGAGCAGGATGTCTTGCCCTGGTGGTAAAAGTCCTGGGCCTGGAATGTTACCGTCCTCAAATGGGGCATAGGGCAATTTCGGCTCCCTATTGTCTTGCCAAATTTAGGTGTGTATTTATCAAGACCTGATTGTGTAAGGAAATCACTTCTTGTTGTAGTGCCTGTGTATTGAAGGCACACTAATTAATACATGCACATTTAAATAAGAAACTTTTATTGAGAAAATCTACAGTCAAATATTAAAGTGCCTTTATCATTGCCACTTTGATATAATTTCTGATGAATGTGCTTCTGGAAGAATAAAATACTGGTAACCTCTATAGTTGTGATGTAGGAGCTGAAGACTTTGGATATCAAGGGGTACTGTTTGCTTCTGGGCCCCTGTCACTCTGGTCTTTACGTCCTGCACCTCAATGCCCATTGATGTATGTAAAGAATTTTAAAAATATGTGTATGTCACTGTTTTTGGTGAATTTAAGGCAACAATTCAACGATGGTGTGATCCAGACTGTGTTAATTATTTAAGATTGTGTCTATTCTCAGAGACAAGCAACTACAGGATCTCATGTTTAAGAATAACATGATTAAACACCACAACATGTTTATAGACATACTTGTCTGATTTCCAAGGCTTTGTGGTTTGTGTATTCAACAACAACAACGTATTTATACAGTACCTTTAACGTAGCAAACCATCCAAAGTGCTTCACAGGAGCATTATCAAACAACATTTGACACCGAGTCACATGAGTAATTAGGGCAGATGACCGAAAGGTTGGTCAAAGAGTTAGGTTTTAAGGAGCGTCTTAAAGAAGGTAAGAGAGGTAGCGAGGCAGAGAGGTTTAGGGAGGGAATTCCAGAGCTTAGGGCCTTGGCAGCTGAAGGCAGGGCCACCAATGGTGAAGTGATTAAAATCAAAGATACCTGAGACCAGTATTGGAGGAGCACAGAGATCTCTGAGGGTTGGAGACGATTGCAGAGGTTATGTTTTCCAAGGATAACATAATTAAATGAACCTTTTGCTCCTCTTGTTCCCCACATTTCCAGAAGAGAGGAGGCGGCTCGAGTGGATCATAAACAGCGGCATGAATTGGTTAGGCAGAATGGCCTGTTTCTGTGTCGTATATCCTAAGTAGAGATGACCACAAAAAACACTTTTATTCAGAAATATTGCAATCTAATATTCTCGGATTACTTTCGATAGATGCATTTGAAGTTTCTTAGGTTTTGAGTATCATTAATCAATGATAATTGCAGGGTGTTTAAAGCTGTCCCCTAGAGTTGCTTCTGTTATATTGTGTGCATAGCAAATGCTTTATTGAATGTTAATTTTGGACTGTTTACAAGAGTATGGTTTGAATAATGGATCAGAAATGTACATGTGTGGAAAACATGCCCGTCTCTGGTGAGGTCATTGGATGCAGTGTTCATGAGAATACTCTGATCTTTCTGTCGTGGAACTTTGTTTATATAAATGGTCCGTTGCAGTGAAATCATCCCGATTAGTCTGTTCATGTTGCTGGTGTCTCTTGTAACTAGAAAAACAGACTGCCCTGAGTGAAGAGTTGTGTGAACGAGGGAAGAACAACAGACTGGGTTGATCATGAAACCTTGGGTATAAAAGGAGTGAATTGGGGTGCCGTGACGTATGAGAGGTTGGGAGGGAAGGAACATAAGTTGTACTATTAATTTTTTTTCTAACTGGTAATTGCATTCTCTTTCTGTTGGAATATTGTTTCGGTTTACCTTCCCCACTATCTCTGCTTCAATTTTCTGATTTTTTGTCGGGGGCGGGGGGGGGGGGGGAATCTATACAGTTCCCCTGTGACTCCTGCCACTGTGATTTCTCTGATTTGTCAGTTAATGGCAGCAGAATGTGACCTGGACCAATCCACAATCACTAGTGTCGTGACATCCGAAGGCACAAAGCTGTTTCCAGGGTATAGTTTTGAATTTGAGCCTTGCCCTGCTGAATAAACTGAGACTCCCTGTGTGAGAAGACCAAATGCTATCAATGTCTGTAAATCTGAAATTGAAGCCATGCTCTTTTTGTACTCAACCACAGTTTTGGAATGAGCCACCAGTGCAGAGTCATGAGCATACAGACACTCATCAGTGAGTGCTGCCATTGCTCTAGTCTTGCCAGGTAGAATAATTGACTTTTGTAGACATGTATATGCATTAATTCCCTGGTGGTATTGTCTAGAATATTCTGAAAAGATTTGGTTCCTGAATGCAACCTTGCTTGACATCATTGTAGATGCTGAAAGTTCTGGCATTTTCCTGTCAGCTTTTCCTGCCATTGGTCATATTCTCATTTCTAAGTGAAAAGTATGGGTTCAGTCCCCACTGCAGGGATTTGAGGCCAAAATCTAGTCCGACATTTCAATGCAATACTGAGGGAATGCTGTATTGTCAAAGATTCAGATTAGATGTTATTCATAGAAACAGGAGTAAGCCTTTTGATTCCTTCCCCCATCGTCTCCACACCTTCCCTTTCCTAAAAGGAACATGGGAACAGGAGTAGGCCATTTATCCCCACGAGCCTGTTCTGCCATTCAATGAGATCATGGCTGATCTGCGATCTAATTCCATATACTTTTGGTTAACAAAAAGCTACCCATCTTGGATTTAAAATTAACAATTGATCTAGCACCAATTGCCATTTGCGGAAGAGAGTTCCAAACTTCTACCACCCTTTGTGTGTAGAAGTGTTTGCCAATTTCACTCCTGAAAAGTCTGGCTATAAACCAAGGCCGTATCTGCTTCAGGTGGATGTAAAAGATCCCATGGCACTATTTAAAGAAGACCGTGTATCCTTGAATCAGGACTAACAAAAATCGATTAACAGGCCATTATCTCATAGCTGTTTGAGACCTTACAGGGCATAATTGGCTACTGCAGTTGCCTATATAATGAATGACTACACTTCAAAAGTAATTCATTAGCTGTGAATCACTTTAGAACATCCTGAGGATGTGAAGGACACTATTAAGTGGAAATTTGTTTATTTCCACTCACTCTGACCACCTTACCATCTCGATTTTAAAATTCTCATGCTTGTTTTCAAATTCCTCCATGACTTCGCCCCTCCCTATCTCTAATCCCCTCCAGCCCTACAACCCTCCAAGATATTAGCGCTTCTTCAATTCTGGCCTCTTGAACATCCCTGATTTTAATCAGTCCACCATTGGCAGCTGTGCCTTCACCTGCCAAGGCCCTAAGCTCTGGAATTCTCTCTCGAAACCTCTCTGCCTCTCTACCTCATTTTTCTCCTTTAAGATGCTTCTAAAAACCTACCTCTTTCTGCCCTAATATCTCCTTGTGCGGCTCAGTGTCGATATAACGCTCCTGTGAAGCGCCTTGGGATGTTTTGCTACGATAAAAACGCTCTGTAAATACTAGTTGTTTTTTTGGTATATTAATAGAAGCATTTAAGTAGCCTAACCTTCCCAACAATCATGGACAACTCAAGTGCTGATGTGAGGTCAGTTAAAACCATGTAGGCCCATGTGTTGCTCTCTGCTCTTTTCTTGTATTTGATGCACAATAAATCTCATGTCAATTGTGTTTTTCTGTGATCAGAGTCTACATTGAGTCTTAAGACGAGCTGGTCAATGATTTTGACTAGGGGGGGTGATTGAAAAGTATTTTTGAGAGTACTTGACTGACAATTGAGAGTGGGGAAATAGTGCACTTCAGTATCTTGTATACCATGGAACCATGAAGTTGATAGCATAGATGGATGCCATTCAGCCCACCTCAATGCCAGCTTTGTGAGCACAATCCAAAATTAATCCCACTGCCCTGCTCGGTCACCGATCTCTTCCTCTGCTTCAAATATTTATCCAATTTTTCCTTAAAAGATGAAGTGGTCTCTTCACTGACAACCATTCACACTTTGGGGATGAGATGAGCATTTTGAAGATCTACTAAACCACCTTCTAAGATAGGATGGTCTGGATTTCTCAAGTCAAACAGTGCTCTATTCATTATGAATCCCTTGTATGTTGTAATCTTGGCATCCTTAAGTTGCTGTTGGATGGTTTTCTTGTTTCTGGATATTTTAGGGCAAAGATGACAGGCAGTTAGCGGGTGCTGGATATTTAATTAAAAAAATCTGCTATTCCATCTGGTTCAGGTGTTTTGATATTGTTCATTGAATTGATCCTTTTGTGGATATCTTCCTGTCAGAGAGGACCAGACATCCATAATGAATAGAGTGCTGTTTGACTTGAGAAATCCAGACCATCCTATCTTAGAAGGTGGTTTAGTAGATCTTCAAAATGTTCATCTCATCCCCAAAGTGTGAGTGGTTGTTAGTGAGAAGAGACCACTGTATCTTTTAAGGAAAAATTGGATAAATATTTGAAGCAGAGGAAGAAATGGGTGGCAGATGGTGACCGAGCAGGGCAGTGGGATTAGTTTTGGATTGTGCTCACAAAGCTGGCATAGAGGTGGGCCGAATGGCGTCCGTCTGTGCTGTAAACTTCATGGTTCCATAGTGAGCAAAGTGCCATCTGCTGTTTTGAGTAGGGCCAGCATGAATGATATTGGGCTGCAAACACTCTTGATTTGCCTGATCGAAAGTATTTGTGTCCTTTAACCTAGAGTTTGCAACTTAGGAGCTTTCCTGCCCCATAATGCACGATAAACTTATAACATGTGACACCACAGAAACAGGCCATTTGCCCTGTCAAGTCTGCATTGATGTATTTATCCATCAGCCTCCTAGACTAATCCTACTCTTTATGTTCCCCATACCCATTCAAATTTTTCTATTTCAAGCAACAATCTAATTCCTTTTTCAAAGAATTTATGGACTTAACAAGTTTTGTGGCAGCAATTAACCACAATCTGAGTAGACATTTTTGTTTCTAATTCCCCTTTAAATTTTTTGTGGTCACATTAAATTTGTACCCCCTCCGCCCTGTCTCCCTGAGGGCTGCCCCCTCCGACCTGTCTCCCTGAGGGCTGCCCTCTCCGCCCTGTCTCACCTGAGGTGGAAACAATCTATCCCAGCTTACCCTATTTTAACTATTCATAATCTTGAAGATCTCTCAAGTTATCCTTTAATCTTCTAAGCTCCAGTTGAGGCTTTTTTCACTTCAGAAGTCTCTCGACATAACCGTAACCCCCCCCCCCCCCCCCCCCCGCATATCTGATAACAGCTTAGTAAATCGAAGCTGTTCTTTTTCCACTGCTTTCATATCTATCTATCTTTTAATGGGCCACCCAAAACGGAACACCGTACTCCAACTACAGCCTAACTGAAATCTTGTGCAAGTTCAAGATTACCCCCTTGCTTTTCCATTTGAGGCCTCTAAGGCTCTTGTTTGCTTTTGTGTGGCCGTATCTACTTGTGCTGCTATCTTTAATACGCATCTGCATGCTTCTTGCCACTTTGACCATTTTTAAGATATATTTCCTCCTGATTATTACTTGAAAATGTATCTTGTACTTTCACCATCCTTGAAATGAACTGCATCTGCCATCTATTTTTTCATCCTCTGGCACTCTTGCACGATCCTTTGAAATGTTGATCGCGTCGAGCTCTTTGTTCAGTTTGCTCACACTTCTGCATCATTGTGGCCAGATAACAAAATACATTATGGCTAGGCCAGCAATCTGTACTGCATGTTGCCCATGTAGTGTGAACCTGAGAAAATCGAGAATGAGAAGAAACATACGAACATAAGAAATAGGAGCATGAGTATGCCATTTGGCCCCTCGAGCCTGCTCCGTCATTCAATAAGATCATGGCTGATCTGATCCTGGCCTCAACTCCACTTCCCCGCCAGCTCTCCATAACCCTTGACTCCCTTATCGTTCAAAAATATGTCTATCTCCACCTTAAATACCTTCAATGAAAGAAAGAAAGACTTACATTTATATAGCACCTTTCACAACCACCAGACGCCTCAAAGCGCTTTACAGCCAATGAAGTATTTTTGGAGTGTAGTCACTGTTGTAATGCACTGTTGTAACAGAAGAGACCTTTCTGTACATCTTTCTTGACCCTATGTGAGATTATTCTAACATGGATGTCCCTCCCATAGATTTATTGACTTTCTTTAAAGCCACTACGATTCTTCGCCTTCCACCCACTCCCCCCCCCCCCCCCTCCCCCCCGCCCCCCACACACACACCTTCTGTTTCCTAAAAAGAACATGGGAACAAGAATAGGCCATTTAGCCCCTCTAGCCTGATCCGCCATACAGTGAGATTTTGGTTGATCTGCACACACACAGGCTCAAAACTGTAACCAAGCTCATGGTCTACAGGGCCGTAGTAATACCCGCCCTCCTGTATGGCTGAGAGACGTGGACCATGTACAGTAGACACCTCAAGTCGCTGGAGAAATACCACCAGCGATGTCTCCGCAAGATCCTGCAAATCCCCTGGGAGGACTGACGCACAAACATTAGCGTCCTCGTCCAGGCCAACATCCACAGCATTGAAGCACTGAACACACTTGATCAGCTCAGCTGGGCAGGCCACATAGTTCGCATATCAGACACAAGACTCCCAAAGTAAGCGCTCTACTCCGAACTCGTCCACAGCAAACTAGCCAAAGGCGGGCAGAGGAAATGTTACAAGGACACCCTCAAAGCCTCCCTAATAAAGTGCGACATCCCCACTGACACTTGAGTCCTTGGCCATAGACTGCCCTAAGTGGAGGAAGTGCATTCGGGAGGGCGCTGAGCTCCTCGAGTATCGTCGCCGAGAGCATGCAGAAGTCAAGCGCAGGCAGGGGAAGGAGCGTGCGGCAAACCAAGCTCCCTGCCCACACTTTCCCTCAACGACTATTTGTCCCACTTGTGACAGAAACTGTGGTTCTCTTATTGGACTGTACAGCCACCTAAGAACTCATGCTAAGAGTGGAAGCAAGTCTTCCTCGATCCCGAGGGACTGCCTATGATGATGATGATGGGTTGATCTGCGATCTAACTCCATATACTTGCATTTGCCCCATATCCCTTAATATCTTTAGTTAATAAAATTCAATCAATCTTAGATTAAAAATTAAAAGTTGACCTAGCACCTACTGTCGTTTTCAGAAAAGAATTCCAAACTTCTACCACGCTTTGCGTGTAGAACTGTTTCCTAATTTCACTCCTGACAGGCCTGGCTCTAATTTTTAGGCTATGTCCCCTAGTCCTGGACTCCCCAACCAGCGGAAATAGTTTTTTTTTCTACCTGCCCTGTCGGTTCCCCTTAATATCTTGAAAAATGTGATCAAATCAGTCATTGACCGTCTAAATTCCAGGGAATACAACCCTAGTTTGTGTAAGTTCTGATGAAGGGTCATCGACCTGAAATGTTAACTCTGTTTCTCTCTCCACAGATGCTACCTGACTGCTGAGTATTTCCAGCATTTTCTGTTTTTATTTCAGATTCAAACATCTGCAGTATTTTGCTTTTTTATCTTAGTTTGTATAACCTCTCCTTGTAATCAAGCAATGCTAATATTTCTAGACCAACAATAACTTGCATTTATATAGCACATTTAACACACTGGAGCGATTTATCAAACAAAATTTGACACCAAGTCACAAGAGAGATTAGGTCAGGTGACCAAAAGCCTGGTCAAAGCAGTAGGTTTTGAGGACTGCCTTAAAGGAGGAGAGTAAGGTAGAGAGGTTTAGGGAGGGAATTCCAGAGCTTACCCTCTTGGCAACTGAAGGCATTGCTGCCAATGGTAGAGTGAAAAAATTGGTGATCCGCAAGAGGCCAGAATTGGAGGAGTGCAGATATCTCGGAGGTTTGTAGGGCTGGAGGTGGTTACAGAGATAGGGCGGGGCATGAGTCCATGGAGGGATTTGAAAACCAGGATGAGAATTTTATAATTGAGGCCATTGCCGGACTGGGAGCCAGTATAGTTCAGCAAGCACAGGGGGTGATGTGTGAACGGGCTGGTGCGAGTTAGGATACGGATAGCAGAGTTTTGGATGAGCACAAGTTTATGAAGGTTGCAAGATGGGAAACCAACCAGGAGTGCATTGGCATAGTCGAGTCTAGAGATAAGAAAGGCATAGATGAGGGTTTCAGCAGTAGATGAGCTGAGGCAGGGGTGGAAACGGGCGATGTTATGGAAGTGGAAGGTTTCAGCAGTAGATGAGCTGAGATGGGTGGAAACGGGTGATGTTACGGAAGTGGAGGGTTTCAGCAGTAGATGAGCTGAGGTAGGGGTGGAAATGGGCGATGTTATGGAAGTGGAAGGTTTCAGCAGTAGATGAGCTGAGATGGGTGGAAACGGGTGATGTTACGGAAGTGGAGGGTTTCAGCAGTAGATGAGCTGAGGTAGGGGTGGAAATGGGCGATGTTATGGAAGTGGAGGGTTTCAGCAGTAGATGAGCTGAGGCAGGGGTGTAAACGGGCGATGTTATGGAAGTGGAAGTAGGCGGTCTTGGTGAGGTAGAGGATATGGGATCAGAAGCTCAGCTCTGGGTCAAATAGGATGCCAAGGTTGCATACACAGTCTGGTTCAGTCAGACAGTGGCTTCAGTCTTTCCAATATTTAAATGGAGCACATTTCTGACCCCAAATCGATTACTTTCTTTGGGAGTTTGTTCCATATGTTCATTCTGCCCTAGCCTCAGCTTATCCGCTGCTGAAACCCTCATCCATGCCTTTGTTACCTCTAGACTTGACTACTCCAATGCACTCCTGGCTGCTGCCTAGGCCCCAAGCTCTGGAACTCCCTGCCTAAACCTCTCTACCTCTCTCCTTTTAAGACGCTCTTTAAAACCTACCTCTTTGACCAAGCTTTTGGTCATCTGCACTAATTTCTACTTATGCGTCTCGGGTGTCAAATTGTTATCGCATAATACTCCTGTGAAGTGCCTTGGAATGTTTTACTACGTTAAAGGCGCTATATAAATACAAGTTGTTGTCCTGTGAGGGCCAGAGAGGTTTTCTAACCTTGCTCGAGGCTTGTAAATGTTGTACTTGTAAACTTCTCACCTATGCTAATTGTTCAAGTTAAATCAGTTTTTACTTCCACCGTATCTCTTCGTAATTTGAAAACCTAACCCCCCTCCCTCAATCTTGCTCTTCTCGAGTGAAACTTTGTTTAGTTGCTGTAGCACGGAACATGCGTGAAGGCACTCGTCTTCAGCATCGTAGGTGGTCCCCTACAATATGGGCCCAGAGGCGGTGTCAGTGGAGGAGAATGTTGCCCATGTATGCCGCACCTTACAGGGATGTAATTCCATGCTTACAGCCCACCTTGGTTGCTTGGGGAACCAAGATTCTTGCTGGTCCACAGCATACAGGCTCATGGTTGGCTACTGCTAGTTTTTCTTTAGGCTTTGGAGGATACACATCTCAGACTGATTAATGTGTGTGGATTGATGACGCTGTACTTGGTTGGGGACCTGTCTTCTAGATGAAAGGGTCAAACAATTCAATTACAAGCATCCTGTGGGGCTGTTTACAGTACAAGTTTGATTGGCAGCTGAATTTGTGTGGGCAAACGCCCTATTTAATGCTGGAAATAGCTGACCATCTGGTCTAGATACACTTTTTTTAATGGTCCTTTGTTCTGGGATATCTTCAAAGGAATTTAGGGCTATATTTTGGAGTATTACCTAATGACATAAGTCCATCTGAAGCCAGCAGAGATGAGGGTCATGTCGGACTTTTTAGTAGAATACAGCCATGAAAAAAGTAAAGAAACCTTGTTTCAAGGGTCAGTTTAACGTGGAGAGTTAGTGCAAGAAAGTGCCTTTGGTGCTGATGCTCAGATTAGTGAAGGTTCTAACATTCATGTTTGTACTGAGCATTGTTCATTTACTTGCTTTGCTGTTAAATGAAGCTATCTAGTGGTTTGTAGCCTGAGGCATATTCTGCTAGTGTTCATCCATCTACCAAAGACAAGGAGGCAGCATGTGAGCTGGTAATGGTGTCCAGAGTTCTCTGTTTGACCCCTGGCTGCGCTGCATTTATCAAGCTGTTGGGCAGGTAAAGGCACCCCCTGCTTCAACTTGGGCGTGAGGTCTGCTTCCGGGAGTGGGCAGTGGCACCGAAACCAGAGAAAATATCCAGCGTAAAGGTCCAGACATGTTGAGGCAGAAACGCACAAAAGGAGCTGATTTAAATGACCTGTACTTTAATTTCTATTTGATGAAAATTTGGAAGGAAGAATTGTTTACATCATTTATTTCCCAAGCTGCAGTGGGTAACGGAAGCACCAATTATTCCAGAGAGAGAGAGAGAGAGACACACACGCAGCAAGAAAGGGACTTTGCTACCATCTGTGCTTCTGTGCTTTATTTTATTAGAGTTTAAAATCACTCACTCCTTATAGACTGATGTTCAGAACTTGAAAATAATAATTAGTAGAGTATTTCATTTTTCTGGTACTGTGAAATGATTTGAGCTTTTCTTTCCAATACCCCCCCCCCCCCCCAAAAAAACCCCAAAGTGAATTCTGAAAGCTTTTCAGGTAAATGTTTCGCAAAGGCTAATTGCACACAGCTCTGCTTTGTTTATACGTTCACGTTGAAAACGTTCTTAATGCAGCTGTGCAAAACCTTTCTTTCCAACAGAAATGTTTCCAGCGCAAGCTATTTGACCCTTGCTGTGGTGCTGTTGAACTCCAGGACCTCCTCCCATCCGAGTTCTGCCCAACCCGAGGCTCCTAATGTTGCCATAGCCTGGGGCTCTGCAGAGCTGCTGAATTCCTTACTCCCATCATCCCTCCCCTCTCTAACGCTGCTGAACACTTGCATCCAGCCTGGCATAGATTGCTGTCCATCTTGTGTATCCCAGGCAGGTGATGACCCACAAACCTCCAGCACAAAAGCTGACTTCAGCACCTTCAAGCGGGTCAAAGGTCACGGGCTAGAAGCACTGCAAAAGGTTGCCCCTGATTGGTTGATTTTCACCAGGAGAGGAGCAGCCTTTGAGTCCTCCAGACCCGGCGGTTTTCAAGAGCTGAAGCCGCCTTTTTCATCCCCCGTGCTGCTCAGCTGGGCCCAGCCTCTGGTGCCCGTGTTAACGGAGCAAACATCTTTTGAAGTGGGGATTATATTCTTGAAGATAATGGAATCTTTCTAAAACTATTCAGTGACCTGATTGGTGGGGGAGTTGGAGAGCGAGAGAGATAAATTGGAGGGGGGATGGGATGTGTTGGGGAGTCTTAAATAGTATTGCTGGTTTGTATATGGGGGAGGGAATCTTCAATTTTTGTATGTGGAAAAAGTGTTGCTCTTTTGTGTCAGGGCCTCGCATTATTGTTTAATCATGTGCATCTTACTGACCAGTCGTGACATGTATCTGGCTGGCGGCCAGCTTCAAAAGATTGAACATCTCTGTTTACAAAAAGGTAGGGTAATAAAATTGAATGCATATAATCAGGGCCACTGATTTTACATGAACAAATGGGCAGAAAAGAGAGATTTTAATTGGAAAAGAACCAGTAAAATACCCCAAATACCACTTAATAAAAAATACAATAACTTATCCAATAACTTATCCACCTTGATTAGACATTGTCCATGGCCTTGCATTCCGTTATTAGAATAGTGTGCCCTCCAACTCACCGCGAGCACCACCACAGGTGAGTCACAGAAATATATCCGATATTTAAAAAAACATGTGTCTTTGTGCATTTCCTGTCTGCATCGCTTGACTTTTTTTAGTAGCAGTTTTTGTGTCAACATTTTCCATGATAAATTCCTGTGTCGACATTTATAATGAAAAATGTCTATGTAAATTCATGACTCTGCAACCTAGTGGCCTTTTATAGCTGGTGAGGGAGAAGGGGCAGCAGGGCGTGTGAAGTGTTCAGGAGGGTGGGGTGGGGGGGGGCAAAACGCTGTCAAACCAGCTTCCATATTTTTTTCAGAATGGCTAGTGAGGCCTATCACGGCTGCTGGAGTGGTGGGGAAACCTGGCAGTGGGGCTTACAGACAACCCTGAGCTAAAGTTAGCAGGGCCGAGCTGGTAGTCAAGCTGAGACGGGAATAAATCAAGAAGCATAGTACCAGGAGCTGTACGACTCTCCGCAGTGCTAACCGGACTGAATAGTGTTAGCTTTTGAAAGTAGTAGAAGCAGGCGATACTTTGAGGTGTCAACATTACAAAAGCATTACCAGGTCCAGCGGAAAGAGGAGAGGCAGGAAATTCACCTTGCGCAATATGAGCAATATCAGATCGACTGCCCGTTATACATGGTGCCTGATAATTCAGTTTGATTGACAGCAGTGGAATTAAGTATTGGGCGCTGTGTAAAATGGGCGGCCAATCATTTACCGCCTGCTTTGCCCCTCTGCCCGAGATGAATTTCTAGGCCGAGTCTTTGGGGGAGAAAGTCCTAGCAGGCGTTTGTAGCATTAAGTAACTAACTTTATAAATGAGTTTAGTGACACTTGTTTTGTTGCAGTTATGTAATTTAAAAAAAAAGTTACTATTAATTCTGGCTGTAAATACTGATGTGATTGAGAAAGGAACAGGTGACCAAAAGCAGTTGGGAACAAATTGAGGGTTTTGTTTTGTTTTATGGCAATTGTCGGTCCCTGATTGGGAGGTTTAAAAAAAAATAAAGCAATTTGTTTGGGCTTGTGACAGTTGCAGTTCCTGTATATACTGTTTCATGATTGGCAGCAATTCCTACCTTAGCTCAGCAAATCAGCATATTAAAGTTATCGTAATGGATCTTGGAGACAGTTAAGTTTCAACACCTCATGGATGCAGCCAGGTGCAAGGCTTTTAATAATATCGATCTTTCTGTGTATGTGAAAACTGTGCAAAGGGCAAACAAATGCATGGCATGGAAACATATTTTGAAGTGTCCGTAGATCATGAAGCATTCTGATTGGCTTAAATATTCCAGCAACTAACCAGGAAGTACCTCAAACATGTGCTTCTCTGTCTGATAATCTCCCCTGCCCCCCACCACCACCACCAAAGGCCTTTGAGTAGACTTGTTGGTTTTTTAACCATCCCGCTATATACACTGACAATTTATATTTATATATTTTTTTAAATCCAGCAGTTCTGGAAACAAAACTCACCTATCTCATGTTGCAATCATCTCTTCTCCTTAGCCTGCCCCTCTCTCAATGACCTTGACTGTGCCTTTTGCCCCTGCCTAAAATTCCTCTCATTTTCCTTTGCTCTTCTTTCGTTTGCTGACTCTTTGAGGCTTCACTGTAGCTTTTATCATACATGTACATGCTCACTGCCCTTTGGTGGCTCTCTGTCAATGCTTGGTCTTTTTCAGCACGCACCACCTGGGCTCAGGCCCTCCAGCAGGAATTCCTATGCCGAGCATTCCAACATCACCACAAGAGCCTCGCCCATTCACTCTGTTCCACACAGGCAAGTGTTTTGTGGATGTGCTTGCCCAAACTCTGCTCAAGCACTGTAACTTCCATACAGGAGATGAGTAGGGTACAGAGTACAAACATTCCCACACCTTAAAGAGGCGCAGAAAAGCTGGACTTCCAAAATAGAGAAATTAAAATGATTCTTAAGACGATAATGCAAAAAGGTAAAATAGAGAGTGGAAACAAAAAAGATGGGAGGTCAGAAGGGGGTAAAGTTATACTGGCAAGTAACATAAATGTTAATGGATTTTATAAAAGGAAAAGACTTGCATTTGTACAGAACCTTTCACGATCTCAGTCCATCCCAAAGCGCTTTACAACCAATGAAGTACTTTTAAAAGTGTAGTTACTGTTGTGTAATGTAGGGGAATTTGCGCATGGCAAAGTCCCTCAAAATGCAATGAGACACATGACTAGATAATCGGCCTTTTAAGCGATGTGGTTGAGGGATAAATTTCAGCCAAGACATTGGGAGAGGCCCATTTGCTTTTTTTCGCACAGTGCCATGGAATGCTTTGTGTCCTCCCTAAGAGAGCAGATGACACATTTGACAGCGGAGCACTTCCTCAGTACTGCACTGAAATGTCAGCCTGGATTATGTGCTCATGTCTCTGGAGTGGGGCTTGAACCCACGACCTTCTGACTCCGGTGAGGGAGCTACCCACTGAGCCATTCTTGACACCTAATAAAGTACTTTATAAGTAAAATAATAGTTTAGAGAGTAGGGTGGATTAAAGACGGAAAGGAAATCTCGTGGAGGATGAAGGAGTAATGGCAAAATTAAATGACTACTTCACCCCTCGTTTCACAGAAGTGTGTTACAAATTTTGGGTTTGTCTTGAATATTATTTTGGGTATAGCTGTGCTGGTCCCATGAGTAGTTTGAGTATCTTGCATCCAGCAGTGTGCCTGTATTGCCCAGTATCTAATTATATGATAGCGGAAGTGGGGGGGAAAGAGGGGGGGGGATAGGACTCACTAATGAACGGAGCTGGATATTGTGTCTTTTGTATGTGCCCTTGTGTGTGCTCCTCCTATGTCCAGTAGGCAGACTGATAAACATGTTAGTTGATGCAAATCATTATGCTGCTTTGTTTTACATACACGTGAAGAGAGAGTACCAGTTGTAAACATACCTCCCTTTGCTCAATGTCACTCCTCTCCTTGAAAAATGAGACATACATAATAAGCCGTAACCTTTGGTGGCCTGACTTACTGCTTTTTTGGCATCACCTTTCTTTGTAAACTGCTTCTGACTTCTTGCAGCTTGGCTCCAGGCCCAGACCTGTCTATTGCCGTCTCCTGTTTAAAACCCAACTGACTGCCCACATGTCTCCTTTGTGGAAAGGCAGTGCCTCCATTCCTCATTGTAGGGATTCCTCATAGGCCTGTCAACCAAATCCGAAGAGAGCCTCTCCCGAGAATGTCTCTCCGCAGACATCGCATCCTGGGTCCACGTGAATAGAATCAACCCTTCCATAAATGATGTAGATGTTATATTAGTCGGTCTGAGATGAGATAACAAATTACTTAATGTCTCCGCTCATTGTGGAAATCTTTAGTTAACAATTCAAATACCCTCTATCTCCGAGGCTGCAGCCTGTGGCTGTTTAGTCTGTGCAAATTCACCTTGTCTTAAAACGCTACCATTAAACAGAACTCATTCCCAAATCCCCACTATTTAAAAACAAAAATACCAAAACATGGTACTGTGATTGCGGGAAAGTAAGGGTACAAAAAATGGTGATGGCACAATTAGATAGCGTAAGAATAGATAAAGAACTAGAACCCCAAGTGGAAAAGGAATCAGTCCCTGGAATGGTGAAGGAAGTAAGAGGTAATAGCAGAACCTCTGACTGTACGGGCTGGATTTTACCAACCTTGGCTGGTCCATGGCTGGCAACGTCGGTGGCAGGTCCTGACCTCGTTGCTGGCTCCAGCCCGTTGTCCAAAATGATTTTCCCCTGATTGGGCTCGGTAAGCCCGCCCAGTGCATTTGCTAACCAAATAGAGCAAGCACGTCTGATGACGTCATTTGATGACACGTCATCAGCTGGTTTCCTTAAAGGGACCATGGCCACATTGATTTTGACAATTGTGGTGTCGGTGCTCTACAGCATTGAGGTGCTGCAAACACCGACGAATACTGCACAGAGGTGCAGAGCTGCACCCAGGCTCTCCCATGACTCCTTCCATATGCTTATAGAGGGAGTCACAGCGTGCAGGGAGGTTCTCTTCCCTTCCAATGGGCAGAAGAGACCTCCCGAGGAGATCAACACAGCCTCACTCTGCCTTCTCTACCCTACTCCTGCACATCCTTATTCACACCAACTTGCCTTGCACCTCCACCCATCCCTCTCTATCTACATTATCACTTCCCCATCTCACCAGCCAACCCTCACACTTGCCCTCATCCTAGTCAAGTCAAACCAATTAACAACACACAAAGGTAGGCACTTGGGTGTTTTATGCAGTGTTCATGTAAAGTTTCTGTTAATGTTGTGTCAAATATTGAAATCTTTATTTTGAACATTTTGCATTCTTGGACAGATCTCAATGCAACTTTGGAAGTGGCTTAGTGAGTTGCAGTGAATAGTGAGACATAATGATCCCCCCCCCCTCCCCTCCCGGCAATGGTGATGAGTGTGAAAGGAATGGCTTGGGCATTGTAGGGATGCTTTATGGTGTTGGTGTGACGTGGTGCCAACCTGGCACATCATGTGTACAACGTCAAGTGAAGTAAATCTGGTGAGGTCACCCCAGACAGCAAAGTGGTCTGGTGGTGATGTCCTGTGTCCTGTGCGGCATCCTGAATGTGGGCAAGGTTGGCGTTGTCGTTGGTGCTGCTGGTGTGCCTGGAGGGATTCTGAGGACCAAGGTGAAATAGTTTCAAGGGCACCTATGCTGATGTAATAGATGGCAGGTGAACTTGAGATGACAGAAGCAATCTGTCAATGATGAGAGAGGTTGTTCCAATGAGGTGACACTGGATAGAGAGTTTGCTCCAAACACTTGCAACCTGCGTAAAGCTCAATCTGTCTTCCAAATGCAGTATGCAACAGCTTCCGAGCTTGGAAAGCGAACTGCCGTGAGATGGGAGCTTTTATAGCACATTTGCAGCTGTCAAGTAATGAAATGATTCCATGGCCATTCAACTCCCGCCCTGCTTACCTGATATGATCCCCGAGCGTGAGTGATCTGTTAACCTGTGAAGGTGAGCTCAAAATAGTTCTTAATGGTCTATTAACATGGTCATAATAACATGAATTGCCTCCCCAGCCGCTGCGTGTCGGGTCTGCTCGGCGCTGACAGATCTGACATTCGGGAAAGGCACGTGACGGCAGGTTGACAGCAGGGTCCCAAACCAGTCAAAAAATACATATTTTCCCACCAGACCCACCACCGATCCCGCCCGCTGAATCCCCGCAAAATTTCCCCCTACGTGTTTATTGCTGCAGAGCAACCTGGAGCTGTTGCCTCTGTTCCAGTAATTAAGTCTTTGTTGCATAGATTTATTATAGGAAAATGATACTCATAGACACACAATGACCTAAAGGCTGTGGGAGACCTTGCAGGACAGTTGCTCAGTTGGCTCAGAGGGTGATTAGCCCTTTGGGTCTTCCTTACAACGGTCTCGGTTTTTCAGTTAAAAGGCCATTTAATCACCTCCACGATCTTCACTCCTGGTTTTACAGTTAACTCGCATCAGATTTTTGCTGCTGTTTGATTTATTTCTCCACGGCACTTCAAAAAATAAATTTATGCAAAACAGAGGTACAGACTTGGAGGGAAACAACTTTTTTTTTAACCGAACAAGTCACATTTAAACTGAGGGCGTATTGAAAATACATATTAGCTGGAATTGTTTGCAGGGGATGCATGAGGTTTGAAGAGAGCAGAGCTGGGATTCATCCTGAGGGGAGTGCTGCGCCGCCACTAATGGAGAAGATACGTATTGTTGGCATTACCTATTGGTGAGTTATAGCTGGTGTCTTCATGCCCCCACCTCGCCCACCACAACCTTGTTACCCCTCCAGTTTGGGAACTTTGTCCCCACCAGACACAATGGTGAAAGCAAAATCCGCAATAGCTTTTAAAGGGGAAGTGGACAAATATTTTGTAAAAGTAGAATTTAAAAGGGTTTGGGGGAGGGAGGCAAGGAATAGGGGACTAAATGTATAGCTGTTTGAGAGCTGGCGCAGACACAGTGGGCCTATGCTGCCTTTCTGCGCTGTACAATTCTATGATTGTATAAACAAAGGGACAGGATATCAGAATAAGACTGAGCCTGTCCACTTTATTAGTAACTTGCTGTATTGAGAAATGAATATTTGTCCAGTGAAATATGTGCCATTTAAAGTCGTAACAGCCCAGGACAAACTCCAAGGAGCACATTTGAAAACCAGTCTCTGATGCTGAGACATTTTGTCAAACCCACAGCTGGAAAACTCTCGGGCCTAATGATATGTTGCTTACATTCCTCCTTGTGTGATGTGGCAGAAAAAAATGCGCTTTCCAATTACCATCAGGTGCTAAAACGAAGCAAACTGTTCTGCCAGCAGGAGGCCAGCAGTTCAAACCATGCAACTTTGTGTACTAAAGTATTAAAATCGTTAGCATTTTGATGGGCTGACTACTTCAAAGGAAATGGCTTTACATGAAAGAAATTCTATAAGATAAATATAAACCATTTGAGAATTCTTTGGTGAGTGCTGTTTAAGATTGGCATCATTGTCATGGGGTAACGTCATTATTGATTTGATGGCTAATTCAATCAAAGCTAAAGAGAGCTGCCTTTCTTTATTTGTGTTTCTGTATCAAAGGGAAAGACACTTGTCCTTGCCGTTGCCATCTCCAGAATTGATTCCTTCATTTTCCTCCTCGCCACCATCCCATGTAACATGCTGTCCAATTTGTTCAAAAGTCAGCTGCGTGATCCTGCCTTGTACTTAAATAAGTAGTGCTTTCCCATTAGCTGTGCTTGCTGCCCTACATTGACTCCTTGTCCCCCCTACTGCATTAAAGTTAAAAGCCTTGTCACCATCCTCAAATCTCTCCATGGTCTCACCCTACCTGAGCTTTGGACCCTCCTCTAGCCTTGTATAACTCCCACAATCTGGCCCTCTGACTCTGACCTTTGAACCATTCCACTCCCTTCCTCTCTATTGGTTGCAGAGCCTTCAGCCACCTTGGACACACTCCCTGCCCAAACGGGCCCATCCCTCGCCGACTTCAGAAACTTCCAAACGTATCTTTTCAACCAACCTTTTGGTCCTCGCTCCTATTTCTCACGTCATGGCTCAACATTTGCTCCCCTGACCGCAAAGGAATCCGCAGCCCCACCCCACCCTCCCCGCAATAACCAAAGCCACAGTCTTTGTTGCATCATGCCTAGCTTTCTGCATATGGAGTTATGTGTAAATAAACAGTGACTATTTGTACTGTGCTTTTTCTGTCAAATCCCCACCCCCGATCCTCCCGCCCGGTTGAGATTCGCCCCTGATGCCTCCCGCCCAAACCCGAAGTGCGGCCCTCAGCCGGAATCAGTCCGTCCACGTGTGTTGCTGATCCTCCGATAGCCTGCCGACGGACCGAGCCTGCTGATCCTCAGGCAGCCGGGCGGGCAGGCAGAGAGGCGGCCGAGCTCCCTGCTGGGCCGCTGAGCCCCAAACTCCCCGCTGGGATGCCGAGCCCCTCAGCTGGGGGAAGAGTGGCAGGCAGAGAGAGCCGGGGCGGGGAGAGGAGGAGGAGGAGGAAGGGAGGAGCAGGAAGTGGAGAGAGAGCCTGATTGTTGTGGGATGAGGGAGAGCCTGGTTGAGGGGAGTGGGAGAGAGAGAGAGAGAGCCTGGTTTGGGGGGGGGAAGGAGAGGAGAGGAGGGGGAGAGAGAGAGAGAGAGAGAGAGAGAGACTGTGTGGGGGGGGGGGGGGAAAAGAGAGCTGGGGGGGGGGGAGAAGAGAGCCTGGGGGTGGGGGGGGGGAGAAGAGAGAGAAGAGAGCCTGGGGGTGTGTATGGGGGGGGGGGGTGGTGGGAAGAGAGAGCCGGGGGGGGGGGGGAGAAGAGAGAGAGAGAGAGAGAAGAGCGCGCCTGGGGGAGGGGGGGTGGGGAAGAGAGAGAGATGGAGAGAGAGCCTGGGGAGGGGGCGGAGGTGAAGAGAGAGCCTGGGGGAGAACGAGAGGGGCTGGGGGGGGGTGGGGGAGAACGAGAGGGGCTGGGGGGGGGTGGGGGAGAACGAGAGAGCCTGGGGACTGGGGGGGGGGGGGGGAGAGAATGAGAGAGCCTGGGGGCTGGGGGGGGGGGAAAGAGAGAGCCGTGGGGGTGGGGGGGAAAGAGAGAGCCTGGGGGGTGGGGGTGGGGGGGGGAAAGAGAGAGAGCCGTGGGGGTGGCGGGGAAAGAGAGAGCCTGGGGGGTGGGGGTGGGGAAAGAGAGAGCCTGGGGGGTGGGGGTGGGGAAGAGAGAGCTGGGGGGTGGGGGTGGGGGGGAAAGAGAGCCTGGGGGGTGGGGGTGGGGGGGAAAAGAGAGCCTGGGGGGTGGGGGGGGGAAGAGAGAGCCCATGGGTTGGGGGTGGGGGGGAAAGAGAGAGCCCGGGGGGTGGGGGTGGGGGGGAAAGAGAAAGAGAGAGAGCCTGGGGTGTGGGGGGGGGGGAGAGAGAAAGAGAGAGCGCCTGGGGGGGGGGGTGGGGGAAGGAGAGAGAGAGAGAGAAAACCTGGGAGGTGGGGGAAGGAGAGAGAGCGAGCCTGGGGGGTGGGGGAAGGAGAGCGAGCGAGCCTGGGGGGTGGGGGAAGGAGAGAGAGCGAGCCTGGGGGGTGGGGGAAGGAGAGAGAGAGAACCTGGGAGTGGGGGAAGGAGAGAGAGAGAGAGAGAGAGAGAGAGAGAGCTTGCGGGGTGGGGGAAGGAAAGAGAGAGCCTGGGGTGGGGGGGGAGAGAGAAAGAGGGAGCCCGGTGGGTGGGGAAAGAGAGAGCACGGGGGGTGGGGAAAGAGAGCGCCTCTGGGTGGTTGGGAGGGAAGAGCGAGCCTGGGGGGTGGCGGGGAGAGAGAGACACGGTGGGGATGGGGGCGGGGGGCGGTGGAAAGAGAGAGGGAATTCTGGGAAGATGGATCACGTTCTCCCAACCCCCTGGTGTGTGCAAGCTTGGTGCGTGTGTTGCAAGGGACATCGTTGGGGTGAATAAAATCCAGAAATCATGACACTGTCACTATTCACTTCATACCCAATAAACCTGTTAACAATGCGCAAACAATGCCCCATCTATGATGGGGGTATGGTGATATAAGGGACTTCAGCTGGGGGAGGGATGCACTTGCGCTGGGGTAAGGGACTTCGGCTGGAACTTGGCTTTGGGATGATCTATCCACTGTGGCTCTGAAGTCAAAATGGATCGAATTACAAATTGGAAAATCAATCAGAACTTGGGTTGGGAGGTTCCAATTGCACATTGCAGAAGAACATCAGGGTGTGGCTTATCCTCCAAGGGGACCAATTAGCAATAGATCATGTGATAATGGATAGCCAATTGGAGAAACTGCTGCCTTTCAGTTAGTACAAATAAATGCATCCTTAAATAAAACCTGGAGGACGGGAGGGAGAAGGACGGATTTGTCCCCTTTCTTACAAATTCCATACTTACAGTAATTTTAAAAAACCCAATACTCACTGTGTCTGTCTTTGCCCTTAAGTTATAACAGTTATTAATGGAGAATTGCATCTTCCGGTATCTGAAGAGAGCATTTTGAGTAATATAATACAAGGACGAAAATACTGGCCATTACTGATGTTGGGAGTAATTTGAGTTAATGAATTCATGGTGGCACCAGAAGCCTATTGTCTTTTCAAAGCTTATTGGCACCAGTATACTAAATAGACATATTTACAGTTTTCCCATATGCAACACTGCAGGTAGTAAGTGTTAGAATCCGATAGTGCGCTACTTTTTCAGAACAATATCTCCCATATGTTTTCCTAATTCTACTTTTCATACCTCAACTGCCCACAATTGCAACTTCCCATAAATGGATGACACAGTCCAAACTAAAGACACTTTTACAGAACGGGTGCAACTGATGGTAGACATTTTCCCTTCATCAACTGCACACCGTAGTGCAAGGAACCCAACCTATCTGGAACCAGCAGCATCGTAGCTCAATGAGAATGTGATGGTCTATGAATCTGCCATCAGCTGAAGGCTGTCTTTGTGTAAAATAAATGTGGGGAGCCAGTCCCTGATGTTTGTACACAGTCTCAATCAAGTCTTCCAATAAAAAGTGGCTAAAATAGCAAAGGGGAGAGCAGTGCATAAGATCACTGTCGTAGATGATAACAATTTTGATAGGTAGTGTAAGTGATCTGACTTATTTTGAAGCAATTTCATTTGTCCCTGTAGAAAAAGTGCAGTCACTTTGCGGGGGAAGAGCAGGTACCTACTGAATGTTGTAATGGAATGCACCGTGTCTGTCTGCGTCTTTACTGTGTTTCTTTTGTGGTTGTTTACAGTGCACTGTACAGGTTAAACTGGAACTAGGCCACCGAGCACAGCTTCGGAAAAAGCCCACCACTGAAGGATTCACCCATGACTGGATGGTGTTTGTTAGAGGACCAGAACAAAGCGATATTCAGCACTTTGTGGAAAAAGTGGTTTTTCGGTTGCATGAGAGTTTTCCAAAACCCAAACGGGGTGAGTGGTGCTTTTAAGGAATATTTGCAACATCCCCCTCATGTCTAAAACCCCGTTACTGGAACATTCTGATTTTCCAAGTTTAAGATTTTTGTATGGGGGATCGGGACTAACTAGGAGCGGAAGAGAGTTTAAGGAAATAATAACAACCTTCAGTAAAATTGGTTCTGCCTTGTTTGAGGCATTGAGATAGGGGTGGGGGGACTACAAAAAATACTATTGACATATCTCCAATTTTCCTCAAGTAATTATTTTTCTTTTATCCTCTGTAGCACTGAAAGGAATTGCTTGTGCTCACGCATGCAATACAGTTCACCATCCGGTTTCGAACAAACTTGAAGTTCTTGTTATCAAGGCCAATAGATTTGAAAGGGTTGAAATTTCTCTTTGATCAATTTAACCAAAGAAACCCTCTGTCTAGGTCTCTGATTGGGCTGAATTTTAATGGGGAAGGCTGGTTGAGCGAGGTGGGGCTTTGAAGCAGTTGGGAAGCATAGAAACATAGAAAATAGGTGCAGGAGTAGGCCATTCGGCCCTTCGAGCCTGCACCACCATTTGATAAGATCATGGCTGATCATTCACCTCAGTACCCCTTTCCTGCTTTCTCTCCATACCCCTTGTCCCTTTAGCTGAAAGGGCCATATCTAACTCCCTCTTGAATATATCTAACGAACTGGCATCAACAACTCTCTGCAGTAGAGAATTCCACAGGTTAACAACTCTCTGAGTGAAGAAGTTTCTCCTCATCTCGTTCCTAAATGGCTTACCACTTATCCTTGTTCTGGACTTCCCCAACATCAGGAACATTCTTCCTGCATCTAACCTGTCCAGTCCCGTCAGAATTTTATATGTTTCTATGAGATCCCTTCTCATTCTTCTAAACTCCAGTAAATACAGGCCCAGTCGATCCAGTCTCTCCTCATATGAATCCTGTCATCCCGGGCATCAGTCTGGTGAACCTTCGCTGCACTCCCTCAATAGCAAGAATGTCCTTCCTCAGATTAGGAGACCAAAACTGAACACAATGTTTCAGGTGAGGCCTCACTAAGGCCCTGTGCAACTGCAGTAAGACCTCCCTGCTCCTATACTCCTATCCCTGAGCTATGAAGGCTAACATGCCATTTGCCTTCTTCACCGCCTGCTGCACCTGAATGCCAACCTTCAATGACTGGGAAACCTGGGATGCTTTGTGGTGTGGGCAGGCCTAGCTCATGATGGGGATCGCAGCCCTGGGGGTGGGGCTGGGGGGCGGAAATCAGACTTCTCGGGATGGGTGGGGTGGGGGTCTCTGATCGAGGTGGCTGAGTTCGGCAGGGACGCTGGATTCTGGACGCTTGCCTCCTAGATCTAGCAGTCCTTGCCTTGCATTAGTTGTTGGGCTTCATGAGGTGTGCATTTCAAAATGGAGGTTAAAGCGGAGACTTGCAGCCTCATTATAATATTTGAATAGGCGACCTGTTCCCCCTAGCAGCGGATTGGCTGCCCGACCCGCCTCCGGGAGTGGGCGGGTTGGCGGTGGGTTTAGATCGGGATTCAGATTTTTAACACTAACTCCCCACGCGCCCCCAACCCACTAGTTTTCTTTTAGGTTAAAATCCCCCCCCCCCCCCCCCCCACCTTTGTCTCTTCTCCCCACTCTCTCTTCACTTGCACCAAGTTTCATTCACCCATCACCCCTGTGGCTGCCAGTCCACCAAGTTATTGATTTATAAAAAGTCTCATCCTCAAGTTCAAATCCCTCTTTTGCCTCACCCATCCCTATCTCTGTAGCTTCCTCCAGCTCTGCAACCCTTGGAGAACTCTGCTTTCCTCCAATTCTGTCCTCTTGTGCATTTCCCACTTCCTTTACCCCACTATTGGTGGCCATGCCTTCAGCTGTCTAGGCACCAAGTTCTGGAATTCTCTCCCTAAACCTCTCCACATTTCTATCCTCCTTTAGGATGCTCCTTAAAATCTACCTCCTTGACCAAGCTTTTTATCACTTGTCTTAAAGTCTCCATCTTTGGCTCAGTGTCAATTTTTGTCTGATTTCGCTCCTGTGAAGCGCCTTGGAATGTTTTACTAAGTTAAAGGCGCTATATAAATGCAAGTTAATTTGTGTCTGTTTCCCTCTGTGTCTTTTCCTCCTCTCGTTGCTCTTAGCCTCCTGTGTGCTTCTTTTCCCTTAACGTTTTTCTCTCAATATTGCCTGCACTGTTTTACTCAGTTGTTTTTCTATACTCTTATCTCTATCCTTTCTCAGCCTTTCTCTCTCTTGTTTGCTTCTGTTCTCTCTGTGCCTTTGACTGATTTTATCTTTCTCTTTCCGTGTATTAAGTTCTCTTTAATATCTATCTCTGTATCTGTCTCTCTCCCTTGCTTTACTCATGGTTTCAGTACTGACACACAAAAGAGGGCATAAACTGTGCCCTCTTGTGTGCCTTCACTATCTGCTGTTCTCTATTTCCCACTGTTCCCATTTAATATTTTGTCTTTTCTGAGACTGTCTGTCCGATTCTTTCTCTTTCTGGCTCGCGATGTCATCTTCCGTGCCATCTCTGCTCCCTTCTCTCTGTTTCTCCCCCCTCCTGTGTCTATCAGTGTACGTCGCTCCTCTTGCATGCTGGTATTCTGTGCCACACTGGCCAGGATTATGCAGTCAGCGGAATGATGGTGCTCGCCGTTGACCTGTAAGAAAGCTGCCCACAAAGATCTAGCGATCTCTGTGGAATATCCCATCCACCATCTCATTTGAACACCAAGTCTAGGGGATCTGACAACATTGATGTCATCAAGCTGGCTAAGCAGCCAATCACATTGAAGAATTCTCAGACAGCAAGCCAGGAAGTAAAAAGCAGGTTTTATCTTTTACTTTTTAATCACTTTCAGAGAGCGAAATAAAGATTGGGACATATACATGCAATTAAGGTAGAAGCTGAAATATCATAAACTTAAAAAAATAATTATTATAAAAAAACATGGAATTTTGATCATGATGGAAAATTTGACATTCCACAAATATGGAATGAGATTTTCAGAGCCAGAACGGTTGTTAAGCAGTAATTATGACTCAGTACGCCACTAAAATCCCAGTTATATCATTCAACAAGGCTTAACTTTTTCAGTTTTTTTTTTTAAAAGAGCAATATTCCAGCGTACAACCTTAAGTTCTCGTCAGTGAAATGGTTTCAATGAATTGCCGGCTGTGGAAAGTTCAATAGAGTGCCCTGTGGAGGATCAGGGAACGACTGACAGGAACATCTGCATTTAATTGCACATGTGCGTACTCCAGAAGTTGCTGTCTGATTCACAGCTGTAATGAGACCGTTTCGCTGCCATTACAGCCACAAATTCAGGGCCATTGTCTCCCATCCACCATCCCATGTCATGGGTATGTGTCTTTCGCCAAACTGAAATCCAGAGCAAGATAAAGCCATTCTGCCTTTCAAGCCACCTTATCCAAAGTCCATGCATAATTATTCTATCATGGATGTCTCTCACACACCACCTGCTGTCTACTTTAGAAAATGCTAATTTTGTTCCTTAACCTACCCTTGGGGAAAAACGACGTGGTGTTGTTACATATCTCTAACCGTCAATTCAGTTTCTCAACAGGTATTGATCCAGCTCCTTTTAAGGATGCCAATTGAGCCTGAGCCAACTAGCTTCTCTGTGAACTTGTTCCATATGACCACTATTTCTGGGGGAAACAAATATTCTTTCTAACCTTTTACGAGGCTTGTGAATTTAGTAGTTGTGTCCTTGTGACTAATGCATGTTGTCCAAGATGAATAACTTGTAAACTTCAACCTCATCCCTACCTTTTTATTATTTTGAAGTCCTGTACCTAGTCTCCCCTCAGTCTTTTCAGCAAAAGTAATTATTTATTTGATGAAAGCTTTCTTCATATCACATTACAACAGTGACTACACTCCCAAAGTACTTCATTGGCTGTAAAGCGCTTTGAGACGTCCAGTGGTCGTGAAAGGCGCTATATAAATGCAAGTCTTTTTCTTTTAGTCCTCTAAGGCCTGAAACCATCCTGATTTCTTGGAATTCTTTCTAATACATCAATTTCTTTTGAGTTAGGGTGACCAAAATTGCATATCGTATTGCAAAATTGGCCTTACCATTGATCTACACAACATTGGTGCTACCTTTGGCATCTTGTTTTTTTTAAACCCTTTCTATCTCTTATCTTTTTTCCCCCATTATCTTTCTGTTCCCTTTTTGTGTCTCTGTCCCTCTGTCTGCATCTTTCTGTCACTTTCCCTCAACCACCATTTTACTTTCTCTACTCCTGGTTCAGTTTTTGTCCCTTTGCTTTGATCTTTTATTTTCACTCAGCTATTTGTTTCCTGCTCAATCGCATGAAATGTTAGGACAGCTGCTCCTATTGGTAAGGCAAGATTAATCCCAATTTTACTTCAAAAATACACTAATAAAGTAACAGCAGAGGACATAAATGTAAGTTAGTGAAAAGTAAATTTAGAACAAATACTAGGAAAAAGAATAAATGTTTTAACAATAAACTGAGCAAGGTGCGAAGGACAGAATCTTCCAACTTAATAGGGTGGTGGGTCTTGCTAGATGATTCAGCGTATTACCACCGCCACCTTTCAAAACAGGTGGTGGTAGACTTTACTTTCCTCTCTCTCTCTCTCCTTTCTTTCTTTCTTTCTTTCTTTCTTTCTTTCTTTCTTTCTTTCTTTCTTTCTTTCTTTCTTTCTTTCTTTCTTTCTTTCTTTCTTTCTCTCTCTTTTTCTCTCTCTTTTTTCTCTCTTTTTCTCTCTCTCTCTTTCTCTCTCTCTCTTTCTCTTTCTCTCTCTCTCTCTTTCTCTCTCTTTCTCTTTCTCTCTCTCTTTCTCTCTCTTTCTCTCTCTTTCTCTCTCTTTCTCTCTCTCTTTCTCTCTCTCTCTCTCTCTTTTTCTCTCTTTCTCTCTTTTTCTCTCCTTTTTCTCTCTCTCTTTTTTTCTCTCTCTCTTTCTCTCTCTTTTTCTCTCTTTTTTTTCTCTCTCTCTCTCTTTTTTTCTCCTTTTTCTCTCTCTTTTTCTCTCTCTCTCTCTCTTTTTCTCTCTCTCTTTTTCTCTCTCTCTTTTTCTCTCTCTCCTTTTTCTCTCCTTTTTCTCTCTCTCTTTTTCTCTTCCTTTTTCTCTCTTTCTCTCTTTTTCTCTCTCTCTCTTTTTCTCTCTCTCTCTTTTTCTCTCTCTCTCTTTTTCTCTCTCTCTCTTTTTCTCTCTCTCTCTTTTTCTCTCTCTCTCTTTTTCTCTCTCTCCCTTTTTCTCTCTCTCCCTTTTTCTCTCTCTCCCTTTTTCTCTCTCTCCCTTTTTCTCTCTCTCCCTTTTTCTCTCTCTCCCTTTTTCTCTCTCTCCCTTTTTCTCTCTCTCCCTTTTTCTCTCTCTCCCTTTTTCTCTCTCTCCCTTTTTCTCTCTCTCTCTTTTTCTCTCTCTCTCTTTTTCTCTCTCTCTCTTTTTCTCTCTCTCTCTTTTTCTTTTTTTGTTGAACAATGTTATCTTCCCATTCCTTCGACCTTTTCGGTCTTTTAATCCTTGCCCAGTTTCCACACCCTTCCCTTTTGATCTGCTCTTGTTTCATCCCTAAACTCTGAAATAACTCTTTCCCCCACCCCTGCTCCATCACTGATCAGAGGTCTACTGCTATTGGGGGATATTGGAGTGAAAAGTGGCTCCATGGTGCAGCTACCTCATGGTTACTGGTCTGAACCCAGGTATATTCATAGATGCCTTTGCTCCTCTGCGTAGTTACTTTCACTTTGCATGACTTGACCAAGAACTCCCGTGGCTAAATTATTTCTCATTCCCCTCACTAAATTAATTTGCTGTCTCTGTCACTCTCCAAATGCTCTCTTACAACTTTTCAGCTTTTTGTGAACAAAACTGAATTATCCACTCTAACTTCCTCTCTATTTATTTCAATTATCAAATCATGGCAACTTCACTGTGAACTGTCAGCAGCGTCACTCCTGCTGATTGGGCTTACACTTCTGCCAAGTCCTTGACTATCCTGAATACCTGAATAATCTGTTGATCAGAATACACAACACCGGTCATCCCAATATTTCAGTTAATCTCCTAGATCTTTTCCTTATATCACATAGTAACTCTTGTATGATATCTGTTTCCTCACCTCTGGGACTCTTCTGACTAGCATCTCATATCAGACTCTTGCAGAATATCTTGCACTGTAACTACTCCCACTCTGTTTGCCACTAATCCTCCAACTGGGATGGTCTTTTAGAATTATTTGCTGTTATACCCTGGTCCAAATGGGCACCTTGCTCATCTGAGTGTACCTGACTTGTTTTAGTTGGCATGGCAGATTTTTAACCTCATTCTGACTGTACATTATACATAATAATGTATCTTGCTTCAGTCATGCCTGCAGACTCAAAAGACTTAACTGCCAGATGCGTTAATCAGCCTTGTGTGTTTTCAGTCAACTTTACCTCTGCTTGTATCCTCCAAGGCAGAATTGCAACTTTATTGAAAGAAGCAACAACTGCCTTGATGCTTTCCCACAGCTGCTGCTCCTCACCCATTGCTAAAATTGTTTTCTAAAGCCTCTGTGAATTCTCTTTTCCAAACCACTTTCATAATTAATTTACTTGTGCTCCTAGAGATAAAGCTGGTCTTTTGGCTCTCTTTCTCCTCCAACCTGAATCTTGATGACCTTGGTAAAGGACCTCGCTTTCATTACTTCATTCTATTCCACCACCATGATGCCAAGGATGTTTGTTGGATCCTCTGATCCTTGAGCTGCCAGAAGACCTCTGGTCCTGAGGATATCTTTCCTATTCTCAAGATGTGTGCTTTGAAATCTCTGTCCCATGCCATATATTCAGTCTCATTCCTCGTCCACCCACCTTCTCTTTGGAAATGTATTTATAGTAAACTTATTTCTAAAAATGGTAATCCTCTTTCTTCTTTGCATCCTTTAAACACAGTAAGCGTGCAGTCTAATTTGACTGATTCGGGGAAATAGTGTGCCTAGCATACACAAGTGTTGTCATAATGTTGCAAATAAGCAGTACTGTATGTGGTCTCCCCTTGCCCCATGGTATAAATCCTCAGGGCATGCGACATTGCTCGGGTTCATTTTTCTCCAGTTAATAGATCGTGTTCTCTGTTCCTTGCATTGATTCTATTATTGAATAATTGGGACTAGCCTCTGTATTCTCCTCTGTAGCAGGTCAGACTAAATGGGCCCTGTAGTCCTAAAGTACATTCTGTTTCCATCGGGCAAATCTGTTTCTTTTTCAGGATTTTCCCAGAAATTGAGGAATCGGCACAAGCCAACGCCTCCCCCATAATGGATATCAGCAAACAGTGCTATCTTCCTTAGAACATGCACACACAAATAAAATAAGAAAATAAAACATGAATATGTTGGCCTGTTTTACAGACTTCATGACCAGTAATGCTCTGTTAAAGTCATAAGGTAGCATCAATCATCTGGTCTCTAGGTGCCCATTTCAAAGAGCATTAAAAAAGTTGAATTTACACGAGAGCAGGCACGTTTACTGGGCTGCTGTTTATCTTTACACACTCACTGGTACAGACCATATACTGCCACCACCAAAACAAAATTGTGTGCTGTCTCATTTGTGATAGTATGTTGACTCCAACATTTGATAAAGCTCTTTAAACATTGTGCAGAATGAATAGCTCACTCATAATTTCCTAAAATGCCACGTTAACTTTGGATTCTTTAAATGTACCTGTAAAGAGCACCTGAATCACAGCTCCCCTTTTCCATTGAGGGCAAAATGGAAAAGAGAAGAAAGACAGTCACCTAGGAATTGGGAGCTGCTAATCTCTGCCTATCTTGTTATTCTCGGCTGGCTATCACAGCAATTGATTTTGAGGCTACCCAGACATTGATTGTTGCTGAGGACAACACAGCTTGGCACCGGCTATCCTTTGGTGCTGAGGGCAAATTGATGGTCGATCTGCCAAACACACCTAATCGCCAAGAAAAAAAACTCTTGAAGCTGCGAGACTCTCCAAGCAGTAGATTCTGGCACACCCAGAAAGCAGTCACCAAGGTTTCCCCACCACTGCACAATTTTGACTTGCATGTCCATAAGGATTGCTGAAATACAATGTAAAACCAAACAGAATTAGCCCAAGAGGAGGTTGATAGGACTGCCAAATTTGCTAGGGTTAGTTTAATCAAAGATGTCTGTCTTGAAACTCCAATCCTCAGATAAACTGCACTGAAATAGACATGACTGATGCTGCATTCTTCAGCATTGCTCCCTCAGAAGAATCTATAGACTCCTCTTTAAGAGGTGGTTTTCAGGAAGTTGATGCTAACTGTGTTGTTATACATTATGGTTGCAACCTTATGCCCAATAGTGCCTTGCCTCCTACAGTTACTAAATGGAATTTGGGCACAAGTGGTTTCCAACATGAAAAATGGTCAGGTGTCATGGGTATATCTGGCCAAAGGTTGGCAAAACCTAAAGAATTTAAAAAAGATTTAAGAAGGATGTCAAGGCCTTAGAGAAGTGCAGAGAAAAGTTACTAGAATGGTAGCAGGGATGAAAGACTTCTGTATAGAGAGAGACTAGAGAAACGGGTTGTTCTCCTTAGAGAAGGCTGAGGGCAAATTTGAGAGAGATGTTCAAAATAATGAACTGTTTTAATAGAGTACATAGGGAGAAATTGTTTTTAGTGCAGAAGAGTCGGTAGCCAGAGGACACAGATTTAAGGTAATTAGCAAAAGAGCCACATGCGTTGTGAGGATTTTTTTTTTATACTGAGATTTTATGATCTGGAATGCCAAGCCTGAAAGGGTGGTGGAAGTAGACTCAGAATAACTTTCAAAAGGGAGTTAGAGATATACTTGAAATGGAAAAAATTGCAGGGCTATGGGGAAAGAGCCTGGGAATGGGACTAATTGGATAGCTCTGTGAAAGAGCTGGCACAGGCACAATGGGCCGAATGGCCTCCTGCGTTGTATCATTCTATGACTTGACGAAAGCCATTTTCACTCTCCATTCAATAAAAGCTATACTTTGTAGTCTGCTCTTTGTAGAACAAAGAGTGGATTCACAGTCATTTGAGATCTTCTTCCCCCACCCCCACCCCCACCCATCAGCCTGCAGGCGATTTAGAACAGGATTCATCGTGGAAGAGAAGGAGGTGGATTGCCAGACCAATTTTCCATATTTACAGATGAATGCATCGGTCCTTCAAAGTGTTCACTGACTGGGTCTGTAGCCCTTCCTCCATAGCTCATACCCATGTCTCTGTTATGGGCTGATGTAGATAAGTTATTAGAATCTGCCTCTAAAATAGACCATGCTTACATAATTCACCAGTATTCAGCAGAGCTATGCATAATGCACAATCCATTAATTCAATGTACATTCTCAAGTTCTTCCCCATATGAGGAATCTACCTTGCAAGATGTTAATATGAATGCACTCAGATGAACGTCGTGCAAGGATTTAATCAGGTTACACTAGATCACGACCAAACTCACTGGGTAGAGTTAGTAGATCAGAGGAGCACATTACCTACAGCTGTTAGTCTGCAGTTTTGCTTACTATCCTTTGATGCATTGAAGCTGTATTGAAGGGATGAGATTTATCATTTTGAGCATTCTGCTTTATAAAGTGGCATAGCTACATCTAGCATTGGTCGCATTGGATTTATGTCACCAATCACTGTAGCTACCTTTTCATGAGAAGATTAACTTTGAAAGCTCGATCATTGGATCTTCCTAATAAGATGTAAAACCAAGACCTGTCTTCCTATTCCGATGGCTCAGATGAACATAGGAGATTCCATGACACTATTCAAAGAAAAATAGGACGATCTGGTGTCCTGGCCAAAATTTATCCCGCAAACAATAGTAAAGGCAAATTCATTGATCAATCATCTCATTTACTGATTGTTGTGGAACATTTCTGTGTAAAACATGGCTGATACATTGACGTACGTTGCAGCAGAAGTAATGCATTGTATATGAAATGCTTTGGGACTTAATCAGATTCTATATAAATGCAAGTTCTTAAGTTGAAAATTTGCTGGAAGCTTTACAGAAGCATCAACAAAATTTACAAACGGTGGCAGGAATGATAATGGGACGCACCATTTAACAAACAAACTACAACAGAGCATAATGCAGCAACAACTCTTTCCTGTCACCTCCCAGAGTTATCAAGCCCCATGTCCAAGAATGGCTCACCACCTGGTGTGTATCCATACCTCAGTGTCCTCTCAGCTATATTCATACCAGTGTCACACAGCAATGACTCATTGGTCATCCCTCCTACTCCCCCCCCCCCCCCCCCCCCCCCCCAAACTTACCTGGGATGCAGGTGTGAGGTTACCTACAGGAGTTTGTGGTAAAATGGGGAAGAGTCACTGCAGCTACATGGATTTTAGTCCTCTTGTTGTTTTACAGACATGCTTCATAGGGTAAAATGAGATATCTATGGTCTCTACCACAGTAGTGGTATCTGTGAAACATGCCTCTAAAGCAAAGAAGAGAGGACTAAAATCCATACTGCTACATTGACTTCCCCATTTTGCTACAAAATCCTGTAGGCAACCTTGTATCTGTAGCCCAGGTAAGGTGTGTGAAAGGGGGGCGGTGGGGGATAGAAACATAGAAAATAGGTGCAGGAGTAGGCCATTCGGCCCTTCGAGCCTGCACCGCCATTTAATATGATCATGGCTGATCATGCAACTTTAGTACCCCATTCCTGCTTTCTCTCCATACCCCTTGATCCCTTTAGCAGTAAGGGCCACATCTCATCATCATAGGCAGTTTCTCGAATCGAGGATGACTTGCTTCCACGTCAAAAAGTTCACAGGTGTTTCAATGATGGACCTAAAATTCCAGGTCCGAACTAAATCTTGAAGGGTGGAAGATGCCTGTGCTTGGATTTTTTTAATGTGTGGTGACAGTTGCACACCAGCCACCACACGGGCTTGACAGAGCTAGGTCTTGGTCCAGTAGCAAAGATTAACCAAAACGACTGGAGACCTGCTCTGCTGCACGGACCTAGTGTGCACACATATCGCAGTGTGGGATGGCCTGTGCTGCCCCTGGGTCCTCACCTCTTCTGGGCCCGAACTCTCGCTGCTCCTTCGTCACGACCTTGCTGCTCCTGCAGTACCTGCCCACTCTCCAATCACCGACCTGGGCCACATCTAACTCCCTTTTGAATATATCTAACGAACTGGCCTCAACAACTTTCTGTGGTAGAGATATCCACAGGTTCACAATTCTCTGAGTGAAGAAGTTTCTCCTCATCTCGGTCCTAAATGGCTTACCCCTTATCCTTAGACTATGACCCCTGGTTCTGGACTTCCCCAACATTGGGAACATTCTTCCTGCATCTAACCTGTCCAATCCCGTCAGAATTTTATATGTTTCTATGAGATCCCCTCTCATTCTTCTAAATTCCACTGAATATAAGTAGTCGATTCAGTCTTTCTTCATATGTCATTCCTGCCATCCCGGGAATCAGTCTGGTGAACCTTCGCTGCACTCCCTCAATAGCAAGCATGCCCTTCCTCAGAATAGGAGACCAAAACTGTACACAATATTCACGGTGTGGCCTCACCAAGTCCGTGTCCAACTGCAGCAAGACTTCCCTGCTCCTATATACAAATCCTCTCGCTCTGAAGGCCAACATGCCATTTGTCGCCTTCACCGCCTGCTGTACCTGCATGTCAACTTTCAATGACTGATGTACCATGACACCCAGGTCTCGTTGCACCTCCCCTTTTCCTAATCTGACCAATGAGTCATTGTTGTGTGACACTGGTATGACTATAGCTGAGAGGACACTGAGGTATGGAGTACATACCGGGTTGGTGACAAATATTCTGTCGTCTGTCACAGCCTAAAGTCCACTCCAAACGGGAGATGAGGTTTCCACTTCCGATACTAGTCCTTACAATAAAAAATGAAGGAAAAGGGCGATATATGGCACAAGTTCCTCAAGCAGGAAAGGTTCAAGATGGTCATAACCACAGGTTATTCAAGCATTATACCCAGAAAACCAAGCAGCAGTCATAGAACTCAAAAGATGCTGATTTCCATTTATTGTCTGGTACATCAATAAACTGGAGTGTTGTCAAAACCCTCTCAGCTTTGTCCTTGAAAGCTGAAACTATCAGTACATGGTACTGCTATTTGGCCTCATTAGCATCCAGGGTTTTTACAAAGTACTTATCCATAATCACAATACATCTCAGCATCCAGTGTTACCTGGGTGATTAATTCAACATAATCACTTTGCTGGAATCAACAGATATAGCTGTACAGCAGATTATTATTATCAAAGTATTATTCCAAACTACCGTTCAACGTCTTCCTACCAGTAGAAAATTCATGATGCTCAAAGACATAGACAATAGTGAAAAGCTATGTACAAATGCTCTACATGCTGGCAATAGGTACCTGCGCAGCTCCCAATGCTCACCTGTTTATGAATGCACCCTCATTTCAAACAGTAAATATTGATCTCTTGCTGGCATTGGATCTCGCATGGTAGTCCCGAGAGAACAATGTTATTCAAGGCACTAGCTTATTATGGCTTTTGTCACAGCTGACACGAGTAACCAACACATCCTTAGCAGGACATGGTGCTCATCTTCAAAGCTCTGTTATGAGGGTAAATGGATGATCAAAGAATTACCTGGAATTGGAAGTAGTTGGCTGTGGATCATTTCCAAGCCTGAGCACAGGGTTATCGGTATACATAGGAGCAAACAATACTTCAGTAATGTTGTACATCAACAAATGAGGATTTGTGGTCCCTCTGACAAGATATGGTCAAACTGATCCATTGACATCAATATCACTCGATAATATTCTTCACCTAATATTTAGCAGGAGTGAACATCATAAGAAATAGGAGCAGGAGTAGGCCATACGGCCCCTTGAGCCTGCTCCGCCATTCAATAAGATCATGGCTGATCATCGACCTCAACTCCACTTTCCCACCCGATCTCCATATTCCTTGATTCTCCAGACTCCAAAAATCTATATCTCAGCCTTGAATATATTCAGAGAATCAGCATCCACAGCACTCTGGGGCAGAGAATTCCAAAGAGTCACAACCATCTGAGTGAAGAAATTCCTACTCATCTCAGTTTTAAATGGCCGACCCCTTAACCTGAGATGGTGCCCCTTAGTTCTAGACACTCTAGCCAGTCATGCCAGACACTCTTATCCAGGGGTGGTTCTGCTCCCCTAAAAGAGTATGGAATTCTTTCAGATTCTCATGGAAAAAGAGGGCAATGATAATACAGGGATAAGGAACCATTCATGGGACATTTGTGAAATTTCCAGATTATCCATATACCTAGTCTGCCCCTGCTCTTATCTCATGATTCACTTCATGGGTGGATAGCCACCCAAAGATGGTTCAAAAGAATTGTAGGATTAGGAGTGTCTAAACACCTTCATCTCTCTTGATGATCAACCAGTCCTGTATTTCTGCTTGAAGACAGAAACCATTTCTCTGGCCTGAACATTTTTTACTTTTCTTGGATATGAAGTTTCTTCAAAGTTTCTTCAGTTACCTCATACAATATTGAAGATGTGTACAAGGAGCAAAACTTGACCTAGTCATCCCCTATTGGCCTCAGACTATGGCCTTTGGACATCCAGAAAATGAGCAGAGACAGGAACTATTGCTTTGCAGAAGAGTTTGGCGACAGATACTATATTTCAACCTGGAAATGTTCAGATTGATGGTCGGGCTATTTAAATGTCATAGTTGTTAGAGCAGAATCTTTCACTGTTGACGTGACATGTTGATCAGTTCTCATAGAGCATCCACCAAATAGGGCTTAACGCAAAAGGGAAAAAAGTTCTATCTTGTGATGTTCTTCACATTCTGGAATAACTATCATTTGTTCAAAGTCACTTCATGCTGAGTTCATATTGAGACTATTTCAGTCTTCATGTTTGGTTCATTAGGGGAGTGTTGCTTGGTGTGCTGCTCTAGACACTTTTTTGGAAATTGGAAATCGGACTATCTCAACTTCTCACTTGGAACTTGAATTTACTTTTTCAAAAGTTAGTGTTTCCGTCATTTGAATCTCTTGCATTATGTGCTCTCAAGTTTTTTTGTGAGGAAAGCTTTATATATTTTGGCTTTTAGAACTAGTGAACTCAAGCCCTTATTGCAGATCACCTGTATTTCATTTAGCATTCTGACTAAGGTGATTCAACTCATTCAGAGATGCACCCCATATTACTTTGGGCCAAGAGACTGTTGTTCTTTTTTTATCAGTTGAAAGTGGAATGTCATTTCCACTATATAGTTGCTCATAGACCCCAAGTTACTATATTTTTGTGCATTGCAATTTCAAAACCCTTGGTTATGTTTCTTGTGATGCAAAGATACTAGGCAATTCTGTTACCAAGCAACTGATACTTAAGTGTATGGTTGAATGCATACCATCTTGCAGGGAGGAAGCCCTAAGGGCGGATGAAAGGTTATTCAAGCCATTCCATGGCTATGTTCTGGGCATGTTTAGATAGGTTCTGTAAAGCAGCTACATGGAGTATTCCTCACACACGTACTAATCATTACTATTTAGCTTTGACTGCTGTAAATAATGTTGTTGCTTCTGTTAATGATTCCTCCCTCCCAAATTGTACGACTTTGGTACAATCCTGTGGGCTATGGAGGATGTTTAGTGAAGAAGAGGATGTACGTATCTTGTAGGATTGTCTTTACCATTGAATGATCTGTAACCTCCACACATCATGATCCCATTGATAATCCACTTCAGGGGGATAGGTTCAGGATTAGGGATTTGTAGTTAGCTTCAGAAGTTAAAGAAACTGCCGTCTTGTCACAGGTCCTGAACCTTCATCTAAAGTGGGATTAGGAGACCATGTGTCTCATGACTTATCTGCATCACCATGGAAACATTTTAATATGTTTGCTAGGCATATTATGTGTGTTATTTCCCAAGACTCACTCAACCTAATCTTTACTCCTATGGTGTTTGGAGGATGTTAATCATTTGAACAATAGACAGAACTTTACAAGGTAGGTAATCTATTTCTTAACTAGGGTCTTATTGCTGTTACATCTGTATTTACTAAAGTTATGGGCGGGCCTGTTAATTTTCAAATAACGCTCACCTTGACTGTTCTGTAACATGCTTCTGAAACTGTGCTCTTGAACACTCATTTGGCAGCTGGGGCATCTCCAAAGCCTTCTGTAGTGTCTAGTAACGTACCTATCAAAATATTTTTCCTATCACATAGTCTCCTACTGAAGCAGTGTTTGTGGTTATTTAATTTCCTTTCAAATCTCTATCTGCAGTTCATGGCTCACTTTCCCAGTAATCTTGAGGTCCTCACTCAGGCCTCTCTACCATTCTGTTCCCTCTCCGGATAAATGACCTCCTCTGCTCACATCCATCTAGTTAGTTTGTCTTCTATTCTACAAAGCTTAACCTTTTTAACAGCTCTTGTGAGGAAATTTGTCAAGTGCCTTCCAAAATTCGAAGTAAACGACATATACGAGTCTGCTGTTATCCACTAGCTTAATTACCTCCTCAAAGAACCTACTAGTTCTAAAAGCATGTTGAGTGTTCCTTATGATATCTGTGTTCTTTAGATGCTCAGTGACGGCTTATAATGTTTTCATGAGCTTTTACCTCGTTAGGCTCACCAGACATTAATCACCTATTTTGTGCAGTAATGCTTTTTTGAAAATTGAAATCATGTTTGTTATCATCCAGTTCTTGGTTATTATATCAGTGTCTATGAACTCCTGAAAACATCAGTGCATCACCAATTCTCTCTCACTTTCTTGAGAGTCCTCGGATCTAATCCATCTGTCCCAGAGGCTTTGTAGACATTTAGGGGTCAAAATTTCCCCTTTTTGCAATGCCCATTAGCACCTCTGGGGGGGCGGGGGCACTAACGGGACGCGAAACAATTTTCATCCTGTGGGGGGGAGCGCTACCGGCTCTCATGAAATTGCCCTGGAGTTAGTGGAGGCGCTGTCCGCCGGGCAAGGCTGGTGCGAACGGGTGTCAGTGGCAGTCTCGCGGATTGCAAAGTGGGCCAACATCTGCTCGCGGGGCGGTAGTTAAAGGGGAGGTCGCGAGCGCCCCAAGCCGCCATCTTGCCAGTTTTGCTGACTTACCGTCTGCTCCAATTCTTGTCCTCTTGTGTGGGTCCTGGCCGCCATCATGCAGCCCAGAACTCCATTTTGGGTGCTGGGCTGCAGCCCCGGTACCACATTGCCCTAGTGGCCCAGTGGAGGCTATCAGAGGCCTTGCAGATTTTGCAACGGCCCTCCCCTTTATGCGAAGGGGAGGGGTGTTGAAACACATCAGCGCATCCGATCGCGCCCCATTAGCGCCGCTGGACCTGTCCCAAGACGATACGGAGCGTGCGAGATTGCGCTGCACTTCCTCTGAGGGGCGGGAAGGCCAATTCCGTGGCCGGGGCGCGACTTCCACGCCGGGCGCAGCAAGTACCGCCCCGAGCAAGTTACCCCCAATTGGGATACAGAGCAATTTCTCCCTTTTGTCCTCCTAGCTTTTGCATTACAGCAACCCAGCTCAGATTCTTTATGAACTTCTGCATGCATTACAGATTTTTTTTGCATTTATTGTATCTAGTATTTGTTTACAGTCCTTTTGTGAACACTTGAAAAGAGTCCATTTAAAATGTCTGCCAGATCATCCATGATAGTTCTACCAAATCTGTTCCTTAATCTTTGATCCTCATTAGAATCATAGAATTTTATAGTACAAAAGAAGGCCATTCCTACTTCTATACACATAGCTGAGAATTTCTTTGGACCCCTCTTACTACTATCTGCAGTTTGACTTTAATTTAATGTTGTTTTCTAATCGATAATGTTAGTTGAAAGTGCAACATTTATATCTACAGCAATTTGTTTCTGATTTTAAACTATATTGTGTCAGCTGTCACTCTCGCCTCTGAGTCAGAAGGTTGTGGATTCAAGTCCCACTCTAGGTACTTGAGCACAAAAGAAATCTAGGCTGACACTCCAGTGCAGTACTGAGGGAGCACTGCACTGTCGGAGATGTCGTCTTTTGGATGAGATGTTAAACTGAGGCTCCGTCTGCTCTCTCAAGTGGACGTAAAAGATCCCATTGCACTAGAGGTTGAACCTCTCTGGTCCAGCACCCTCAGGGCCTGACCGGTGCCGAAACAGAGAATTTTCTGAACCACGGGAGGTCAGTGCTGGTGATCACTGAGTGAGGAAGGAGATGCGGGGAATGTTGGTGATTGGTCATTTCTCTGTCTGTCTCAGGTCTGATGCGCCGTCAAGTCCCACAATTCCACAATGAGGAAGCAGATTGAGATGCTGAGCGTCACGGGAGAGCTTAACAGTGAGCTCGAAGCCCAGGCCCAGGAAAGCGGCAGTTCCACCATGGATGTTTGCGGACCAGAGAGTCCTGGACCCGAGAGGCCTTCCTCTGCTCTTCTCTGTATTTTGAAGAAGAGCAAGGGAGTGATCCACGGTGTCCTGGCCAATATTTATCCTCAGTCAACATAACAAAAAAACAGATTATCTGGTCATTATCACATTGCTGTTTGTAGGAGCTTGCTTGTGCGCAAATTGCCTGCATTACAACAGTGACTACACTCCAAAAGTATTTCATTGGTTGTAAAGCGCTTTGAGACGTCTGGTGGTTGTGAAAGGCACTATATAAATCCAAGTCTTTTATTGCAGTTTACTCTTGATTCAAGTCTGCCACCCCACCCCTACCCCTGCTGTAGATAAAGTTGTATAACATTGGCAAAGTATTCAGGGGTTGCATAAACAGAAACATATCTGCAGGTGTAATATTACCACATCAATGTTGTCTTGTGATGATGCTGATTGTTATCTCTACATGTCAGTTGTATAGATGGCTGTCTAAACGGCTCTGTCACTTGCATATATTTAAAGATCTTTTATTATTAAAGAAGCGACATCATACCTGGATAAGGACAAAGGGTTGAATTTAATCTGTGGCATTTTTAGCACATTGATTAAAATGTTTGGGACTGTGTTAAAATAGAAAAGTCAAGAATGGATACTTAAACTAGTATGCTGGAAACAGTACACACAGAAAATTAAATCTTTAGCTACACAGCGACTAAATGCCTTCATTGTAAGCTCTTCAAAAATGCGAAAGTTTTATTTCATGGGATAGCATTTTATTTTCAGTGCCTTAGATGCTGATTGTTCCCCATCCCACTTGGCATACAGCAGGATGGAACCGGCAATACAATGACAAGGGAAGCAGCATTGACAGATGGATTTAAAAAAAGATTATGGCCGTGACATAAGGATGGTGTATTGAGTTGGTATTTTACACTATTCCATGGATTTATGTTTGGGATTTCCCACAAAGTGAATTCTCATCTCAGCTGGGTTGCTGGGGACTTATCCTAAGTACAGATTTGGCATTTCTCAAGAAGGAAGAAAAATAAGCCTGTCACTCACGTTGGACCTCAATGTGCACCTACAGGTGGCTGGTTTAAGAGCCTCGTTGGATAAAGAACAATGCACAAAATGAGAGGTGTAAGTGGTGTCGGAGACAACCAATTTAAGATGATTAACCACGGCCTCCTTGGGGAGTCGGGGAAGAATTTCCCAGTCTCTCCTGAAATAGGCTACTTTTTTTCTTTGCCTGCCCCAGAAGTTGCCATTATTTTGTTTGGTGAGGGTGGTGCATTAGGCTGATCATGGATGTTTTTTCTCTCACCTGTGTTTTATATGAGTAGGTGTGATTGTAGACAGGTGAGAATGGTACAAAGAAGGCTGGGAGATCATTTCCTTCAAGAGGGAAGGAACACGATGAATAATAGATCTCTAAAGTTTTTTTCAAAGTTCAAGGCCTAGAAATTCGTCCCGGGCAGTGCTGCTAAACGGGCAGTATCGGATCGGTCCCCGTTATACGCAGCACCTGATAGCCAGCTGCATTGATGGCTGTGGAACCGAATATCAGGCTCTGCGTGTAACAGGCGGCTGACCCGACACTGCCCAGTTTGCACCACTGCCCGGGGCGAATTTCTAGGCCCAAATGTCTGGATTGTTGGCAGTAGCATGATACAGGTAACAATAAGTATTGTAGAGAGGATGTTGTCAACATGAATATTACCATTGATATTTGTTTCAGCAGCTGAATTAAAAACAAGGCAGTTTTCTTTCTTATTTTTAATGAGTCTTCAGTATAGCTGTGGGGCTGATGGGCCTTTCTGCACGACTTGTTAAATAACTAAAACTGAAAATAATCCTGTTTAACTTTTTGGTCTTTTTTTAATGTAGTTTGCAAGGAACCACCTTATAAAGTAGAGGAGTCGGGGTACGCTGGATTTATTATGCCAATTGATGTCTACTTCAAGAACAAGGTACCTCTGCTGCTTATATTAAACTTACTTTTAATAGAAAAAACTAAAAGGAAGATAAAACAGCAAGGGCACTCTTGACCTCTCTCTGTTGTTGTCCCCAGCTCCCTCTGTTTCCTTCAGCCCGACATCTTGAGCCTGACTGTGCTTGTTCTGATGAAGGGTCACATCCAGAATATTTGTATATATTTCTCTTTCACGTGTATTTCCAGCAACTTTTGTTTTTATTTCCAATTTTCCCAGCACTACAGGTGGGGATACGGTGGGTGGCGTGGGGGGAGGTCCCATTTTCCTGTGACCCTTCCGCTTAAGGCTGCTAGACCCTGCCCCTAATGGTACTAGAGCCCGAAAACACCCCAGTACTGCCAGACTCGCTCCTATGCTGCTTGACGCCTGTCATCAGATACTGAAACTCCCCTCATAGTGCAGAGAAAGATCTTACAAAGACCCTAGGATCTCTCTACCATTGGTTCCTGTTCCCAGGATTTCCTCCATTGCAGAGACTTGAGCACAAACTCCAGGCTGACACTCCAGTGCAGTACTGAGGGAATGCTGCACTGTTGGAGGTACTGTCTTTCAGATGAAGTTAAACCATCTTTCCTCTCAGGGGACGTAAAAAATCCCATGCCACTATTTTAAAGAAGAGAAGGGGAGTTCTCCCTTGTGTCCTGGACAATATCCATCAACCAACATGACTAAAACATTGCTGTTTGTGGGAGCTTGCTGTGCGCAAATTAGTTGCCTTGTTCCCTACATTACAACAGTGACTACACTTCAAAATTATTTCATTGACTGTAAAGTGGTTTGAGATGTCCTGAAATCATGAAAGGCGCTTGAAAAATGCAAGTCTTTCTCTTGCAATGCTCCCAAACTCGGGGATGCTACTTCTCGGTGATCCCAGATCCCCACATCTGCTACAGTACCGACCGAAATTCTGTGTGCAGTGTTACTCTCCGTGCTTTCACAGTCCAAGTTCCCCCATCAAAGTACTAGTAGACCATGAGACCCCATTCTAATATTTACACTCAGTAGGTCAGGCAACATCAATGGAGTGCAAAGAGCTAGGGTTAACACTTTAGGTCCATGGAGCTAGAAATTCTGTAGTGTCCCAGTTGGAAATGTTAACGTTTGAAAAGTAGCACCAGGCGCTAATGATTCTCACCTGCTGGGAAATCAAGCGCTAACAACTTCTCTGAGGGTGCTAAAGTCCGAGAGCGGCGCGGTAACGACATACGCTGAACAATTTCAGCGCATTACTAATGGCATCGGAGGCCGCTTTCCTCGCTTAAAGGAAAGGGCCAATGATGGTGCACAACCTACTTGTCAGCAGTTCTGCGTTGCAAGGCGACCTGCGCGACTGCCATTACAGCCCCAAACACTCTCACAAAGTGGAAGGTTTGAACATCTTGCAGCAATGAAACATCAAAAACTTTGAGCAGGCACCAGACTGGTGAAAATAATAAAGGTTGGCCTACCTGAAAAACCATTCCCTTTAATTTGCGCTCCCCAAGCAGCCAGCCGAGTTGGCAATGCCTCCTCTTCCTGCCATTGTTCATGCCGGGTGAAACAGCACAGAGTGGGAGGCAATTTCACATCAGGGAGCGGTAACGGGGCACTGCGAACTTTATAACGTCACGATCTGCGAGGCACTAGAGGCCCAGGCGGTAAGAGAAAGCGCCAGCGCTAATTCGGCACTGAAGTTCGTGGGCATTGCTACATTCGCCGCGCCCAGTCGCTAACCCCTTAGCGCCCCCCCCCCCCCCCCCAGGTGCTAACGGGAGGTGCCAAGTAGCCGAACGTCTCCCCCATGATCTTTTGCTAGAACTGGTTCTGATGAAGGGTCATCAACCTTACCATCCTCTCTCCACAGAAGCTGCTTAGTGTTTCCAGTATTTTTGGTTTTTATTTAGTTTAGAAACCAACTGATTTTCATATCCATTGATTTCCGATTTGTAATGCCAGTTCTACACCAAGGCAGCGAATGGAAGATGTACAATTCTGTCTCAGTCTTGAGTGCTTTTTGAACCTTATAGAATATAAAACAAAAACCTGCCGTCCGTGCAATTGTACACACACCTTTCACTGCATAAAGATTTTGAAATTTGCCCTTTAGCTTTTCTTGAAGTAATTTTGAACAACAATTGCGCGGAAACTAAATGAAATTATAGGCAACTATAATTCAGCTATACTGTCGTATTGATGTATCTTGGGCAACTGCGTACACAGCACATGCTCAGACTGCACAATCTGAACTAACAGCATTATAGCTTTGAGCAAAAATACTAAGTGCAAGGACAGACTTTTGGGAGAGCCTGAAACCTTTTTAGTTATGAGGATGTTGCCGGGAGTGGAGAATCTAAGCTATGAGCACAGATTAGATCGGCTCGATTTGTTTTCATTGGAACAGAGGAGGCTGAGGAGAGACCTCATTGAGGTGTATAAAATTATGAGGGGCCTGGATATAGTGGATAGAAAGGGCTTATTTCCCTTAGCAGAGGGGTCAACAACCAGGGGGCATATATTTAAAGTAATTGGTAAAAGGTTTAGTGGGTATTTCAGAGGAAATTTCTTCACGCAGAGGGTTGTGGGGGTCTGGAACTCACTGCCTGAAAGGGTGGTAGAGGCAGAAACCCTCATCACATTTAAAAAGTACTTGGATGTGCACCTGAAGTGCCGTAACCTGCATGGTTACAGACCTAGAGCTGTAAAGTGGGATTAGGCTGGATAGCCTCTTGTTGGCCGGCACGGACACGATGGGCCAAAATGGCCTCCATCCGTGCTGTAAACTTCGATGATTCTACGAAAGTGAATAGTTCAATGAAGGCATTAAGAAATACGGAAGACATTTCAATTGACAATTTTAATCATGTTATTGTGATAAATGTAATTTCTTTTGAATTTTAGAAATTTATTTAAACCCTTATTTCTAACATTAGGAATTTCAGTTACTGAGAAAATGGTGGTTGAAAATGTTTCTGGTAGCATTTTTGAGCAACGTATAGGAGGGGTGAGGGGTGGGGGGGATTAACACAGCACCACCTAGTGGCCAGAGCCAGTTTACTTGGAGCTTTTCAATTATAAATGTGGACATAGGAATTTATAATGGCAAAGTTGACACAAAAATGTCAGAAACAATGAGGTAAGGCTTTTTAGGCAGGGACAGTGCATAGATGCCAGCCTTTGATGAGATCTAGATGTATAGATTACTTGTGGTATTCTGTGGTATTGTCCATGATAAGTGATGATATGCTATTTTGTGAGCACCTTGTTATAACGCGTAATGCAAAGAAAGTATATTTTGTTGCTGAAGAGAAGCTATGTCTGGTTATAAACACAAAAATCTAATTCCTGTTAAGAAAATGCTAAGTGAGGTCTTTCAGGGTTCAGGCTGCAGGACACACAGCCCTGTCTTTGTGCGATTAATGAGGTGAATTAAGAGCATGCGGACATTCTGACTGGTGGTTTCTGTTGCTGGGGAATTTCTCTGCACTTTTAAAATGGTTACCTTATTTCCTAGTGTGACAACAGAAGTTTGAGTGTTACAGTTGAAATGTGGCAGACTGGAAAGGTGTTGAGTAATGGATAGAAAATGCACTCAAGATGTATTATTATATTGTAATAATTATACATTGTAGGTAGATACTGGCTGCTTTCTCTGATGATAGTACAGATGTGACGGGGAGTTTAGTGTGCATGATCTGATCAAGTCAAATATATTCAATTTTGTTTAGATTTCATTTCATGTGCAATTTATTAAAAGGAGGGAACCAAAGCTGTTTATAATTTTTTTTAAATGGGAAAACAGAAAAGTCTGATTTTAGAATGGAATAATTTAAACTTATTTCTGGAACGCTATGAACTTTCTAAGTTTACCTTCTGGCAAAGGCAAGTATTGACACGACCACAAAGTCAAGCAGGTGGTATTTTAACCTGCTATATCTGAACTTTTGATTTGCATGCACTCAATGAAACCACATTTCGTGAACGAGCAGTTTAAAGTGAGTTTGTAGTGGAATAGAGAGATTCTAAATAGTTTTGTTTTCTCCTTTCAGGAAGAACCGAAGAAAGTCTGCTTCACGTACGATTTGTTCCTGAACCTGGAAGGGAACCCACCTGTGAATCATCTTCGCTGCGAGAAACTCACCTTTAACAACCCAACTAAGGAATTTCGACGCAAGCTTTTGAAGGCAGGAGGGGTAAGTTCCAGCTACCCAGCAATGCAGACAAAGGTTCCTCATCTTTTGTCTGACTCTACCTTCGAGTTCCTGGTAATGTCCTACTGAATCTATGCTGAAACCCATCCATCGCTTTTATATTTATAGGAGGTACCCAATTCTGTACGTAATGTTCCATCTGTGGCCTAAAAGCCCTTGCTTTTGTACTCTGCACCTCTAGATACAAAACCAAAAATTCTGTTTGCCTTTTGTATGGCGACTTTCCTGCTAGGCAGAAGCAGGTATAGGTCTGCAGACAGGAGAGGCCTTCAGGTATGTGTAAAACTTTCCTTTTGTGCAGCCAGGAAGAGCAGGAGTTCTCCAGGTCCCTTAAGGAAAGTCAGGGTCTCCCCTACCCTGGGGTAACAAAGGTCAAAAGATACAGAAGCTTGATATTATGATACAGAGCAGTAATTTGTAGATAACCGTACAGACACTAATTGTAGTAAGTATGCACAGTTTAAAGACATGACCACATGAGGAAATAATGACAAAGTAAATTAACCTATTAATCTAAGGGACGGAGAAATGGATACGTCAAAATTCTATATATGAATGCTGAGTGTTGGGAATAGCATGGGTGACGTGGGGAGTGATGGAGTGTGTGAGAGTGCCTCCTCAGAAGAACTCTCCTCATCTGAGGTGTCTTCTTCGGGGTGCCTGAAGAAGGACCTAGAGGAAAGAGAAAGGGGGAAAGAGTTAGGATGGCATTGGGAAGCTGCACATTTGCAGAAGACATGAATCACAATGAAATTTTATGTGGTCAAGCTGGCTGTGTGTTTTTCCAGTGCTCAGTGAAGGGGTACAAGTAATTATCGGAAACCCCGTTCAATAAAGCCACCTTGAAATGGCCGATGCACACAGCACTAGCATCGCCCACAAATAATCTATGGATTGCTGCTCAAAACTGACCCAGAGTTAAAATCGGGGCCATATTTTATATGTTTGACCACGAAAAAAGCAGAAAAAAATGTTGAGGCAAAATATTAATGTTTAAAGCTGCGTTGGCTCAGTGTTGACAGTCTTGCCTCTCAATTTGTGTATGGTTTACAGGTTCCTCACTGTCTATGCCTAATAAACTCATTCTAAGCATTGCTTTCATTTATTTTTTTAGGTTATGGTAATGCCTGAAGGAACGGACACAACCTCTCGACCAAGCCCGGACTATCCCATGCTACCCACAATTCCTCTGTCTGCATTCTCTGATCCAAAGAAAAGCAAACCATCTCATGGGTCAAAGGTCAGTTTTGCGATTCATAATGTTCACATTGTCTACATTCAGAATATTTTCTAAAAGTGAAAATATTTTGAAATGTAAAATTTCTTTAAGCAGAAATATTGGGGGTAGTTTTCGCATTCATGGCTGGGGCGATATACTGACGGAGTGGAAGTGAAAATCATGTGGGTTTGATACTGGGTGGGAGAACCCCTCCGCCAGTTTATCACTCAAATGGTGAAGGTGAAAATTACTCCAATTATATTTTCTCTGTCCCAGTAGCTCTTGCCGTAAAGCAAAGGACTCGGAACCTGGGAACTTGAGATCAAACTACAACAGACATGAATACTCCAGTAGAACCTCACTATGCTAACCACCTAAGGGACTGGCTAACAGTGGTTGGCTTAACAACATGGTTAAGTCAATTTTGCCTGAGCTCTCTTTTAAATGCTGCTGCATTGTAACTTTTAGTCCAGAAGGAGATTACACATTTCTGATCCTTCAGCTATAGCACGCCAGGAGCATTGGCAGTAGTGTGCCATGGTGACCTCGGTACTATGTGCAGTCAAAGGATAAGTGAGATTATGTGTGTTCTATCCTGCACTGCTAAAGTCCTGTGAAATTCTTACTAGCGTGTGCACAGCCTTCCTAGTAACAACTAACTTTCTGCAGAAACCTTGTTACAGTCAAGATAAGGTTGTTCAGCTAACTTTTAGCAAACATCTGGCTCCATTTATCTGGTGAGAATTGGAGGGGGTGGGTGACTGTTGCAGCTAGAATATAGGTTAATTAATGGCATAATGTGCTATTGTTGTAGTGATAATGATTTATTCCAGAAGTCAGAGATTTAGACCTGCAGGTTTTCAATGATGAAGACGGGATTTATATATATGAAGCCCTAGGACTTTCCACATTCTCTGCATCTTTTAATTGAGTGTATACTCCCATTCCTTATATTTCCTCCCAAATTTGCACCAACTCACACTTCTCCACATTAAATTGCATCTGCCTCCTGTCTGCCCATCCTGCTAACCTCACTGTATTTTCATGAAGCCTCTTACTGTCCATCTCTTACTGTTTGCAGTGATCTCTTGGGTAACTAATTATAGCTCTTGTCCATTCTGATCAACAGCCATTAATCCTTAACCCTGTGTTTCTTGTCTGTTAGGAAACTTTCTATCCATGCTGCTACATTTCATCTCATACCATATGCCTGAATTTTTGCAACAAGCCTCTTGTGTGACCTCTTATCAAATATCTTCTGAAAATCCATATATACTACATCTACTGCATTCCTGTTATCTACCCAGAAGTGGTATGTAAGATAGTAAACGGTGCAGAAAAAGTTCAACTCACTACTTCAAGTTAAACTGTGACATTAGGACAAGGGCCAAAGTTCAAAATGACAAAAGGAAAATTTAAAACTTATGTCAGGAAGTATAATCCTACTTGGGATGAACTCCCAGGTCGGATAATGGAGACAAAAATCTTGGGATTCTTTAAAAAATATATTTGGATATGATGGGGTTGAGTATTCCCCCTTCCCCCCCCCCCCCCCCCCAACCTCAGGTGGTCTCAGCACGGCGCTCTATGAATGGAGCGGGAGCCAAAAATCGAGCCGGTGTCGCAACCAGGGACATTGCACACCATCTTGCCTCTTCCGTAAGGTAATGTTCCACACCCCGCCGAAACCGGGCCTGAAAATACGGCTGGGTGCTGGAAGCTGGCTGCCCGTCCGGAAGAGCTTACTGCCGTCATTGCCGCCTCTCCGGGCGAAAACAGAGGCGGCAACAAGCCGCAAATCCAACTCTCTTGGAGATGCATATTGGGAGCTGGGAGCTGGGAGGTCTGAAAGGTGAGTGTAATGGGAAACTTAACCTCACCAGTTTAAATCTAACACCCAGGAGTGGCACACAGGCTCATGGAGATAGTGCGATGTAACTTTAATATAAAAAAAGCCAGAACCTGCATTTACATAGCTCCTCCCATATCACAGCCAATGGCTTACTTTTGAAATGTAGGGAAACAAAAAAAAAAGCCAATGACCAGTTCATCTGTTTTGGCAGTGTTGGCTGAGGGATAATTGTTGACCAGAACTCTCTGGATCTTCTTTGAATAGCACCATGGAACGTTTTAAATTGATCTGAATTGGTGGACAGGGTCTTGGGTTTAACATCTCATCTGATAACGCAGCACTCCCTCAGTACTGCACTGAAGTGTCAGCCTAGATTAGCCTACCACCTTTTGACTCCGAGATGACAGCGCTACCACTCAGCCAAGCTGACACTATAGATATTTTATAGTAGCGGATCTCCCTTTGCATTGCTTATGGTACAACATAGGATACATCCAATTTCATGTCCAATGTAGTATCAGGGTACTGGTTTATGATGGTTTGGGAAATTTCCAGCGGTCTGCATAGATTGCCTAGGGGTCTGTGAGCTGAGTTTTTTTTGGTTTCAGCCAATTAAAAAGTGTGACACCTGCACATTGCAGAGCAGAACCACATATTGTCAAAGAATTTTTAACATTTATATAGATATTGATCACAGGTGACACTCACAAAAGGAGCACGTCACTGATAAAAGTGATCTTAGTGTAGCTTACAGTCAGAGTACGTTATGGCAAATTTCCAATTTTCATATATTTTTTTACATCTTTTCAAGATTTGTCCATGAGCACTGTTCAACTTTTGCAAAGTAATGCTGTTTATTGTGTAGTGTGAAATGAAGTAAGCTGCACTTATTTTCAAACAATCTTCTGAAGTGAGGAGTTGCGGCTGGTTGCATTATGAATTGCTTTTATCTTTTCAAATCAGGACACAAATCGAGAGAGCAGCAAATCCTCAAAACCTCACAAAGTCACAAAAGAGCACAAGGAACGGTCCGCAAAAGACTCTGAGAGCAAGACAACTGTAAAAGAACCTGAAAAGGAACACAGTAAATCATCTAAGGAGTCATCGCGAAAATCAGCAGAAAGCAAAATTTCAAAGGAAGAGAAGGCTACTCCAAAGGCAACTTCTAAAGAACCAAAACCTGCCTTCAAGGAGTCTAAACTAGATAGCATGTCACCCAAGGGAGGAGGGAACCTGCATCAAGAGTCAAAGCCCAGTATTAAGAGGCCCTCCAATGCAGATTCACTGAAGGCCAATGCCAAAAAACAAAAGAAAAGCACTTCAGAGACATCAAAAAGTATCCCAAGTGTCTCACCAAGAATTTCTTCTTCTTCGTACTCTGAAAAAAAGCAGTTGAAGGAAAAAGAAAAGGAAAAAGTGAACGTTAAAATAGAGAAGGTTAAATCTGAAAGTAATGTGAAAGAGGTGAAGAAGCCTGTGGATTCAGATGACTGCAATTCAGAAGATGAAGTGGTGTCCAAATCTGAGGTAAAGAATTTTATTCTAAAATCTGAATGTGGTTTTCAGAGGGAAGTAACACATTGGTGTTTGATGAATTATGCCATGGAATAGTCAGAAATGTGATTGTGTAAGTGATTCTCCTGAGAGTTTCTGATCTTAGCCATACTAGCAAAAGCAACAACATGGAAGGAAAAAACATTTGGTGGGTTATCGCAGACAATTTTCTGCTAAAATAGACCTCTAGCACTGGTAATTATCTGGGAGCAGGTCATCTGAGCACTTTCTCAGCTAGGGAGTGATGCAATGACATTTTTCCAAAAGAAGTCTTTGTAGAGATCTCAGTTCCATGAAGGAAATAAGCCATGTGATCAAGTTTGTCCTATATGAGTTAGAACAAATGAATTCCACTGTTGAGTCAAATGACTTGGTGTGATCTGTCTTTGCACTGCTCTCTCGAGGCTGGATATCATGTCAAAGTGAAACCAGAGTCCAACTGATAAACTGTGCTGGACATGCAATATTGAGTTATTCTGGCTAGCAATATGGCTGTAACAAAATAGGGATATTTTTGTATATTGTATATTGTAAACTAGTCAACTAGTTAGGGTAAATCTGATTTTTTAAAATTGTCTTCACGGAGCTGTGCCTCTGCTAGGACTGCAGGAAAAATCTTTATCTAAAATTTTGCTTGGTATGGGCTTCTTTACATCCGTCACAGTATAAAAACTAGCTTCACTCACAGTATTTTCCAACTCTTTTATTTACATTTTGTTGCAATAATTGTTCATTTTGTCAAAAATCATGTAATCGTAGGACCGGCCAAACCACTCAATTCTAGTACAAACATTGCCCCCCAAAATATTTGTTTAATTGACAGATCTCTTTGCTTTTAATAGATAGTTATTTCAATTCATACGGTCTAGGTAGCGGTGTTAAAGTTTTTAAATCGGTGTCTATCTGGAGTTTTTGAAGTGAGTCTGTCTGGAATCTTCGAAGACCGTTAATCCAGATTTCGTCAACAGTTAGTGAGAAAAAGATGCAAGAAAATTAAGTACAACACAGTTTAGCATGGAAGTTGTAAACTATTATTGGGTAAGCATAACTATTGTGATAGTATATCTTGTTCCTGCTACTATTCACTTGTTCTTTTACTGTTTAGAAATGTATTTGCCAGTCGAGTCGAATACTGATTCCTGCTTTGATTATAAGGTTCGCCAGTTTGTTTGGAAAATCGATGTTAGTAGGGACCTTATGTAAAGGATGGTATTTGCTTGGTGCTACTCTGCCACCTACAAAGATGAGGAGTATACCTAAGATACCTTTTTGTTTCTGAAAATCTTCAGGGTGCTCCAGTCCTGGGCCCCCACAAATGCGGGATATCCTGGTGCAAGCCTCACCAAGAGTTATTTTGGGGAAACCCTCCATTTGGATGCCTCATAGACATACACAGAGGAAAGTGTGGCGAGAATGCCAGGAACACCCCGCCTGCCTCATTTACATTCTCACACTCGACCTGCAACTAATGCAGGCACAGGCCCAGTTACTCCAAGTTTAGGAACCATTAGAAACCCCAGGGCAAGACTGAGACAACATGTCTTCACTTATTTTTCCTTTTCACTGCTCCTGGGAACTGAGAGTTCTCCAGGCACAGTAAAGAAAGTCAACCCTCTGAACTTTGTGGATGAACTGATGAATGCCTTGAACACGTTCGAGACAAACTTGACTGTTTAATGAAAAAGTCCTGTGACTTATCAGAAAGTAAGAAATGCATTCTAAAAAGAGTATACTAACCACGTGGACTGATTCTAATTTTATTCTTTTCAAATATTGGGCTATTTGAGTACTTTGCCATATCCTGCTTCTGTGTATTACTAAACTTTTAGATACATTTTGTTTTAGCTGTAAATATTGATTTGATCTGATGGTGTACCATTTTTTTGTTTTGTTTTTGGAAGAGTCAAGAGAATGTGGTGGGCACCTCACATGATATTCAGTTCAGTTAGGGATTAATTGTTAAATCTGCACGCTAACCCATAGAGAGTACATGTACGAGACTCAGTTTGCACATGGTAACTGTTCATAAACATAAGACAGTGTTGGGAAAAAGCTGTAACTGTAACGTTTGCAATATTCTTTAAGAATGGCTCAACTTGTGACAGCTACTGTTCCACCGAGCAAACAAATACTGATGCAATAATAATTTTAAAATCTTCACGCTCATTTTTAAAAAGTAAAAAAAACCAGGAATGCAAAATAGCATGGAGGTTGCTGGCTTTTTGCTCATAATGGTACACATCACTGTTCCTGTGAAGTGAAGAGTCCCTTTAGATCTACGAATGCTTTAATTATAAGGTTCACTATTTTGTATGGAAAATCATGATTAGTAAGGACCTTGTGTAAGGAAAGTGTTTGTCACTTTTAATTTGGAATGATTCCTATAGAATCTGCAGTCTGTCTTTACCCAAGAAAAGCCCAAATGGTTAATCTTTATTTTTTTGTATAAAAGAGTTAATATTAAGTATTGAAATGTTCTTGATACGAGAAATGAGTAGAAATGATCTGCTTATCTTCTAACTGAAGAGACTTCTTGTGGTGGAAGTTCTCAATATGACATTGAAGTCTGGATTCTTTGTTCCTGGTCACTCACTTTACTGGTGCAAATTTGGCAGCCGAGAGTGGGAAATGAGTGGGAGTTCCATCCTGTTAGCAACTGCTCTATTCCGCCTTCATTTCCAGCAGCCCCGGATCCGCCCACCTGGTTTTGGACGGGTGCGTGCCAATTGTATAGTATTGGGACATGGTGATGCCATGTGTCCTGTGTGCCATCATTTCCACCTTCAGATTCTTGCTGCTTTAAAAGAGTCAACCAGGCATGCTAAGGCACAACAGAAAGGCCCAAAGATAATTTAAAGAAGCCAACAGCTAGATTGGTATGATTTGCAGATACCTCTGCAGACTCAATTTTGATAAATTAGTTTTGCTTTTTGCCAACTAACTTCATCTCTGCCTTTGTGCCGTTTGCTGTGAGGCTGCCATTTTCTTTTCCCCTTCTACTCCCCTCCCCCTCCCCCCCTTCTTCCCCATCCAATCTCATACAGGGAACAATGGATTTCTATTGGCAATTCTTCTGTATCTTTACTGTTTGAAAGAAGTGTAAGAGCAATGGAGGAGTGACGAGTTGATCAAGTAGCATTGCAGGCATACAGCACCCAAACATCACAATCCCCATATCAGACTACATAAGCAGAGGCGTTCTTACCCTCAGTTGTCCAGGAGCAGTGCTTGCAGCGTCTTCACTTTCCAAAGGAACCTATCACTGAGTTACAGTGCATGCTGCAACCCGCCCTCTGGTCATTCTCCACTACAGGCACCACACTGCCAGTGACTGTATAAATCGCTGCCTTTTATTCTAGGGGATCATTTCAAGCTGACACAAGGGACATCACTGATATTAGGCAAACAGCCTTTCTACCACACATGCAGACATGCAGGCTAGTGAGAGGGCATCCATTCATGTTATCCTGAGAGATAGCATCATCATCGATGTGCATTTTTGTGATGTAACTAGTGCTGGGCACTGGCTCTGCATGCCCACTGATCTGCAGGCCTTATGATACCAATGAGGTTAGTGAAGCTTTCCTCACGTTTATCTGTAGCCAGTTACCAAGCCTATCAATGCCAGAAGAGACAGTCCTCACCAATCTCAGCCCTCTTTGGCAGCAGTCTGAGTATCCATAAGGATAGTACAGACTGGCTTTAGAGCTTTAGTGTCACTGAGGCCTCTGCTACAGATGTCCCTGGAGCTGCCACACTGCACGGTGGCCTGTAGTATTGTTAAACTAACCTCCAATGTGCTGTGCAAGCTGGTGGTGGACTTCGCCACCCAAGCTGCCATCTGCAGCACGCTGTTTGAAAAGGCCCCAAGTGGCTACACCAATGCTCAATGGTCTTTTAAACACAGGACCCGAGCTGCAGATCACCCAAAAGGAAAAGACTCGATGTACCGGCCAGCAATGTCTTTCCCGTGCACTCGCTTAGACTGGCTCACACTCTAACTCTCCGGAATGGATGCCTCTGAGCTGTTGGTTGAATGAGGTACAGAACAATTGACAGTGCCTGCTGTGAGGTGCTGGCATCATTGGGGGCTTGTGTCTTCTTACTGCAGCACATCTATAGGAGGGAAAGAAGAGAGATCAGTTTCCTGAGGAGTGAAATTCACATCTCAGTTTCAGTAGCAGGAATGACAGGGTATCATGATATAATTCACTGATAATTAATGCCAGCTACAATATGAAGAGAAGTAGAATCTCAAAATGTACCCTCAGCTGGCACAATGGCCTCCATAATTCACCATTTCCAAACTCCTCTCTGGCTTTCTTCCCCAGGATTTATAATTCTTCCTCCTTGTAGGATGTTGGAGGTTAGAGGTCTGAGCTTTCGGAGAGCTGCTTCCTGCCACAATTCCTCAACTGTCATGGAATGTACTCTCCTTAAAAATGCAAAAAGTCAGAACTTTCTGTTGTTAGGCATCCAGTAAAACCCAGGTGTCATCTTGCAGCCCATAATGGCGTGATGACAGGTGACTACAGCAAGCAGTTACATTTCTTGCAAATGGGGTAAATGCAATTAAGGATGTGAGTGTTGAAGGTTGGAAATGCAAACGGCACTGCATTGCAATCTGGGCATTGATGGTTAGGAATTCAAGCACAAATATAATGTGACGGGAGGTCATTCCCAGTACAGTGCATGCTTGGAAGGTGCTGGTGACTCTTCACTTTCCTGACCGGCTAAAGTCATTGCAGTTCTTCTGGCTCTGAGTGGCCAAGTGTGGAATGTTGAAGTTGGCACCAACTGCCCTGGCCATCTCCTTGCACTGGGCCTGATCTCCTTTGGGCTTTGCGTCTCTGTTCCAAAGAGGGCCTCCCTCCCCTAAACTCCAGTAGCAGCACCTCAGTGACAAATCCATAAAGTGGGAGGCTTTCTGCCTTGTAGCAGACCTCGCAACAACAACAACTTGCCTTTCTATAGCACCTTTAATTTAAAAAACCCGTCCCAGGACGCTTCACGGAGGCCGAGCCAAAGGAGGAGATATTAGGAAGGGTGGCCAAAAGCTTGGTCAACGTGGTGGATTTTAAGGAGAGTCTTAAAGGGGGAGAGGGAGATGGAGAGTTAGCGAGCTTTAGGGAGGGTATTCCTAGGCAGCAGTGGTATGTCCGTCAAGGGGGCTGGGGCGGGGGCGAAGATGCACAGATTTTTTTTAAATTAAGACATTTATTTCAGTGGAGAAAAAACTACTGAGTTGAATGCTAGCCTTTATGCTGTTGTGGTCCTTTAAATCCGACAGCTATTTACTGCCTCTCCACCTCGTGGGCTAGGTGGCACTCAGTGGTGTTTCTCATTCCTGCAGCTTGCCCAGGTGATTGAAATGAAGCTGACTCCAGGAATTACAACCTGATCAGCACTTCTCACGTAGGCCGGTGTGAATAGCACTGTACCTATCGTGGTCAGCCTCGTGCCTGATGGGAAGATCTCGGCTTGAGTTCCGTTTGCGTTTCATTTTTTTATTATTGTTCTTGTCTGTAAGTTATTAGGAACTATTTTCTAATCTTGCGAAAAGTGTCTTTGTTTAATGTTTCGGGTCCACATTAGATATTCTGTCGGGTACAATGGCGCTGATCATTCTCACAAGTAGTCCAAGCATCTTATGTTCAGGAGGGTGCCCATACAGCCCAACATCTAATTATACCATAGCATAACCTAGAGGTGTAACAATAGAAACCCTTGTGATCTGAACTGGATATTTTGTCTTTCACATGTGCCTTCCCACACATCTCTCCAGTCGTTCGGAAGGTGGACTGATTCACTTTAGTTTGTCAAATAACAAGGCTGAACATGAACTGTTGAGATGCTTTTATTTCACAGATAACGTGTGAACGTACAGAGTGACAGTTGTAATCAAATTTCACCTTGATGCAACAAACTACAGAGCATTCCTCAAGAACAATAATAAAAATATGTCACACTATCCCTATTAACCAGCATTCTGATTCTGGGCTTGAGATGAGTGAATTGTCCCCTCACTAGCCCAGGCTGCCTTCCCAGACCTAGCTGGCTGACAGACTGCCCATGTGTCCCTTTGTCTCTCAATCTTTCAATGTAACCAGCAAGTGGGAGGGCCGTCCCCCTAACCTTTACCCTCTGCAGTGATTCGCCAGCAGGCTTGTCAGTAAAACTGACTACCTCTCCTCCCCCCTCTGTGAGTGCGTGTTTAAAAAAAACATATCCTGCTATTCTCAAAATGAAAGGGGCCATCGGGCCTGAGATGAGACAATCATTGACTCAGTTTGAAATAGTCTATGAGCCATAATATTCCACAAACTGGCTCGTTTTGACTTTAATGTGCATTTTTAATGCCTGGTACATTAGCAAATGAACCTCTTGTCTAAGTGCTTCACTCTGTGATTTTTAAATCTTTTAAATCATTGGGGGTAATTTTATTGCAGGACGAAAAACGGATGCTAGCGAATCGGCAGCCCATTTTACACCTCGCCCACTGACTTGATTGGAAAAGAAAATGGAGGAGGCATAAAACAGCTGCCAATTCGCTATCGCCAGTTTTTTTGCCCGCAATTAAAATTAAAATGACCCCCACTTTGTTTTAAGATGCAACAGTTAACGTAACTCATTCCCAAATTCTTTCCGTAAAGACAAAAAGAAATCAAAAAGTGTCAGTCGTCAATTTATTTGTTTGGACCTTTAATTCACAAAAGATCAAAGCGATCATTCGGTAAATGATCTATCCTTGTATTTTTCAATGTATTTATTTTTAAAATATAAAAATGATCTTAAATCAGCACAGACAAATTCCAGGTAGATTCTCGACTTTCTCCGTGTTGAAGTTATGTTAGTCGATCCCTCCAGTGTAGATCGAATCCGCAAGTGGTGCTACCGTTTGGTTGTCCTAACTCGATATAATACTGAATGATAATAGTCTGATGCTTCATGACAGTACTTCTTGCAGTTCCTATTCGTAAGTTAAGTGGTTGCAAGATGCTGATACATCATCATATTGTCATTTAGGACCACATGACCCTTAATTGACAAATGGTAGATCTTAAAAGTTTATGAAATTTGGTAACTACTAGTGGATCTTCACTGAATTGATTAAATAAATCCGTCTGTTTTAGACGAGCACTTTTGCAATGTTCCTTTTAAAACCGCCCAAGCTACAGTTCTTTTAAATGTAGGTTTGCATTAGTGATCCAGCAACAATGAATTACTGACAGAGGTGCAGGCCCCTATTTTCGCCACGATTGTGCGCCGTTTTTTGGCGTCCAAATGTTTTTTGGCATGAAATACTTCCTTTCCAACTTTTGCCAACGTTTGGATGCTGGCGCCGACTGTATGCGGCAGTTTTTTTTAGCATAGCATTTTTGGCGCCGACCCGAGTCAAAATGATATCGGGCACCGTTTTGTGCATTAAATCGATTTTAGCCGTCCACGATTTTTTTCAGCGTGGCGCACACTGGCCAAAAGCACTGCAAAAAAAAAACATCTGTGAAGTTAAGGAATCAGCGTGGAGAAGACAGGAGTGAGGCAAAAAGAATACAAAATGAAATACCTTTTTTTCACAGGGAACTCTTTTTGGAGCAAGGGAAGAAGATTTCCGGGCCGAAAGGACTGCTCCCCCCCACTGCAATCCTGGGCCATAGTACTACTCTCTCCCCCCCCCCCCCCCGCTGGACCCGCTACAATCCCGGGCCGAATGTCCCCCCCGCATCCCCTGCCCCCCTGCGAGTTGAAGTTCGGGAGCGGCAGGGCCATTCAGCCCGGGATTGCAGTGGGTCCAGCTGGGGGGGAGCAGTGGCCACGGGTCAGTCCAGCCAGGGGGGGGGAGAGTGGTGGCAGCGGGTCTAGTGGGGGGGAGAGGTCCTTTGTGGCCCTTTCGGCAGCGGTGGAGTAGCAGTCCTTTTGGGGGAGCAGGCTTCAGCTTGCTTCAGCGTCTCTGGTTGCCCTGGCAACTTCAGCTTTTTGCACAACCCAGAGAGATTTTAGCGCATGCTCCGCCCCCCCTAGACTAACTTCGAAGAGCGCGGCGCCAAATTCAAATATTTATTTGCCGAAAGTCCCGATTTTTCTTTTCTGGCACGAACGTACACAAAAAAATCGTTTGTTAACATGCACGGGCGCCAAAAATCCAGCAAGTGGAAAATAAGGGCCGCAGTCTCTAAACCAAAGGTGGATTAAGGTCCTCCTGCAGACCTATACAAAGTGCAATTTGATCAATGTCTTATCCAATCTGTTGTTTGTGGAAGTAAATGGTTTGTTTCTTTTCCCCCCGGTTTGTTCATGTAAAATCTATTGTGAATTACTGCTGTTCAAAGGACATCATCAATCTGGAGGCTTCTACTCAAATTGAACATCCTTAGACAAATAATCCTCTGGACCCCTCAAGGAGAGCTGTGGTCTCCCTTGCCCCGGACTTCCCTCCCGAAACTTTCTCACTCACTACTCCCTCCCCCTCCCTCCCTCGCTCCCCCACTCCTCACTCTCCCTCACTCCCCTCCCTTCCCTCACCCTTCCCTCACTTACCTTCCTTCCTCCCTCCCTGCTTGCCTTCCTCCTTCACTCCCTCCCTCCCTCTGAGTTGCCTTCTTGCCAGTGAGCTTTTCTGTGGTATCAGCAGGCAGCTAAAGGCTGCCCAACTTCCCACTCACAAACCAGCTGCCACTTTACTGGCGTCACGGGTGGGCAGCTGACCCATTGCATGCAGATGAAGCCTGGGAATTAATCCAGGCCTGTAAGTAAGTTTTACACTCACCCCACCCTTGCCCATCCGAAACTCACTGGGAGTTAAAATCAACTCCACTTAATTGAAGCTGAATCCAGTTGATTAACTGTCAGATTTTTTGCGACTAATTTAGTTTCCTCATTTTCCATGTTTAGTCTGTACGGACCAGTCAGTCCAACTCAAGCTCAAGTTCAGATTCAAGTTCAGATTCCGATTTTACACCATCTCAAAACCACAGACAAGGTATGGAATCTCCTCTACATTGCTGCTCACACTGCTGTTTACAGATATATTTATCCAGAGTTCGGGCTCTGCCCTCAACCGAGGATAAATGTAACTAGGCATAAAGAATAACTACATGCCAGGTGAATACATTTCTTGAGTACTGCCCCCCCCCCCACCAGTCGATTTGTTTCAGTTGTTTCCACTGCCATGAAGGTTGGCTCTTTTAACTTTGAATACCTGTTTATCACCGGTCATGTCAATTTTGATCGTGTTATGATATTGACTTTCATTCCCAGCGTGTTATCATCCTGTTTTTAGAGTTTTGCGGATAGGTAATTGACTTTCTTTCAGTAATGATGATCTGAGAAGAACTTCATCCAACTGAGGACAAGGCCCATTGCTCCCCAAAGCTGCCCGCAAGCGCACTGAGACCTGGCCAGAGCGGCCTAGCGCCCGATTGGACCCAGTGTGGCCCAAGCACCAATATTGCCTCCTTTGCATTCTCTGCCTTCTTTTCCTCCCTCAGCATCGATCTCCCACCTACCCACCCACATCTTTAGCTACCACTCAACCGTGCGATCACATGAACACCAACAGGCCCATTGCTGATTACTTCTTCATCTCCTTCAGCACACACCTTCCCCTGCCTGCCTCCAATCTCTTCTTTTCTGTCCAGGGGAAAAAAAGAATCCTCTCTAACAGCAGTCTGGGGGGTGCGGGGGAAATCATAGATTTGTCTGATATCCTAGGAGTGGAATTGAGGGGTTGGGTGAGGAGGGGAGGCCGGGGTAAGTGCACAGCCACTGAGATGCTATCCTGCTACTGACTGGAGCGTAAGTAAGCATTGCACAGCTGAACCTCATGTCTCCACATTCTGCATGTTTTCCTCTTCCATTACTGTTGTCAAATAGCTTTGTTTTTCTCACCAGCATCTGCTTTTAATTTTCAACAGCAACTCTGAGAAGAATGTATTGCCAGTTTAAAGGATATAGGCCTTCTTCTCTTGCTGGCACACTTCTATTTAAAGATCTCCAGAAAAGCTTCACATTTTAGGAAATAATATCAGAAATATTGTGGATTGTTCGTGTGCCTTGACCTCAGACTTAAAAAAAAAAATCACATTGTGCAGGCAGCAGAAAAAGGTGTGCGTGTGTGCATGCATGTGTGCATCTGACAGAGAGAGATTTTGACAGTGGGTTTCTTGTGATTAACATTTCAAAAGGTAAAAGTACACATCCATAGGACACTGACTCTATAAATGATTTAATTTGTGTCACATTTCACACTGAAAGACTTAACTCAACCTCTCCCCTTGCCTTTTAAGAAAAAAAAACACCATTGAGAAGATTACAGGATGAACACTAAAGCAGTAGGCTAAATGGTTTCCTGTGCTGTAAATGTCTGAGGTTCTAAATCTTAAAAATAATAAGAAATATGTTTAAAACAAGAATCATTGCATCAACACACGGCCATTGAAATCCAGAATACTAATTTACCTTCACAACATGACGATGGTCATCACTGTAATATTGGGAGATTCTTTACAACAACATCTTGCATTTATATATATAGCGCCTTTAACATAGTAAAATGTCCTAAGGTGCTTCACAGGAGCATTATCAGACAGCATTGGACACTAAACCACACAGAAAGATACAGGTGACAGCTGACCATTGAGATGTTTGCTGATCCCTGTCCAACTCCTCTTGTTTTATCAAGGACCTCTGAGTTCCATGGTGAAGGAGATCCAGTCCGAAGGCTCCGATGACGACAGCAGCTCCGAGGAGGAAAGGCCTGTAAAAAACATCGCAGTTAGCAGAGATCACAGGTCGGTGAGCTTAACAGATGGGAATGTGACAAAGAAAGTTCAGTTGTGTTTCAACCATTGTTTGGAAGCTGTGCACTCTGGACCAAAGGTAGAAATTTTGATCACCTTTGTACACCTAGACCAAGTCTAAGCACCAATAACCCTTTTAAAGAATGCTTCCATAGCTGTTTACTGAATAACTTACAGGCCCCAAATTACATTTACTGCGGCACTAATCACAGCCACATAGCAGCCAAATGTATTTACTACAGAAAAATGGTAGTGTACTTTAAGGCTTGCCATATTTCTTGAACCGTGTTCTCGTTAAGCCTGCATCAATATCTTTTTCTTTACCATTTATCATTTTTTAAACTATAATTTTTTCGGCAATATTTGCTCTCTTTCCTGCAGCCAATTTGCCCACATTCATATTTGAGCTCAAAGAGTGCAACAACAAGTTATTCTACAATGGGAGGGAGGAAGGCATCAAAGCCAAGACCAAACCCATCCTCACCCCATATTAACACATGGGATGGATAATATCCTGATGTGGCATCTGCACATATACATGTAATGGTTCTCGTTGGCTGCAATATAAATGGGCAACTCCTTATTCTGAAACTATGTCCCCTAGTTCTAGATTCCCCCACGAGGGGAAACATCCTCTCTGCATCTACCCTGTCGAGCTCCTTCAGAATCTTATATGTTTCAATAAGATCACCTCGTGGACTTGAAAATCTTGGCATGGCATGTTCTATTATCCCAAAGCAAGATTACTGTTTAATTGAGAGAAAGGACTAATGGTCAGTCATCTAGCTAGTCCACCGGACATTACAGTGTGCTGCAGAACAGATACACACTTACCACTTTTAATTCATTTTAATTTTGCTTAAATAGGTAGGAAAATATCCAAAATAAAATGCACTTCCCCCAACTATTTTTATTTAGATTAAGATATATATCCATCGATATATCTACTATCCAATATTGTTCATTTTATGGCTTTGCAGGGACTCATCTCTCCTTCCTTTCTCAGCCACTCCAGGACTGTTATTTTAGGAACATAGGAACAGGAGTAGGTCATTCAGCCCTTCGAGCCTGCTCTGCCATTCAATTAGATCATGGCTGATCTGTACCTCAACTCCATTTATCCACCATAGTTCCATATTCCTTGATACCCTTGACTAACAAAAATCTATTGATTTCAGTCTTGAAAGCTCCAATTGTGCCAGCATCCACAGCTTTTTGGGGGAGAGAGTTCCAGATTCCTACTACCCCTTTTGTGAAAAAGTGCGTTCCGATTTCCCTCCTGAATGGTCGAGCTCTTAATTTTAGGATTATGTCCCCTTGTTCTTGATTCCCCCAGCAGAGGAACTGGTCTCTCTGTATCTACATTGCCAAATCTTTTCAACATTTTAAATATTTTAGAGTTTTAAAACCTTCACAGAACTCAGCATGACTGTGTGGTTGTTAACCCAATAGATGCTGGGTCCTTTTGAATTCCAGCAGCAAAAATTAATATAATTCCATGTCCGATTCAAAATTAATCATTGATACTGACATTAAAGCCTATATAAATTATTATTCACAATATTAGCAGATAACCACTAAAGCTCTATTTTGTAACCCTGGCACAATTAGATGGCTGTGGCGCAGACTGTGTTACACTTGTAGCATAGGGGCGAGCCCCACTGAACTTTGTGACATAAACCGTTCCCACTAATTTGAATAAGCTACAAGCACCGGAAGAGCGTCACCTGTAGCACAGCTGGGCAGTGGAGCGCAAAATCCAGTGCAGGTGCAGCTCTTAAAGGGCCGCAGCTGACCATGAAAGAGAAAGTTGTGATGGTGGCAGGCAAGTGGAGTAATGGCACAGTGGAGGTGTATGAGAAATGGTGCTTCTCTCGATGCTAAAGGGCTGGAGGTCCAGCTGCAGGAGGGTGCACCAAGTCTATTTAGGGTTCAAGGTCCCCTGTAGTAAAAGCAAACAGCCTTGAATTATCACCTGATTATTAGGTATCCAGGCTGAGGTCAGGAGGATGGTGGCAATATACTTCTCACCATTCCACTCATGAGAAGCTCTTTGTTTCTGCTATCCACCTAGTGAGGGATCAGACCTGTACTTGTCAGTTATCAAATGACCAACTAGTCATATGTGTGCGCACTGGGTCCGTGCAGCAGAGCTAGTCTCCAGTCGTCCTGGTTAATCCTTGCCACTGGACCAAGACTTTGCTCTGTCAAGCCCGTGTGGTGGCTGGGATGCAACGGCCGCCACATGTAAAAATAAATCCACGCACAGGCATCTTCTACCCTTCAAGATGTAGTTCGGAATCCAGAATATTAGGTCCTTCATTGAAACACCTGTGAACTCATCCCTTCTCGGTGTGGAAGCAAGTCATCCTCGTTTCGAGGGACTGTCTATGATGATGATGAACTAGTAACTGTCCACCTCGGGGAAGGGGGCAATAATATCTTTTGGGTTAAGGTGCCAATAAGGTGACATGACTGGTGATAGATTCAGAATCAAGTCAACCCACTGTGGTAGACTGTGTGAAGTAAGCCAGGGCATTGTTAATGGTTGCAAAGACAGTCTGGCTTACTGACTGATCCTAGATGGGTAGACCTGTCACTAGGGGTTGCGAATCTTCCGCTCAGTTCTAGATAACTTCTGAAACCAATGAGCTAACGGATAGAGCTAGCTGGACCAGCAGCGGGGCAGCTTGCCAGAGGAATATGATAGCATGCTTCCTGGCTTGATCTGGTTAACTGCAGCAGTACTACTGCATATACTTGGGGGGTGGGGGGTGGGGGGTGGGGAGAGTGAGGTCCCTAAGCCTTTGCTTGGTAAGCTCTTTGAATTTAGGTAAGTATAGAATGGTCTTATGAGAAGAGAGTCCCTTATCAGGCAAACTCTACCTTCTCAGTAGCTTGGTTTGGAGATCCTTAAACATGGTGCTGGGTTTCTGTGGCTAAGGCACCCTGCTGACCAAAAGGAGGATGAATATTTAGATTAGGCTGGAGAGGCAATCAGAATGAGTATTGTCAGCAGTTTCAAGAGGGAGCTAGAGATTTTTTGGCAAAAGGAACAATTGGGGAGTATAACTGATACAGTCTGGCACTTTCTGAACCTTGCAGATGTCTGCAGTGGTATATTTTTTTAGTTTTGCGTGATCCTTCATAACATCTCATCCGAACGACTCTGCCTCTGCCAGTGGAACAGTCCTTTAGACCTGAGTTGGAGTGTCAGCCCAGGTTATAAGCTCAGATTCTGATATGGTGCTTGAACCCCCAATCTTCTGACCCAGAGATGAAAGTGCTGTCTATTGAGCCAAGCTGACACTAAGGTAGGATTGTATAATGAGCGGGAAAGGTAGAGAGTGAGGAATCTCTGAGTTAATTGAAAGAGAAGTAGAGGATGAGTATCATCTACAGCAGAAAGATTTAACTTAAGGGAGAAGTAGATATTTATGAGCATAGCTTTGGTCATATGATTGTAGCTTGTTTAGAAGTGCATAGACAGGTGACTTGCCAAAGTATTCAAGAGCAGAGCTTTAGACGTGCATAATGTAGGCAGTGTTATCCCCACTGGCGATTTAATCCTTCTGCCCTGGAATAGGATATTTTGCGTCTTTCTCTCCTCTCATCTTAAGTACTGCTAATGACATTTCTTCCTTCCAGTGTGTAAATAAAGTAATCTGGTGAGCAGGGCAGCCTGGACGATAGTCTAGGATGTCAGGCCTTGTCTCCACACTGCAAAGATAACAGCTCTGCAATATATCTGGCTTCTGTTGCTCAAGGCCAATCAATGTGTATTGTGTTTTCTTTTGGTTTCAGGTTGAGTTTAAGTGATGACAGTGGAAGTGAAAGCAGCGAGAACTCCAATGTCAACACCCTGGACCAGCCCCCAATTCAAAAACACATAGCTGCCAGCAACAAGGTACTTCTCAAGATGTCCAGTGTCTGTGCTGCAATATATATATATATATATTATATATATTTAAAGTAATCATTCAATCTATGGCTAAAAGTGATAGAAACATAGAAAATATGTGCAGGAGTAGGCCATTCGGCCCTTCGAGTCTGCACCACCATTCGATAAGATCATGGCTGATCTTTCCCTCAGTACCCCTTTTCTGCTTTCTCTCCATACCTCTTGATCCCTTTAGCCGTAAGGGCCATATCTAACTCCCTCTTGAATATATCCAATGAACTGGCATCAACAACTCTCTGCGGCAGGGAATTCCACAGGTTAACAACTCTCTGAGTGAAGAAGTTTCTCCTCATCTCAGTCCTAAATGGCCTACCCCTTATCCTAAAACTGTGTCCCCTTGTTCTGGACTTCCCCAACATCGGGAACATTCTACCCGCATCTAACCTGTCCCGTCCCGTCAGAATCTTGTATGTTTCTATGAGATCCCCTCTCGTCCTTCTAAACTCCAGTGTATAAAGGCCCAGTTGATCCAGTCTCTCCTCATATGTCAGTCCAGCCATCCCGGGAATCAGTCTGGTGAACTCCCTCAATAGTAAGAACGTCCTTTCTCAGATTAGAAGACCAAAACTGAACACAATATTCCAGGTGAGGCCTCACCAAGATCCTGGACAACTGCAGTAAGACCTCCCTGCTCCTATACTCAAATCCCCTAGCTATGAAGGCCAACATACCATTTGCCTTCTTCACCACCTGCTGCACCTGTATGCCAGCTTTCAATGACTGATGAACCATGACACCCAGGTCTTGTTGCAACTCCCCTTTTTCTAATCTGCCACCATTCAGATAATATTCTATCCGCGTTTTTGCCCCCAAAGTGGATGACCTCACATTTATCCACATTATACTGCATCTGCCATGCATTTGCCCACTCACCTAACCTGTCTAAGTCACCCTGCAGCCTCTTAGCGTCCCCCTCACAGCTCACACCACCACCCAGTTTAGTGTCATCTGCAAACTTGGAGATATTACACTCAATTCCTTCATCCAAATCATTTTGAATCAATGTGCGGCAACCCGTTTAATATAAACTGATGCTATGTGTGCTCTTGTAAAGCCGGACAGGTTGTGGGTTTAATTATGGTGTTTCAGACAGTTTGCCATGCTTAGTGAGGACCAGCCACTTTGCTACTGGGAGAAAGAGGGAGAGTCATGCATTCCTGAATGACACACACACACCTCCAAGCAGCCAGGTGACTGAGCAGGTCATATGTCAGACAGGAAATATGTAAGCTGATTTTTTTTTCCAAATATGGAATGAATATACCTATATAATATACTTATATAATATAGGCTTTCTATGGCGCACAGTCGCACCTGCACATTCATACCTCTACCACTAGATGGAGCTTTTTAAGCCCCCAAAGCAGCAGATTCCCATACGTTTCCCAACAGTATCATGAATGCGCTTGTCCAGATTTACCATGGGCAAAGCTACAGGAGTTTCCCTAGTAACTATTTAGCATCATAGTCTTGAAAGCTCTCCGTGTACTCAGGGCATCTGTGGCATGATAGCAGTGTTTGTGGAGATGGAAATTCACATGGGACTCTAACATTGGCTCTCCAGTGCTGCTGCTCACAGCGAGCAACAACAACAACTTGTATTTATATAGCACCTTTAACACAGTGAAACATCCCAAGGCGCTTCACAGGAGTATCATGAGATAAAAATTTGAGCGGAAGAATACGCTCAATAGGGGTCTGAAAAAAATAAGACGTTGTTTCTCAGCCTGTGCTGCAGAGAAATCCCTTTGCTCCAATCAGCTCTATTTCTCTGCTTTCCAAATTGCAGTAAGTTTTTTTATTTATCTGTAATAATACTACGAAATAATAGGGATCCTTGACTGTATAAATAGAGGCATAGAGTGCAAAAGTAAGGACATTATGTCAAACCTTTATAAATCACTGGTTAGTCACCAGCTGGAGTATTGTGTCCTATTCTGGGCATCATACTTCAGGAAGAATGTCAAGGCCATAGAGAGGGTGTAGAAGAAATTTACTCAAATGGTGCCAGGGATGCAGGACTTCAATTATGTGGAGAGATTGGAGAAGCTGGGATAGTTCTCCTTGGAGCAGAAAAAGTTAAGAACAGATTTGATGGAGGTGTTCAAAATCATGAACAATTTTGATAGAGTAAATAAGGAGAAACTGTTTCCAGGTTTCCAGTGGTAGGAGGGTCGGTAAGCAGAGGATACAGATATAAGGTGACTGGCAAAAGAACCAGAGGCGACAGGAGGAAACGATCTGGAATGCACTGCCTGAAAAGGTGGTGGAAGCAGATTCAGTAGTTGCTTGCAAAAGGGAATTGAATAAATACTTGAGGGAAAATTACAGGGCTATGGGGAATGAACAGGGCATTGGGACTAATGGATAGCTCTTTCAAAGAGCTGGGACAGGCATGATGGGCCAAATGGCCACCTTCTCTACTGTATCATTCTATTAGTATTATCTAAAAGTAAAAACAATGTATGGCTTTAAAATGGGGACTGATTTAATTTTTTGTGCCCAAGTCCAATTATCTCCGACCTCTAACCCCATTTCACCTGAAGTCTCGAGTTGGTTTTAACTCCCCATGTGCAATGTCACTGGAGATCGACAACTATATTAAACATCTTGTTTATGGTGCATACTCTATTGTAATCCCTTATGTAAACATTTCTGAAGGGAATTTCAATGATCCCCTGTCGTGCCACTAGGTGGTTCCCTTCATCACAACAGTGACTACACTTTGAAAGTACTTCATTGGCCGTGAAATGCTTTTGGACGTCCTGTGGTCGTGAAAGGTGCTAAATCAATGCAAGTCCTTTTCCTTTAATGGGAATTCAATGTTGACATCTTCATCAACCTGTAATAGCTCCCTGTCACACCAGCAGGTTGTCCTGTAGAGGCTGCACATCTGCTATGCTGCATCCTTTACCCCTTGAAAGATAAGTTCCTGTGGTGAAGGCGCGACCCGACTGATTTTTGCTCATTAGTTTAACAGCTGACCCCACCGCGGTGAACGACACATTTTGGGGGATTTTCGCGAAGGGCAGGATTGACTCTAGAAGTGCATTGGGGTAGGACTTCCACCTCTCAATCCGACCTCACTGTGAACCCATTCTATTTTCCTGGATCAGGGTCAATTAATTATGTAGGACAGATGTCTGACAGTATGTCTGGTCTTCAGTAAGAGTCTGCCACTGCAGTGGAGGGAAATGCCATGGTGGGACATTCATTGCAGCACCTGAAATGGACATGGAAAATGTCGAAAGGGCCAGAAGACCACTGAATTGCCAAAACAAAAATTCATTCAAACAAAGCAACGTCCTGCTGAAACAGTTCCCCGACCACCTCTGTCCTTCTGGTCTGGTCTTCTCTTCTGTTAGAAGTGCAGAGGTGGGTTAGATGGAAATTGGCCTGAGTCCTAAGCCCTGCTACTTCACCATCATTTACATGAGGTTGGGCAGGTAATAGCAAGCAACCAACAATATGTACCAGTGAGGGACAATCTTGATGGCCAATGTGAGAGGCCTCCAGGACCCATTTTTCTCGATTATCCCTGCAGCAATTCGGTGGAAAATCCTCTCCTTTGTGCCCATGATTCCTTGCACTGTGAGTTCCTTATCGGAATGGAACCATCGGCTAGCGGCCAATTGGAGATCAGGAACTTTTCTCTAAATGAGGAAGAATCAGCACACGGCAGTCTCATATACCTAGCAGGCTGTTCGGGAGTGGCAGAGCTAGAGAACCAGTTGTCTTCTCTGCTCTAACATGGTGTTCTAAAAGAAAACAGGAAATATTTTTAAAGCATTGAGGAAGCATGAAAAATAAAAGTGTCTGAAATAAACAAGTGAATGTTGTACAGGTTGAACCTCCCTTCGGGACCTGGCCTGTGCCGAATAAGGGATTTTGCCAGATGAGGGGAGGTCAGTGGCCCGAGGTAGGTGGGGGGGGGGGAGGAGGGGAGGGGAGAGGAGGTCAGCGCCCTGGGCAGGCCGAAGTGTCGACGGGCCGAATGTCGGTGCGGCCCCAACAGATGTCGCTGCGGCCCCAGCGGGCTGATTGTCGGCATGGCCCCAAAGTCGGGGTGGAGGTCGGCTGCATCATGCCGGAAGTGGGGTGGTGCCGGATAAGGGAGTCCTGGATAAGGGAGGCCCAACCTGTACTTCTAAATGGATACTGTAGAAAGAGACAAAAGGAAGATACTGCGGATGCTGGAAATCTGAAATAAAAACAGAAAATGCTGGAAATACTCAGCAGAATGGGCAGTATCTGTGGAGATGGCCCTTCATCAGAGCTGTATTACTGTAGAAAGCGAGTCCCTTTAAAACAACAAATTGATTTCTAAATATTTCTGTTCATCTCTGTTACAGACATCTGGCAGAAAAAGTCCTGAAAACTGTGAAAAAACAGAAAAACTATTTAAAAAAGGATTGCAAGACAAGGTGAACAACTCCCAATTATCAAAGAACTACATCAGTACAGATAGTTAGAGCCATAAACTTTGTTATGACTGTAGAAAATATATCAAATGTTTTGCCTTATTTTTATTCCACTGCTCTCCAATTCAGTGCAGTTTAATGATGTTTTATTTAATGAAGAATTATATTCACATCTACATCTTGTGTATGAAAGAAAAGTAACAAAGCCTTGAATGGTGATTTATAAGAATGGACTCGGCATCTAATTCACTGGGAAGGAAACATAGAAGAACATCTAGAAACCAAAAATATAATAATGAATAGTCAGCATGGATTTCAAAAGGGAAAGTCTTGCTTGAATTTTTTTGAAGAAGTAACAGAGAGAGTAGACAATGGTAATGCAGTAGATGTACTTTATCTCGATTTTCAAAAGGCCTTCGATAAGGTACCCCACAATAGACTGATGAACAAGGTCAGAGAATGCGGAGTCAGGGGACAAGTAGCAGAATGGATTTACAGAAGTGGAAGTTAAAAATTGACACCTGGCCAAAGATTATTAGGAGGGCTTTTTAAAGAAGTGGGTTTTAAGGAGGCTCTTATGGAGGGGAGGGAGATGGATAAGCATAAGAGTTTACAATACTATGATGTTTTCCACCTAACACATCTTTCCAAGATACTGCAGGAGAGATCTGCCATAGTAAGCCATCTGCTATGGGCTCATATATCAAACCATTGGCAAACACTAATACTAATACAGTGTTAAAGACTATGTCGGCAAGGGGCAGCACTTAAACTGTAGAAAGAAGGCATCGGTTTCTCTGGATGTCGAATTTAAGAACATAAGAAATAGGAGCAGGAGTAGGCCATACGGCCCCTCGAGCCTGCTCCGCCATTTAATACGATCATGGCTGATCTGATCATGGACTCCGGTCCACTTCCCTGCCCGCTCCCCATAACTCCTTATTCCCTTATGGGTTAAGAAACTGTTTATCTCTGTCTTAAATTTATTCAATGACCCAGCTTCCACAGCTCTCTGAGGCAGCGAATTCCACAGATTTATAACCCTCTGAGAAAAGAAATTCATCCTCATTCTTTAAATGGGTGGCCCCTTATTCTAAGATTATGCCCTCTAGTTCTAGTCTCCCCCATCAGTGGAAACATTCTCTCTGCATCCACCTTGCAAGCCCCCTCATAATCTTATACGTTTTAGATAAGATCACCTCTCATTCTTCTGAATTCCAGTGTGTAGCGGCCCAACCTACTCAACCTTTCTTCATAAGTCAACCCCCTCATCTCCGGAATCAACCTAGTGAATCTTCCCTGAACTGCTTCCAAAGCAAGTATATTCTTTCTTAAATATGGAAACCAAAACTGTACGCAGTATTCCAGGTGTGGCCTCACCAATACCCTGTATAACTGTAGCAAGACTTCCCTGCTTTTATACTCCATCCCTTTTCCAATAAAGGTCAAGATTCCATTGGCCTTCCTGATCACTTGCTGTACCTGCATACTAACCTTTTGTGTTTCATGCATAAGTACCCCCAGGTCCCGCTGTACTGCAGCATTTTGCAATTTTTCTCCATTTAAATAATAACTTGCTCTTCGATTTTTCTGCCAAAGTGCATAGCCTCACACTTTCCAACATTATACTCCACGTGCCAAATTTTTTAGATTTTTGTTGGTGGCAGAGTTCCCTTGGAGTGCAAAGCAGCGAGGATGATACCAGTGTGGACATCTGGTGTCCTCATTAAAAACCCCATGGCCTACAAAAACAGAGAGTTTGCATTCCAGTAATGTTCAGGTGATCACAGAAATATTATGTACCTCTATGACCGTTATATAGGATGCAGTCATGATGCTATCTTATGTGCAGCAGTTCATGGTACTTGCATAATTTGAAGAAAAATAAATTCTGGACTGATGTCTGCTTAGAAGGTCGCGGCCAATCTCTGCATTCTTGGCTACTGACCCCTATGAGAACCCCTCCCCCCAAACAGCCAAGGAGGTCGTCGGCCTGGAAGTTTAGCATCTGTTTGCTTTTCCTTGGATGCTTCCTCAAACTGCAAGAAAATTGTGTTATCCAGCATTGCACAATGAAAGAATTGTGTGCAAAATTATTATGTATAATACTGAAACTGTCCATCCCAGAGGGTGCAAGCAATTTTTAAATAAAATTTTGGCCATACTAGTTAGGTCCCACAAGAAATTTGTGCCAAAGTTTACTTTGGTTTGTCTCCCTCCTGATATTGGCAAGCATCTTCATTTGCAGCCAGGCACAAGGGATTGGCTGGCTGAGCGATCTCCCGCCATAAGGTTTGCACCTGCAGTTTTACTGCCGCAGGACCGCTAACATCTTAGCATCAAAGGGAGCACTTCAGCCCACATGCTTCTGCTGTGCCACTGTGAACAGTTAATGCACTTTTCTACCGCCACCATGACTTTCTCTTTAAAGTCAGCTGCAGCCCTTTAAGCGCTGCTGTCTTGCCAGATTTTACACTGCCTCCTGAAGTGTATCTCAGACCAAATTATCTGGGCAAACTTTTTATGCCAGTATCTTCTTCAGGGGAGGGACTTCTGTTGGAGAATTTGCTGCAGCCCATCCTCTGAGCTGCCAGCACAGTTAGCCCTATGTTACCATGAGCCAGCTGAGCCTCATTTTTGCTGCTTTTGGAAAATCGGGGCTCAAATGTAAACCTAACTGCGTCAAAACAAAAAGGGGAAACTTAGTTCCTGCAGTTTGGTGCAAAGGTAAAGACTCTAATATTCATTTTCCTTTCTGCAGTCATATACAGAGGAATTGGTGGATCTTCACCGCAGGTTGATGGCATTACGAGAACGCAATGTGTTGCAACAGGTAAATTGTAAATGCATCCATGGAGACTGCACATAGACATTTGTTTTAGTGATAGTATCGCTCCTTAAGTGTTCAGATAGTTTTTTTTTAAATCACAGCATATATTGTAATATTTTACTGTCTCTTTGGGTAAAATTTCATTTCCCTCCCCCCCTTAAACACACTTGCCATATTGGCTGCCTACATTTCCGATCTGGCTGCCCCCACAGCAGTTTTCAACCTTTAAGCACCTTTTCCAGAACTCCGTATTTATCTTTTAGAATTGCTTTGATTTGATTTTCGCCAGGACAATTAGAGCTGATATTCATTCCACATAGGGAAAAATAGCAGACACTTGGGCTATAATTTCTCCCCCCCAAAAAACTGGTGGGTTTGGCACGTGGGGACCGTTAAAAGATAAAAAATGGGATTCCCAACTTGATCCCACTTCCGACCTGCCCACTTCCGGTTTTAATGGGGGGGGGGGGGGGGGGGGGGCGACCAACCCGCTCCCAAGCAGGCGGAACGTCGGTTTAAATGTTATAATGAGATTGGAACTCTCTTTTTTAACCTCCACTCAGTTTTTAACTCCCCGCCCCACCCACTCCACCAATGATGCTGAGGCCGGCCACAATCCTCTGGTCACTGGTCCTGAACCTCACTCCCCCCTGCCAATCCTTAACTCCTCCCTGCCAATCCTTAACTCCTCCCCTCCCCAACCCCACCCACCAATCTTTCGGTTGATACCTAACACCCCCCCAGATTCCTGGTCGATTCCGATCCTCGGCCAAACCCCCCTCCTCCCCACCGTCTGCCAATCTCCAATCTTCTGACGTCGCCCCCCCCTCCCCCTCCCCGATGTACCCCCCTCCCCCCCCCCATGATACCTGATCCTCCCCCATGCCAAAACCCAAACCCACCCACCCACCAGGATCCCCAACCTAGCCCCTGCCGATCCCCAACACCCCTTCCCCCGAACCGAACCGAACCCTCGCTCCCTCACTGCATCTACAGGCCTACCCTCCTGCAGCTAGCCCAGCCACTCAATCTGGCTGGCTGAGGGCGGGAAACCAAATCTCACATGCAAATCAGGCCTTGCCATTAAAGTTGGCAGGGCCTGCGGGAAACCCGGCCCCCTAACCCACCTCAGAGGCTCCCCGCCCCTAACCCACCTATCTGCAGGAAATTCCGACCTTGGAGCGTGTGTCTTTTATGGCCTTGCTCACTGCAATGTATTTGCTTCATGGGTTCTTTGCTTAAGAATTCATAGCAACACATTGCTGTTAAGAACTAGTTGGTTTATTAGCAAAGGTTTAACAATCGCACTACACATTACCGGTTCTACTATTTTAGTTATGCACGTTAAACAAATGGCCCCTGCAAGGGGTGTCACACTCCAAAATACATTTTTTTCCAGTGACCCTTTTTTTGAGGGAGGGGGGTAGGGGTTTAAGGGCACTAAAAACAGAAATTATACAAGTGCCCCCTGGCTAAAAGGTGTGTGGGTGGGGGGGGGGGGGGCACTAAAACCGGCAAATTAAACAAATTAAACTTTAGACATAAAATCAAATTAAAATTTGGTTGCTGGGGGTGATGATGCACTCCAGTCCCTCCGGCGTGCACCTCTCGCGGAAGGCCACGAGCGTACTGGTGGACACCGCGTGCTCCATCTTCAGGGACACCCTGACTCAGATGTAACCACGGAAGAGAGGCAGGCAGTCGGGCTGAATGACCCCCTCGACCGCCCGCTGCCTGGACCGGCTGATGGCCCCGTTGGCTATGCCCAGAAGCAGTCCTATGAGGAGGCCCTCGGACCTACCCGCTCCCCTCTGCACAGGGTACCCAAAGATCAGGAGTGTGGGACCAAAGTGCAACCAGGATTTGAGGAGCAACCCCTTTAAATAATTGAACAGGGGCTGCAACCTCACACATTCAATAAAAACATGGAACACAGACTCTTCCAGATTGCAGAAATTAGCGTGTGACTTTGAAATGCAAGCCCCACCTGTCTGTCTATAATTAAAGGTCAGCATGCTTTTAAAGATGCCGGATCTGAAATTGCCACTAATAAAATAGCCAATTAACTAAACCTAAAAGCATCAAAAGCAGATTGGTTCTGTAGACAAGTGCCAATGAAGAATGAGTCAGCAGTAGAAAACTATGCAATTAATTCACTCAATTGTTTTTGGAAGTTGCCAAACCAGAGCTGGCAAGTAACAAGAAATAATCGATCCATTGCTGCAACAATTTTGTGAAGTTAGTTTGATTCACCTTCACTAATTTTTCGTTCAGCTGAAAATTTGCCAAAGTAACATATGCAACATAGGAAACATATAAATAAACAATTTTTAATAAAATGCTTAATTTTAAGTCATAGATTTGCCTGTATGGTGTTACACATTCACAGAAAATGTTTCTTCAGAGAGGCCTATTCCAGTGTAGGGAGCCTGTAGCCTGGAGTGCTTTTTAATTCAATTATTGTTGACTGTTACGCCTTGGTCTCCGAAATGGATGCAGTCAACCTGACCTGCCCAAAATCCTGCTTGCCCGCCTACTCAGCCAAAGTGGTTCCTAGCCCTGATCACAGCAAGATACTTCTCTTTATCCTGGCCCACTTCCATACATTTTTTGCCATTGACGCCTCAGAATAAGTCTGGAGGTGTGGAACCATGGCATAATGCTTGACCCAGAGCTGTGTTCCCTTTCCGATCCACATTCGTTCTGCTACCACTTTCACAATATCGTTGGTCAGGTAAGCAGGAAAGTGGCAAATGGAATTCAATCTGGAGAAGTGTGAGGTAATGCATTTGGGGAGGACTAACAAGGCAAGGGAATACATAATAAATAGCAGGATACTGAGAAGTGTAGATGAACAGAGGGACCTTGGAGTGCATGTCCACTGATCCCTGAAGGTACTTGGACAGGTAGATAAGGTGATTAAGAAGATATACGGGATAGTTCCTTTATTAGCTGAGGCATAGAATACAAGAGCAGGGAGGTTATGCTTGAACTGCATCAAACACTAGTTAGGCTAGAGTAATGTGTATAGTTGTGGTCACCACATTACAGGAAAGATGTGATTGCACAAGAGAGGATACAGAGGAGATTTTGAGGATGTTGGCAGGACTGGAGAATTTTAGCTATGAGGAAAGATTGTACAGGCTTGGGTTGTTTTCTTTGAAACTTGAGGAGGCTGAGGGGAGACTTAATTGAGGTGTATAAAATTATGAAGGGACTAGATAGAATGGGTAGAAAGGACCTATTTTCCTTAGCAGAGGGGTCAATAACCATGGGGCATAAATTTAAAGTAATTGGTAGAAGGATTAGAGGGGAGTTGAGGAGAAATTATTTCACTCAAAGTGGTGGGGGTCTGGAACTCACTGTTTGAAAGAGTGGTAGAGGCAGAAACCCTCATCACATTTAAACAGTATTTGGATATGCACTTGAAATGCCGTAACCTACAAGGCTATGGACCAAGAGCTGGAAAGTGGGATTAGGCTGGATAGTTCTTTTTCGGCTGGCACAGACACAATGGGACGAATGGCCTCCTGTGCCATAAGTTTCTATGATTCTATGATCACCTGTTTCTGCCTCTGCCTTTTGCCCTGTACTGCCAAAACCCTAATTACACAGCTCACCTCATGACTTGATTTTTCAATTACATTCCTAGTAGGCCTCGCCCCCTCTAGAAATTACACCTTATCCAAAGTGTTGCAGCTTAGAAACATAGAAACATAGAAAATAGGTGCAGGAGTAGGCCATTCGGCCCTTCGAGCCTGCACCGCCATTCAATGAGTTCATGGCTGAACATGCAACTTCAGTACCCCATTCCTGCTTTCTCGCCATACCCCTTGATCCCCCAAGTAGTAAGGACTACATCTAACTCCTTTTTGAATATATTTAGTGAATTGGCCTCAACAACTTTCTGTGGTAGAAAATTCCACAGGTTCACCACTCTCTGGGTGAAGAAGTTTCTCCTCATCTCGGTCCTAAATGGCTTACCCCTTATCCTTAGACTGTGACCCCTGGTTCTGGACTTCCCCAACATTGGGAACATTCTTCCTGCATCTAACCTGTCTAAACCCATCAGAATTTTAAACGTTTCTATGAGGTCCCCTCTCATTCTTCTGAACTCCAGTGAATACAAGCCCAGTTGATCCAGTCTTTCTTGATAGGTCAGTCCCGCCATCCCGGGAATCAGTCTGGTGAACCTTCGCTGCACTCCCTCAATAGCAAGAATGTCCTTCCTCAGGTTAGGAGACCAAAACTGTACACAATACTCCAGGTGTGGCCTCACCAAGGCCCTGTACAACTGTAGTAACACCTCCCTGCCCCTGTACTCAAATCCCCTCGCGATGAAGGCCAACATGCCATTTGCTTTCTTAACCGCCTGTTGTACCTGCATGCCAACCTTCAATGACTGATGTTTCATGACACCCAGGTCTTGTTGCATCTCCCCTTTTCCTAATCTGTCACCATTCAGACAATAGTCTGTCTCTCTGTTTTTACCATCAAAGTGGATAACCTCACATTTATCCACATTATACTTCATCTTCCATGCATTTGCCCACTCACCTAACCTATCCAAGTCACTCTGCAGCCTCATAGCATCCTCCTCGCAGCTCACACTGCCACCCAACTTAGTGTCATCTGCAAATTTGGAGATACTACATTTAATCCCCTCGTCTAAATCATTAATGTGCACTGTAAACAGCTGGGGCCCCAGCACAGAACCTTGCGGTACCCCACTAGTCACTGCCTGCCATTCTGAAAAGTACCCATTTACTTCTACTCTTTGCTTCCTGTCTGACAACCAGTTCTCAATCCACGTCAGCACACTACCCCCAATCCTATGTGCTTTAACTTTGCACATTAATCTCTTGTGTGGGACCTTGTCGAAAGCCTTCTGAAAGTCCAAATACACCACATCAACTGGTTCTCCCTTGTCCATTCTACTGGAAACATCCTCAAAAAATTCCAGAAGATTTGTCAAGCATGATTTCCCTTTCACAAATCCATGCTGACTTGGAACCATCATGTCACCTCTTTCCAAATGCACTGCTATGACATCCTTAATAATTAATTCCATCATTTTACCCACTACCGATGTCAGGCTGACCGGTCTATAATTCCCTGTTTTTTCTCTCCCTCCTTTTTTAAAAAGTGGGGTTACATTGGCTACCCTCCACTCCATAGGAACTGATCCAGAGTCTATGGAATGTTGGAAAATGACTGTCAATGCATCTGCTATTTCCAAGGCCACCTCCTTAAATACTCTGGGATGCAGGACATCAGGCCCTGGGGATTTATCAGCCTTCAATCCCATCAATTTCCCCAACACAATTTCCCGACTAATAAGGATTTCCCTCAGTTCCTCCTTCTTACTAGACCCTCTGACCCCTTTTATATCCGGAAGGTTGTTTGTGTCCTCCTTAGTGAATACCGAACCAAAGTACTTGTTCAATTGGTCTGCCATTTCTTTGTTCCTCGTTATGACTTCCCCTGATTCTGACTGCAGGGGACCTACGTTTGTCTTTACTAACCTTTTTCTCTTTACATATCTATAGAAGCTTTTGCAGTCCATTTTAATGTTCCCTGCAAGCTTCCTCTCGTACTCTATCTTCCCTGCCCTAATCAAACCCTTTGTCCTCCTCTGCTGAGTTCTAAATTTCTCCCAGTCCCCGGGTTCGTTGCTATTTCTGGCCAATTTGTATGCTACTTCCTTGGCTTTAATACTATCCCTGATTTCCCTTGATAGCCACGGTTAAGCCACCTTCCCTTTTTTATTTTTACGCCAGACAGGGATGTACAATTGTTGTAGTTCATCCATGCGGTCTCTAAATGTCTGCCATTGCCCATCCACTGTCAACCCCTTAAGTATCATTCGCCAATCTATCCTAGCCAATTCACGCCTCATACCTTCAAAGTTACCCTTTAAGTTCTGGACCATGGTCTCTGAATTAACTGTTTCATTCTCCATCCTAATGTAGAATTCCACAATATTATGGTCACTCTTCCCCAAGTGGCCTCGCACAACGAGATTGCAAATTAATCCTCTCATTACACAACACCCAGTCTAAGATGGCCTCCCCCCTAGTTGGTTCCTCGACATATTGGTCTAGAAAACCATCCCTTGTGCTACTCCAGAAAATCCTCCTCCACCATATTGCTTCCAGTTTGTTTAGCCCAATCTATATGCATATTAAAGTCACCCATGATAACTGCTGCACCTTTATTGCATGCACCCCTAATTTCCTGTTTGATGCCCTCCCCAACATTACTACTACTGTTTGAAGTTCTGTACACAACTCCCACTAAAGTTTTTTGCCCTTTGGTGTTCTGCAGCTCTACCCATATAGATTCCACATCATCCAAGCTAATGTCCTTCCTAACTATTGCATTAACTATTGCTCCTCTTTAACAAGCAATGCTACCCCACCTCCTTTTCCTTTTATTCTATCATTCCTGAATGTTGAATACCCTTGGATGTTGAGTTCCTAGCCCTGATCATCCTGGAGCCACGTCTCTGTAATCCCAATCACATCATATCTGTTAATATCTATTTGCACAGTTAATTCATCCACCTTATTACGGATACTCCTTGCATTAAGACACAAAGCCTTCAGGCTTGTTTTTTTTTAACACCCTTTGTCCTTTTAGAATTATGATGTAGTGCGGCCCTTTTTGTTTCTTGCCTTTGTTTACTCAGCCTTCCACTATTGCTTTTTACCTTTCTACCATCTGTTTCTGACTCCATATTACTTCGCCCTGTCTCGCTGCATAGGTTCCCATCCCCCTGCCATATTAGTTTAAACACTCCCGAACTGCATTAGCAAATGTTAACCCCAGGACATCAGTTCCAGTCCTGCCCAAGTACAGACCGTCCCTTTTGTACAGGTCCCACTTCCCCCAGAACTGGTTCCAATGTCCCAGGAATTTGAATCCCTCCCTCTTGCACCACTGCTCAAGCCATGTATTTATCCTAACTATCCTGCTCCCTCTACTCTGATTAGCACGTGGCACTGGTAGCAATCCAGAGATTACTACCTTTGAGGTCCTACTTTTTAATTTAACTCCTAGCTCCGTAAATTCAGCTTGTAAGACCTCTTCCCGCTTCTTACCTATATCGTTAGTACCTACATGTACCAAGACAAGGCTGTTCACCCTCCCTCTCCAGAATGCTCTGCAGCCGCTCCGAGACATCCTTGACCCTTGCACCAGGAAGGCAACGAACCATCCTGGAGTCTCGGTTGCGGCCGCAGAAACTCCTATCTATTCCCCTTACAATAGAGTCCCCTATCACTATAGCTCTCCCGCTCTTTTTCCCGCTGTTCTGTGCAGCAGAGCCACCCATGGTGCCATGAACCTGGCTGCTGGTGCCTTCCCCTGGTAAGTCATCTCCCCCAACAGTATCCAAAACGGTATATCTGTTTTGGAGGGAGATGACCGCAGGGGACTCCTGCACTACCTTCCTGCTCTTGCCTTGTCTCTTGGTCACCCATTCACTATCTGTCCTAACCCTTAACTGCGGTGTGACCAACTCACTAAATGTGCTATCCACAACATTCTCAGTATCGCGCATGCTCCAGAGTGAGTCCATCCTCAGCTCCAGTGCCATCATGCGGTCTGTCAGGAGAAGAGAGTTATACTTACCAGTCGAACAGCCAACCACTTACCAGCTTGGCTGTGACGTCACTTCTCGATTTCGCACCCCTCTATCTTTGTCTGCAGCTGGTTGGGCTGGTCTCTGGGCCTCTGTCTCCTACTCTCGCACTCCTTATCAGCTGCTCTAGTGTCAGCACTGGTAGGAAAAACAAAACAGCACCTGCCACCCCCACTTGCCCGAACTCACCCACTTACCAAACTCACGAATGCCACTCCATGCTGCTGCACTCTGTGCTCTGCACGAGCTGCCTCTTTTTAAACTATATCCAGATCAGATGACTCACTACTGGTCAGTTGTTTACAGAACTGGTTTTAACTAGCTGCTAATTGCCTCCTACTGGAGAGTTACCTTGTTTTTCTCTGCCTAAACCTGAAAGATTCCCAACTATTTAACTTTTCCCCTTTAAATTAAACTGCTACTTACTTAGAAGCTACTGGCAATTGCCACTAACAATTTACTGCAGCCTCCAAATGGTTTAAAGAGAATAACCCTTAAAACTCATCCACTTACCAAACTCACGAATGCCACTCTTTGCTTGTGCACTCACTTGTGTCCCACTAGTTCTACTCGCTCCCTATGCCTCAAGGAATTGATTTTAAGATCTCTGTCTTCACTTTCAAATCCCTGCATGGCCTTGTGCTTCCCACCTCAGCGCTCTCCAGGAATGCAGTCTTCTTCAGCAATACATTCTCGTGCATATCCACAGCTCCTCGGACACTGGATTACTCCTCATCCCTTCATTCACCATTAGTCACCATTCTTTCGGTTATTATGTCCCTGGCTTCCGGACCTGTCTTCCCACATTCCTCTACCTTGCTAAGTCGCTCCCTACCTTCAACAGACTTCTAAAGACTGTCCTCTTTTATCATACTTTTGGCTGCACCCCTAATTCCTTTCTTTATCCATACTCCAGACCAACGTTCCCTCAAATTCTTTTTGTGTGCACGGTCCCTTTAAGTGGCTGTGCGGCCTGTTCAAATTTCCGCGCGCATTCAAATTTTCTCCCATTTAAAAGCCGGTGAGCAACTTGCAGGACTTCCAAAACCGACACGCAGCTTAACGATAACGTTGCTCCAGACCCTAGGTTGCGTATGAGCAACACCATGAGGTCAGTTTAAAAAAAATGTCTAAATGTCTATCTAATTTGAGCGATATAATTGGTCTGTGAACACATGACCCCTAAATCTGAGATCTGATTGCTCATACTTATCAGGGATCAACCCAATGTCAGATTCAGTATCTGTTAACCATCCTACCACTCGTGAGTGCTCCCAAAGTCCCCCTCTTACTTTCCTGACCGTTTCCAGCACCCTGTGCACCCCAGCTCCAAGTCCCACTGATTTTTCATATCCCACTTCTGACTCAAGCCTCGAATCCTGCACAAAGTCTTCTTGTAATATTGCTACTTTATTTTTGAAAGACTAATACCACAGGGGCTATATCACAGGTTCATAGATCACGTAAAGGGAGAACCATGGGAAGAGTTGAGAATAGAAGGAAGTTACATCAATCAGGAAAGCTTGGTGAACCAGGTGCTCAATTCTTGTCAAAGCAAGAATTCATCCTTTCCGTAATTGAGCCAAGTTGAATTCATAATGTCAAGGTGTCAGCCCTGGCTTAGTGATAGCACTCACATCTTGTGTCAGATGGTTGTGGGTTCAAGCCCCACTCCAGAGGCTGACACTTCATTGAGGGAGTGCTATCTTTTGGATGTTGGCGTTAAGCTGAGTTCTAATTGCTCAAGCTGAACGTAAAAGATCCCACTACACTATTTGAAGACCAGGAGAGTATCCTGGCCAGCATTTATTCCTCAACTAACATCTGATCATTCATCTTTTTGCTGATTGTAGGACTTTGCTGTGTTAAAGTTAGCTACCATATTTCCCAACATTACAATAGTCATCACATTTCAAAAGCACTTCATCACCTGTGAAGTGCTTTGGGATGTCCCAAATATGTGAAAGGCGCTATATAAATGCACGTTCTTTCTAATAGTGAATAATGAACTGATCTTTAAGGAAGTTGAGCTTTTCCATATATTGTCATTCTTTTCTCTACAATCCCATCTGAGTGTTCAGCTTATTACACTGTAGATTCTGGGGAATAAATTATGGATTGGAGAATACAAAGCTCCATACAATGTATGGTACAGAAGCATTTATCTCACTGAAATTATACATTCATTTGTTCTGCAATCAACTAACATTGCTGTTCTTCCCAGAGAATACAGCAACCTCTGTGTGGTTAGTCATTATTAAAAACTTCTCTGTGTTTTTGCTGTATCATCTATTGTTTATCTTCTCCTATGATATTTCCATCAAAGTTACTTTAGGCAAAATTCTGAAGACTTGACTGTAATTTCTGTCCCTGGTTATATTTTCCTTCTGCAGATTGTAAACCTTATTGAAGAAACAGGACATTTCAATGTTACAAACACAACTTTTGACTTTGATCTTTTCTCATTGGATGAAACCACCGTCCGTAAGCTACAGAGTTACTTAGAGGCAACAGCAACATGACAAGACTTGGGCCTTCAACGCAGGCTGTAGTATTTTGAAATACGAACTAAGACATTGGACTTCAATCCCTGTATGGTGGAAAGCACAGCCTATGAGATGAGGAACGGCAATATTACTGGATATTGAATACTTTCTGTCTCAAACCTGTGAGGATCAAGTTAAAATCGTCACTGCATGGGATTAAGAAAGTCATTGTCACAAAGCGTAAATTTTATCACCTTTTATCAGTTCCCGAAAGCATAGCTATTCTACTAGGTCAGGGGCAGAGAGAAAGGAAGAATAGTGAGTGACTTTCTCCTCCAAGAGATACTCACCTTTCACGCTACCAGAAGAACACAGAAAAGAAACGTCTTTAAGAAGCATTTGATGGAACTCTTGTTTTAGTTTAGTGAACTTGTGTGAAATTTTACCTGAAGACTATAGAAGTAATGTATATATTCTGAAACGAACAAATGAGCTACATCCCTGATGTGAACCGAAGAATTCTGTGGTTTCTAATAAAACGCCAAACAATACAATTTTACTGTGGAAATAAAATTCCATAAAATGCCAGGCAGATTACTGAACTTAGTGTCACTAATGTGGTCTCAGAATCCCGTACAGATCTACTGCATTGTATATTATCTAAAGAATATATATTTTTGAACCCTTTGAGTACTGACTATCCTTTCCCACTTCCAAAATGTGCACATTTCTAAAATCTGCAATCATTTTGCATAATGATATCTAATCATGCATTTTATAACTTGTCACATAAGAGGACACCAAAACTCACAACACAGGAGGCCACTCGTCCTATCCCACCTGGACCTGCTCTCCGAAAAAGCTATCTACTTAGCTTCATTCAGCTGCCCTTTCGCCATACCATTTTTTTCCCTTTTAAGTTACAGATCCTTTTTCCTACCACACTCCCTTGACTATTGTTTGCCTTAATTTTGTCTACAAGCCTTTGTGGCACCTTATTAACTGCCTTTTGCAAATCCATATACACCATCTGCATTTCCTTATCAATTTTTCCTTAAAGAACTATTAAATGTATCAGACATGACTTACCTTTTTCAAATCTCTGCTAGCTACCCTTAATCCAAATATTTCTAGGTGAGTATTAATTTGATCATATTGATGGCATCTGGAAGCTTACCCACAACCGATGTTAGGCTGGATGGTGTATGGCTATCCAATTTAGTCCATTCTTGAACAAAGGTGTTACATTGGCAACCCTCCAGTCCTCTAGCATAACCACCATATGCAAGGATGTTTGAAAAAAATGTGGCCAGAGCCTTTGCTGGGCTAGAAAAAAGTTATTTTACACTGGAATACACAATATCATGCAGAAGTCACCTCTTGTTTCTGATGCTAACTTGTCCTCCCTTTTACTTTCTGAATCAGAGACAAGGGAATAGGTTTTAGCCCACCGCCCACTTGTTCCCAATCCCTATGGGAAGATACTAGAATCAGTTATTAGAGACAAAATGATTGAGCACTTGAACAAATATGAGCTGATCAGAGAGAGCCAGCATGGATTTGTAAAGGGTAAGTCATGTCTAACGAACCTAGTTGAATTTCTTAAGAAGGCAACAAACCTGGTGGATAAGGGAGTGTCTATGGATATTCTTTATAGGGATTGCCAGAAGGCATTCGACAAGGTTCCACATAAGAGACTGTTATCAAAAATAAGAGTGCATGAAATTGGAGGCTTGGATAGGGAGTTGATTAGGAGGTGGGAGACAGAGAGTGTGTATGTATTCACATTGGCAGGATATGACTAGTGTTCCCCAGGGATCTGTACTGGAGCCCAGCTTTTCACTATATTTATAAATGATGTGGATGAAGGAATAGAGATCTGTTGCTGACAACACCAAGTTAGATTGCACAACAAATAGTGTAGATGGGAGAAAAATATTGCAAAGAGACATTGATAGATTAAGTGAGTGGGTAAAACTGGCAGATGGAGTTCAATGTGGGAAAGTGTGAGGTCATCCACTCTAGACCTCAGAAAGATGGATCAGAGTAATTTGTAAATGGTGAGAAGCTCGGAACTGTGGAGGAGCAGAAAGATTCAGGGATCCAAGTACAGAAATCACTAAAAGCTGGTGGACGGATGCAAACAACAATTAGAAGGACGCGACTGCAGCCAACGGACCGGAAGTGGTTGTGCATGCGCAGTTCCAGTGGGTTTTTATATTTGTTGTCGCCGGACTTCCCAAAATGAGGAATAAAGAAGCGGATTAAAAAAAATCTTGTTCATTTGCAATTTAATTTATTAATTGTGTGAATTGTAGAATTTATTCAGGTATGAGCCACTTGTTTGAAACTGGATTGTGATCTGCTTTAGTGTTTCTGATCAGACATTTCTCCTAACAGCTCCTGTGTTGACAGCCCTGACAAGTGATAAAATAGGTTAATTGTTTTTTAAATTGACAATGCAGGGTGAAGAGCAAAGGACCGTGATACCAGAGGTTGAGAACAATAACAACTTGTATTTATATAGCGCCTTTAACATAGTAAAATGTACCGAGGCGCTTCACGGGAGTGTTTTAAGACAAAACAAATAAATTTGACACCGGGCCAAATAAGAAATTATGGCAGATGACCAAAAGCTTAGTCAAATGAAGTCGAGGCGGAGAGGTTTAGGGAGTGAGTTCCAGAGCTTAGAACCCAGGCAACTGAAGGCATAGCCAACAATGGTGGAGCAATTATAATCGGGGATGCTCAAGAGGGCAGAATTTGAGGAGCGCAGACATCTCGGGGGAGCGGGGGAATGCTAAAGGAGATTACAGAGATAGGGAGGGGCGAGGCCATGGAGGGATTTGTAAACAAGGATGAGAATTTTGAAATCGAGGCGTTGCTTAACCGGGGGCCAATGTAGGTCAGCGAGCACATGGGATGGGTGAGCAGGACTCGGTGCGAGTTAGGACACGGGCTGTTAAGTTTTGGATGACCTCATGTTTACATAGGGTAAAATGTGGGAGGCCAGAGAGGCAGTGGGTTGGCGTAGTCAAGTGTAGAAGTAACAAAGGCAAAGAAGGAATGAGAAGACTAGGTAATGGTGAGGTGACAGCAAGCTCGGCTTTTAAACACCTGTAGATTGTCGGAGGAAGGGAAAATTGAGGGAGGGAATGAGTGGCAGAAGTTTAAGGTCCCAGGAAAGTATAGATTAGGAGAGAAATGAAGCTAATTACTGAGCTGTTAAAAATGGTTTTCTGCCGAGCTAGGGTCGTTGGGGGCTCTCGAACGCAGAGCTACACAAGCTGGTGTGAACATAATTTTTTTAATTTGCCCGATATTTTTTTAATTAGCGCAGCTTCCGGTTCGTTGTCAGGAGTCACTCCGTAATTAGAAAGGCTAATGGAATGTTGGCCTTTATCTCGAGGGCTGGAATACCAAGGAGTGTTACATCTGTAATGAGTTCTGATTAAATCCTATCTGGAGAACTGAATTCAGTTCTGGGCACTGTACCTCAGGAAGGATATATTGGCCTTGGAGGGGGTGCAGTGCAGTTTCGCCAGAATTATAGAGTTAACTTATGAGGACAGGTTACATAGACTAGGCTTGTATTCCCTAGAGTATAAAAAAATTAAGGAATGATCTAATTGAGGTGTTTAAGATGATTAATGGAGTTGACAGGGTAGATAGAAACTATTACCTCTCGGAGTCCAGACCAAGGGGCATAACTTTAAAATTAGAGCTGGACTGTTGATGGGTGATGACAGAAGGCGTTCTTTGGACAAAGGATAGTGGAAATCTGGATCTCCCCCTCAAAGAGCTGTAGAAGCTAGGTCAATTGAAAATGTCAAAACTAAGATTGATAGATTTTTGTTAGGTAAGAGTATTAAGGGTTACAGAACCAAGAAGTAAATGGAGTTTGAGATACAGATTAGCCATGATTTAATTGAATGGTGAAATAGGCTCGAGGGACTGAATGGCCTATTCCTGTTCCTGTGTTTCCCTACTATCTTACTTGAGGCCAAAGAGGGTTTTTACTCCAACCTCGAAAAATCCCTGACCTGCGTCCCCGAGGGCGATAAACTGATCCTCCTCGGTGACTTCAACACCAGGGTTGGCAAGGACACAGACCTCTGGGGAGGGTGTGATTGGCAGAGAGGGGATAGGGAATGCCAACTCCAGCAGTACCCTACTCCTGACAAAATGTCGAGAGCACAAACTTGTCATCACCAACACCTTGTTCTGCCAGAGGGACAAATACAAGGCATCGTGGCAACACCCTCGCTCCAAGCACGCACCTGCTCGACCATGTCATCGTCCGAGCCAGGGATCGCAAGGATGTGCGCATCACCCACGCCATGACAGGAGCTGATGACTGCTGGACGGACCACCGCCTAATCCGATCCATCATCGACATCAACATAGCCCCAAAGCGGGGCAGCAGAAGCAGTGCCGCAAAAAAGTCAATGCCGGAGCACTTAAGGACCCAGCTAAGAGATTCCTATACAGCCAGCGCCTCACAGCTAACCAGGCGTGCCTTGACAACCCCGAGACGCAGAATGCCCACAGCGTTTGGTCTGCCCTCTAGGCCTCCATAACAAGTATGTGCAAAGAGATGCTCGGTCACTCAACCAGGAAACACCAGGATTGGTTTGATGAGAATGATCAGGAGATCCAAGAGCTAATAGATTGCAAACGCAGGGCATTTCTGAGCCTTAAGCAACAACCCAACTCCGGAGCAGCAAAGCAGCATTACAGACTCCTCAGGGCTGAGGTCCAACAAAAAACCCGGGACCTAAAGAACAGGTGGTGGATGGAAAAAGCACAGGAGATACAGCAGCTGGCCGACAGTCATGATGTGCCAGGATTCTTCATCGCAGTCAAGGCCACCTACGGGCCAAACACCTAAGGCCCCACCCCAAGCTGGCCAAAAATGGGGAAACACTCATCAAGGACACCGAGGCAGTCAGGGCCTGCTGGAAGGAGCACTTCGAAGATCTTCTCAATCGAGACTCTGCCTTTGACTCGAGTGTTCTTGACTCCATCCCGCAGCATGCTACTCGCCACCACCTCAGTGAGACCCCAACACTGCACGAGATAGAAAAAGCCATAAGACAGCTTAAAAACAACAAGGCTACAGGTGCGGACGGAATCCCTGCTGAGGCATTGAAGTATGGCGCTGAGGCACTGCTGATGCGAATACACGACCTCATCTCTATCATCTGGAGAGAGGAGAGCATGTGATGCCAGAGATGCAGTGATTGTGACCATCTTTAAAAAAGGGGACAAGTCCGACTGCGGCAACTACAGAGGAATCTCCCTGCTATCAGCCACTGGGAAAGTTGTCGCTAGAGTCCTCCTCAAACATCTTCTTCCCGTGGCAGAGGAGCTCCTCCCGGAGTCACAGTGCAGATTTTGGTCCCTACGGGGCACAACGGACATGATTTTTGCAGCACGACAGCTACAGGAAAAATGCAGGCCTTATACATGGCCTTCTTGACCTTACAAAGGCCTTTGACACTGTCAACCACGAGGGTCTATGGAGCGTCCTCCTCCATTTCGGATGCCCCCAAAAGTTCGTCACCATCCTCCGCCTGCTTCACGACGACATGCAGGCCGTGATCCTTACCAACGGATCCATTACAGACCCAATCCACGTCCGGACCGGGGTCAAACAGGGCTGCGTCATCGCCCCAACCCTCTTCTCAATTTTTCTCGCCGCCATGCTCCACCTCACAGTCAACAAGCTACCCGCTGGATTGGAACTAAACTACAGAACCAGTGGGAACCTGTTCAACCTGTGTTGTCTCCAGGCCAGATCCAAGACCACCCCAACCTCTGTCGTCGAGCTACAGTACGCGGATGACGCCTATGTCTGCACACATAGAGGCTGAACTCCAGGACATAGTCGACGTATTTACTGAGGCGTACGAAAGCACGGGCCTTACGCTAAACATCCGTAAGACAAAGGTCCTCCACCAGCCTGTTCTCACCGCACAGCACCCACTTCCCCGAAGTCATCAAGATCCACGGTGTGGCCCTGGACACCGTGGACCACTTCCCATATCTCAGGAGCCTCCTATCAACAAGAGCAGGCATCGACGATGAGATCCAACACCACCTCCAATGCGCCAGTGCAGCCTTCGGCCACCTGAGTGTTTGAAGACCAGGCCCTCAAAACTGCCACCAAGCTCATGGTCTACAGGGCTATAGTAATACCTGCCCTCTTGTATGGCTCAGAGACATGGACCATGTACAGCAGACACCTCAAGTTGCTGGAGAAATATCCCCAATGATGTCTCCGCAAGATCCTACAAATCTCCTGGGAGGAGAGGCGCACCAACATTAGCGTTCTCATTCAGGCCAACATCCCCAGCATTGAAGCACTGACCACACTCGATCAGCTCCACTGGTCAGGCCACATAGTTCGCATTGCCAGACACGAGACTCCCAAAGCAATTGCTCTACGCAGAGCTCCTTCATGGCAAACGAGCTAAAGGTGGGCAGCAGAAACGCTACAAGAACACCCTCAAAGCTTCCCTGATAAAGTGCGAAATCCCCACTGATACCTGGGAGTCCCTGGCCCAAGACCGCGCTAAGTGGAGGAAGTGCATCCGAGAGGGCGCTGAGAACCTCGAGTCTCAACGCCGAGAGCATGCAGAAATCAAGCGCAGGCAGTGGAGAGCGTGTGGCAAACCAATCCCACCCACCCCTTCCCTCAATGACTACCTGTCCCACCTGTGACAGGAGCTGTGGCTCTCATATTGGACTGTTCAGCCACCAAAGAACTCACTTCAGGAGTGGAAGCAAGTCTTCCTCGATTCCGAGGGACTGCCTATGTTGATGATTATGACCTGAGAACAGGCACGAGTGGGCCGCCCACCACTGGCAGGCAGGGGCCTACTTTAGAAGATTTTATCCTGAATAACGGCATTGGCCTCTGCAATGCAATTTAACGTCTGGAATCGGGAGGCCTGCACAGGGCCTACCCTGAAAGCCGAGCCATGGAGGGTGTCGCGGCGTTGTCAGAAGAGGCCAAGGCAAGTTTAAAAAATGTAATTTTTCTCTTCCCTCATGCCATACAGGAGAGTTCCTGGACTTCCCTAGGAAATTCCTCCCTTTATGCCCCTGAACAGTTTCAGCGCACCTCACACACCTGCTGACAGCTGGTGTTACTTTTGAGACCCGAAACCTTCATGAGAGTAAGGTACACGTCAAGTCGGAGTGGCTCCAGTAAGAACAGAGTCATTTGGGCCTCTAGGTGACTCTGCCTTAGAGGGGTAAATTGGTTACAGCCAGGGTGGTCACCGCTGATGTTGACGCACTTAGGCTGACACAACGGGAGCCCAGGAATTTCCAGACCTGGTGTACTGATTGAATGCGGTTTGCAAATATGTAAGAGATTGGCAGTGAGGGTGGGACTTTGCCATCAAATTTAGCAAAGAATGAAGACCTTTAGAGCACTGGGCTGAAGGTTCAGCATACTCTGCTGGGGTGATCAGATTTCTTCCTGCATATTAATGGAGGGCCTAATCCTTTTAGGGTCAGGTATGATACTGGGCCCATTCAGAGGTAGATCAAAGCACCACTTTGTTTTCATTTTCTTGTTAAACAGACATAGCTGGAATTATATTGAAACATTTAGCATGCCTTATATGTGCTGAGCCAGTTTATACTGTTTTTTTTTCTTGTAATTTATGATTCAATGAAAAACATTAATATTTTATAAGATTTATAATAGAAAAAAAAGCTCGTCAACTGATATGAAACAGGGCAGCCTTACCAAATTACGATCGCAAAGTCATGAACACCATACCACGTTTTGAATGAAGAGGGGTTTGAAGGGCTTTCTTCTCTGCTATTTCTGTATCTGTTGTCCTCCCTTTGTGCTTTGAATTTATCTGGCTACGGGTCATTTTTGGCTTGCCTTTAAAAATGATTTATGCTCTCTTACAAATGAGAGTTTTATTTTTCCACTGGCAAATGAAAACCAGTCACGAAAACAAACACAAAAATGAATTTTTATAAATCCACTAGAAGGGCCTTTCCATGGGCTATCAACATCATCCTCCTGCAAGGCCACTGATTTCACAACTTTATTTGCAACACATTCCATCACGATGTCATGAAGTACACAAATGTTCAACGTTGTATAGTACATATTCATGCAAAATTTACAGTCTGCTGCAGCAATAGAATCTAATAATTTATCAAATAACCATATTTACACGGAATACAGTCTGGGTGTAGTTATCACTCATGGACAGTAGCAATAATTGTACTTCTAATAAGAATCTTTCACATTGTGACTTGCTGTAAAAATAAACAGCCAAAATATTGCTAATGCAGAAAACTGAAATTATCCCTCAAACGATAATGCTGGGCAACATTGTCAAACATCAGCTTATATAGTGCCATTTCCAATACCTCAGTGGGGTTGTGACCAGTTTAAAAACTGGCAGTGTACATACATTAGATGCAGTACATTAATAATGCAAACAAATTACCTTCCTATTACTTCCACACCACGAGGAAAAATAAAATAAGATGCAAATTGTGCATTGCACAGCTTAGTAAGAAAAACAGAACATTTTAATCGAGAACAAGTTATTCAACCACGGTGTAAATCATTCATAGAACTTTACATTTTTTTACAGTATATTTTTGTGGCATAATCAAGTTAAAATAGCAGCTCTAGCAGCTAAAGTTAAAGGTGACTCAATGGATTATTTTATTTCTGGTTAATATCTCTCCCCTTCACGCTCAAAAATGATCAGTTCTGAGAAATTCAAAACTAGTACAGGCCATAAGTTTAAAGTAAGAATTCATAGTTTTGCAACTAAACACGTGCAATAATAAGTGTTGATCGAGTCCCGGCATTAAGTTTTTAGGCACTTTTCACTCATGGTATCAGAAATTACAGTCCAGTGCACCTATGTCAGTGTTTGCTGTTCAACTGGAGCTCTCCAACTCTATAAATCTCATTTTCCCTACCTTTTATATTCCTTTTCAAATACCAATTCAATTCCATTTTAAATGATTTTATAGGCCTTGCCTTGTTAGGCACTAATGGCAAAGAATTGCATGTTCTAATAGTTCTGTGTTACCAAAAATCAAATTCACAACCTAGGAACAGAGACCAATGGAGTGCAAAGGGCCAGCAGAGGGTAAATCTCGGCCTCGGAAGGGGTTCAACATTGATGTGCATTTGTTCCAAGTTTTATTTGTTGGTTTGTTACATTTGATTTTATTTTTTTTTTGTGTGGGAGAGCTCCTCAGGCCAATGATTTTGGCACCTGCCTGAGGCTAACTGTCCTGGATGCTTCAAGTGTGGGATGACCACACACACACCAGCTCCACACTTCTGGGCTTCAGCAGCAGCTATGCTCAGCTGGTCACATATGGAAGATTGGCAGGTTTCTGAAATGCACACTCTCATAAGTGGTCACCATGCAGGCAGTGGAAGTTAGTGAGGAAGTGGGTGATCATCCCTTAGGGTAAAGAAAAGGAGACAGGAGCAGTTCAGGGATTCTCAAGTTTTTGAAGTGACAAATATACATTCAGTAGGGAATATCTGTGACAAGAAGGAGGATGGCAACCGCAAGTAATGCCACGGCACCTCGGAGCACGCAATTGCCAAAAGGAAGGGTGGTGGGAGAGAAATGTGAAATGCAGAAACACTAGGAACAGGAGATTCAATTCCATCGTCAGGGATGGACAGGCACATTTGTAACTATAAGCAAGAATTTGAGATGGTGTTTTCCCTTCCAGGTAAGAGTGCAAAAAGATTTGGAGAGGGAAGGAGAACTACTCAGTCATGATTCATGTTAGAACCATATAAAAAGGGACAGAAATTTAGTTTCAAAAACTAGGAGACCGATTATAGAGCAGGACTGGATGCTATGGTTTTAAGGGAGGTAAAACATGATTAGATATGGTGTAGGAGAGGCAGGTTCAGATTTCTGGGTTTTTGGGACCTTTACTGGAACAGAAATAGCCTCCACAGAATGGACAGGCTTCATCTGAACAAGACTGGTATCAATGTCCTCCCTGAGAGAGTAACAAGTGCTATGGGGCAGGGATTAAAATAGACAGGATGATGAAGGGAAAACCAAGATGAGGAAGCAAAGAGGAAACAAATGAGGAGCTGGGAAATATTAAAACAGGAAAGTCACAGATTAGAAGAGGGATTATAAAAAGAGCAAGATTACGCAGGATACCAAAGAATACATATGTAAATACACAAAGAATAAAATTGGAGAGCCAGTGGCAAAACTGCTATGGAAGTACAATATAGCATTAACACAGACATGGTTTTGGATAGCACAAGACTGGAGCTAAACATTCCTGTATATGCAGCAGAGGCTCTGCCCACAATCTTAATTTCCATCATCCAAGGATGGTTGTAAGACAGAGGACTGGAGGGTTACCAGGTAACACCTCTGATCAAGGAGAATGGGATAAAGCAGGTAACTATTGACTAATCAGACAAACATTAGTAGTGGATAAAACTTCTAGAGATCCAAGTTTGAGAAAAAGCGAATATTCACTTAGACACAGGTTAATCAAAGGCAGCCAGCAGTGCTTGTAAAAGGCAGGCATACCTAGCAAATTGAAGAGTTCTTTTCAGAAATAATTGGAGTAATTGATATATATTTCCTTTTATGGATTTTCCAAAAGCATTTCACAAGTTGCTGCTTTGAAAGCTTGCTGTTAAAAATTAAGGCACACGCTATTAAACGTAATGTGGCAGTATGGATAGGAACCTGGCAAATGGACAAGAAAACTAGCGGTGATTAATGGATGCTTTTTCTCCACAGAGCGGACGGGTATGTGTGGTGGCATTTTCAAGGCGGTTCGGATCATTGCTCTTAAAAATATATCAGTGATCTGGACTCTGGTGCAGAGGGTGCAACAATATAAAACTAGGGAATGTGATTAACAATAAAAATTATTGCAGTTTCAGGAGGACAGGGATAAAGTACTGGATTGGGCAGATATATGCCAGATGTAATTTAACGAGACATTATTGTGGTTACACATTTTGGGAGAAAGAATAAAGAGAAGACAGACACACTAAATGGAAGAATAGATTAAGTTGCACAAATCTTTCAAAGTAGAACAAGTTGATAAAGCTGGAAAAACCCTAGGATCTCAGGTTTCATAACATAGGATCAGAGTTCCAAAAGCAGAGGTGATGCAAGAGCTATGCAAATCATTGGTTACACAACAGTTAGAACACTCTGTGCTGTTCTGGGCACCTTGTTTCCAAGCAGTTAATAAAGTGAAATGTTTTAGGTCAGAGCAGAACCTGGTTCTTCAGACTGGAACAGAAAAGGCTAAAGGAAAATCAAGGTTAGATGGGTTCTGATCAGGCAAGTAGGGAAAAATTATCTCCAATGGGTGACGAGAGGGTATACATTTAAACGGGGAGAGATGAGGAGAATCTTTTTTTTATTATTATGCAGAGTTGTAAGGACAGAGAATGCCCAACAGTAGTGAAAGCAGAATGCACAATAGGTTTTAGAAGGGAAGTGGATGATTATTTAAAAAAGAAAAATAGACTGGGGAATAAATCAAAATAGATGGCATTTCCAGAGAGGCGCTTGGCCAAATAGTCCTGTGCTGTGAAAGTTTATGGCCTGGTATCAGACGGGGCCACCCGTTACACACAGTGCCTGCTATTCGGTTCCATTGCAGTCAATAAAATGGGAGTTTCGGGGGCAGAGGGTCAATCCGATACCGCCCGTTATACACTACTGCCCCCGACCATTCTCTACGCCTATGGTTCTATGATTTTACAAACTTTAAAGCACTTTCATGTATAAAATTGAAACACATTGTTGTTTTTCTATTTGGCTTGTCCAAATGGGGATGTACAGAGTTTGTACAAAATGTATATTTAAACAGAAAAATATATTTCATGACAATTTTACTCAAGAACGATAAATAGCCACAAAAACAAAAATAGTTTGATAAGTTTAAATAAATTTTTGGGCTGTACACAAACTAAAAATGCAAATACGAGAATAATTATTCTTTATAGACAAGTGGTTGCTCAATAGGTAAAATATCACATCATACTTCTTTGGAGACTGTAATCATGTAGAACAGAATATCTGCCATTGATCATGGATTTTGTAAACGACATTTTGCTCTGTATTAAAGAGTCATCGCGAAAGACAGAATGTTTGCTGCCCAGCCTTCATATTTACTAGAGTTTAAGACAAAACAGTTTGACATATTGCCACAGTAAGTAAGTTTCCTCACCTGTACATATACATTTAAATATGGTAACAGAACTTTTCAAGCCAGCATGTTTGCAATACTGACAATGCCTGCACCAAGCTGTTACAGCACAAAGTCTTGGTTCCCACTTAGTTTAACAACCCCAATCCCTGAAAAGTACAGATGCAATACAATTAGTTCCTTCATTGTGGTAACATCTGTGACACATGACAATAAGTTCGGCATTTTTCCCCCCCCCCCCCCCAAATTGAACTTTACAACTAATGTCAAACATGGTTAAAAATGCAAAATTAAAATATAAACCGTGTACAAATCCAGCTGTCCAGTCTATTTTGCTGTAAGTGGATTATCTGGCGTGGTCGGGGTTATTGCATCCTTGTAGAAGTCATCAATTTGGTCACTGTACATCTTCAATACAACAGGCCGTTTCAGTTTCATTGTTGGACCTAAGTAACAAAGGAGAATTGAGCTCGTCAAATGTAGCAAATATCACAAAGGTTTCTTTAAAAAAAAAGTTTTTTTAAACCTCATTTTTAATTGTTTTCTACATCCTTGCTCCTAGCAAACAATTCTCCTTTCTCCCAACTTTCAAAAGCAGCAACTTGCTTCTGCTTGCCACGACCCATCCTGAGGATAGGAAACTTACTGTGCATGTAATTACAAGTGGAGAAAAAGCACATGCTACATCAATACCAGAACTTGCTTGGCCACTGCTTCATTTTGTAGGTTTTGACTTGACCAGCTTTGAGACACCACCACTTGTGTTTTATATCTAAATTATTATTATTATTATTATTATTATTATTATTATTATTATTATTATTATTATTAATGACTTAGACTTGGGTGTACAGGGCATAATTTTAAAATTTGCAGATGACAAAACTTGAAAGTATAATGAACAGTGAGGAGGATAGTGATAGATTTCAAGAGGACTGGTGGAAGGGCAGACACGTGGCAGATTACATTTAAACAGAAAAATGCAAAGTGATATATTTTGGTAGGAAGAATGAAGGGAGGAAATATAAAGGGTACAATTCTAAAGTGGGTGCATGAACAGAGAGACTGGGGGTATATGTGCACAAATCATTGAAGGTGGCAGGGCTGGTTGAGAAAGTGCTTAAAAAAAGCAAAATAAAAAAAGGAAGTTATGAAGCACCTTTCTAAAACATTGATTCGGCCTCAACGGGAGTATTGTGGGCACTGCATTTTGGGAAGTATGTGAAGGCCTTAGAGAGGGTGCAGAAAAGATTTACAAGAATGGTTCCAGGGATGAGGGATTTCAGTTATGTGGATAGACTGGAGAAGCTGGGGTTATTCTTCCCAGCAGGAGGTTTAATCGAAGTGTTCAAAATCATGAGGGGTCTAGACAGAGTAGAGAGAGAAAATGTTCTCATTGGCGGAAGGGTTGAGAATCAGAGGACAAAGAATTAAGTTGATTGGCAGAAGCACCAAAGACGACAGGAGGAACAACTTTTTTTATGCAGCGAGTGGTTAGGATCTGGAATGCACTGTCTGAAAGGGTGGTGGAGGCAGATCTAATCGTGGTCCGAAGGAAAGAAATTTGTAGGGCTACAAAGAAAGGGCGGGGGAGTGGGACTAGCTGAAGTGCTCTTGGAGAGCCAGCACGGGCCCGATGGGCTGAATGGCCTCCTTCTGTGCTGTAACCGTTCCATGATTCTATCCCTTACCTAGTTCTCCACCTGGAATGGAGAAATCCTTTTCTAAAAGAAACCACTTCTGAATTCGTTGTGCGTTAGATGGAGCCTTTTCATTCACATGGTTGATGCCTTCCTGTATGGCACCAAACACGTCGGTATCTTTGCTGGCAAAGATTTCCGACACCTTTGTGGCTTTGCTACCTTTCTTTTGGCAGAACTGAATTGCTTCTTCGGTTAGGTCATCCTGTGGCTCACCAGTATCGAGGTTTACATTGCACTGGAACAAGAAAAAGCACAAGTTATTCAGCACGTTGTAATATACACAAACGTAATTCTAGAAGAGAAGCTGCTTTGATTCACTGGTAGCATTAAATTGCAACTTAATCCCACTGAAATTGTTCAATATTACAATCTATTATTGCTGCAGAGAGAAGAAACCATGATTATTCCAATAAATTAAAAATAAAACAAACCATTTTAGGTGGAGTTTAAATACTCAATGTTTCTTACCCATACAAGAGTTTCTTCTTCACTGGTTTTAAATATGAAGAAAAACTACCAACTGGAGTCTTCAGGAACATTCACAGCACCAAATGCCCAAAGAAAGACATTACTTAAGGAATGATCTCCCTTCAAGATATGTCAATATCATGACATCAACTAAGTAATCCTCAAGAACCTGAACTATGTGGTCAGTTCATTTGCTCAAACAGTACCAAGGAAGGAGAATCATCGGTGCACTCGTCTCAGGAAGAATTGAAGAGTTTCAGCAGTGTGTCAAGGATGCCTGCATACTTGAAGAATGAAGATAATCTTACAAGGTAGATAATCTTTCTTTTTCATTCCAGGCATCCTTCACACACCACTGATCAAGTAGTTAGGAAGAGAGAAGGGGGGGAGAGGGGGGAAGGTGTTGTTGCAGACATTCTAGATTGTGGGACAAACCTAAAGTTTAAAGAGTATTCTTTGGTGACAGTTGCTCCAGGGTGCTACTTTGTCCATGTAGGCATGCTCACGAAACAGATGTGGAATGGGGAGTACATGTTTTGTGACTGATGGTTTTGTATTGTAGATATGGAGGCTACACTGCATGAGCCATTTAACCAAATTGTGTTACTGAGAACTTTGGAAATAGAAGGTGACAAAAACGTGATGAATCTGAGAAAAAGAATGAGGAACACAGGAAAATAAAGACGCTGCAGAGGAGATTTTTTTCCCCTCTGGGGCCCCGGCTCAGGGCCTGACAATGTACAGAATACCCAAAGTGCACTGCGCCTGCGAGAGGGCAGGAACATGCAAATTTCCTGTCCTCGTCTATTAGCACGGCCTGGGCACAATCCTGGCGCAGTCCCAGCTCGTCAGGGTCTTTTTCTGGGATCAGGGGGACAGAAACAATCGCAAGCCTCCGACTCCTGAACACTAGCACCAGGACTCTGACAACTGCTGGAGGAGTGTTGTAGGAGAGGCGTTAAACAAAGTAATGCCCGTTGAAGATGAAGTTGAAACACAAGAGATGCTTTAATGACTTCATTCTGTGTTGTACTGTGTTCCCTGTGGTGATTGCTTTGGCTTGTGCAACTGTTAATGTAATTTGAACAGGATTATGCAAGACAGTCCGAAGACAAGCTAATTTTGGCATGTTATAAAGTGTGAATGGTAAATTCCAACCCAATTCTCTCATTTGTACACACAGAAAAGGGTGAAAGGATTCATCAGATTCCCATTGATTACCTATTGGGATTTCAGATCACATATTCCTGGCATATTTTACAGGATTTACTGTTCAATCAATCTTACAGCTTGAAGGAAATGTCCAACCTTTGATTAGGCAAAAAAGCAGGAGGATTACATAGTACCTGGCACTGGACATTAATATAATAAAATGTCAAAGGAAATTTGTCCTTTTCATGATTTTCTCAAGGTGCTGGCCCACTCCAACATTGTTTAGAGGGGCTGGAGTAAAGAATGACTACAGTTAAAAAGGTATTGAAATCTACTCATGTTTCTCCCAGCTCTATTCTACAATGTTGCACTGAAACAGATATGCAGAGATCGTTGTAATTACATTTAAAACCAAAGAAATAATAGCTGGCAACTGATGTAGGGGTAAATACACACATCATTTGTTGCATTTACCTGTAAACTTTCTTTCAATATTTTGCCAACTGTGAGGCAGTGAATATGAAATATAATGCTGATTGGTACAAGAAAGATGGACTGCATTTTAACAGGGTAGGAATAAGGTGATTAGCTAATAATATAGAGGACTAGATAAAGACTATTTTAAAGAAGATACAGAAAGCAGAGTTTGGGTGGTAGTGGGGGGGGGAAAAGAGAGAGAGAGATAAGATATAGCAGAAAATAAATTCAGGCATAGTAAATAAACTTAAAGGCTAAAAAAAAAGCAAGGACCACAATTTAGTGCCTTTACCTCAATACAAGAAATATTAGAAATTAAAATGCTGGAATTGGAAGCATAGAGAAGAGAAAAAAAAATAATGTCATAGCGAGTGTGAAAACATAGTTCACCCAAAAATGGGAGAATATTCACAGATGCAGGTTGTTCAGGAAAGACAGGAATAATCAGAGGAGATGAAGGGTAGCTTTATAAATATAAGACAAATTGGAACAACGTATGGAGGGGCAGGAAATGGATTTGTGTCCAATGGCAGACGACAACCGCCACACTGAAAGTGATGAGAAAGATGGACCACGCAAAATTGGTCCTCTTGCATCATCAGGACGCGACCGGCTCCACAAGGCAGTGCGCTGATCACGCAGGAGACAAATCGGCCAGTGACGACACTGGTACCGGAGCAACAGTGAGTCTGGGGAGGGGAGATCGGGTGGTAAGGCATGCAGTGATTAGAAGCAGCCCAGTTTTAATGCAATGTAATGAAAAAAAAATGGGTACTGCCAATAAATCAAGACGACATAATTTAAATGTGAAAAGTTAATTTAAATCAGATACTAGAAAAACTGCATTTATTCAAAAGGGAGATTAATAGTTAAAACAAACTGCCAGGTAAGGTTAGGGCAGTTTAAAGTGAAACTGGATGGTGGGCTGGGAACTGAAGAGATACAAGTGATGGGCTTTCCTCACTCGTCTTAAAAAAAAATTAAACTTAGTGCAATTATTTTAACCCCTGTAAGTTGCCCTTCCTCACATTGGAATACCTTGCGTTAAATAACTTCAAACATATCTATCCAGCCACTATGAATCAAAAAATCAAATACCTTCAGTGTTAACAACATAGCCAGGAATTTGCGTTTGTCTCCTATCAGCATGGCATTACTGATGATTGGTACACATTCCTTTACAGCATCTTCGATGGGAACAGGTGGTATGTTTTCCCCACCGGCAGTAATAATCAACTCTGCACAGAAAACATAGCGAATTAACAATGAAACCTGAATTCCACAATGAAGATGAATTTATATAGTGCCTTTCATGACCCCAGGATGCCCCAAAGCACTTTACTGCCAAATAAGTACTTTTTTGACATGGTCACTGTTGTAATGTGGCATCACTAAAGTACTATAAGCTAGTTAATATCATCTAGTTAATCCCCCAGGAATTAGAAGGGATGTTTTCCTGGGTCTGGGTTACCCGAGCACTTTGCAAGCATCAGAAAACAGGGTAGGTCACAGTGCACATCTGTAAAGGAAGCCGCCTGGCTTTTCTTTCATTTAAATTCAGTGCAGCTGGATCGCCTGGTTGTAGATCCAGGAAAATCTCCCACAGCATTACTAGAGGTTAGCTGTTGTACGAGGTCAACTGATGGAAAGGATGAGAATGGTCCTGTACAATCCTGTTCAGGAAAGTATCATTACATTGCAGATTGTCAGCAGGTCTCCTCCTGTATAAAGTCCCAGGACCTGCACCATTGCTTCAGTTTATTTGGAAGCAGATTATTAATTGACTTACAACCTTCTCACTCACAAACAACTATAGGGATAGATTCCACCATTTAGTCAATTGCATAGATAATCTAGTCCTATGCTAGAGGTTGCAGGGATGAATGGACCAGTGTGAAAAACCTGCAAATGGACCAGATGGCAATAGTTTGCACTGGGAGTAGTTTTCACCCTTGAATCATAACCTGCGGGACTTCCAATGACATTCCTGTCTGTCAGTCCCTTGGGCATACCAGCCGAGGTGATATGTAGTACTGTGACCATCCTGAGGTATTGAATGAACTACCTTTTTAGGGGATGTCTTGAAACTTATTTAGGGTGAATTCTCTGTTGCCCTAATGCCAGTACGTCTGATAAAAAAACCCCCACATACATTCAAGGCAGATCTCAAATTATCCAATCTAATTGCCCTGCAGAATCTTCGAGGTGTATTTCTGAAACGAAGGGAAGCTCCCACAATAGTCTGAAATCGTAAACATCGGCAGTGATTCCCCCACAAATTTCTGCATGCAGCTATCTATCTGGGACCCAAACGAGATGAAAGTACCTTCTGTGCACATCCCCAATCACTCCACCATTGGTTGTCGTGCCTTCAAGCTCTGCAATTCCCTCCCTAAACTTCTCCCCCTCTCTACCTCAATCTCCTCCAAGACACTCCTTAAAACCTGCCTCGTGACCCATCTGTCCTAATATTTCCTTATGTGGCTCGGTCAAATTTTGTTTAAGAACGCTGCTGTGAAGGACCCTGGGACGTTTTACTACATTAAAAGGCGCTATATAAATACAAGTTGTTATTGTTGGGTCATTCAAACATGATCTGGATCCCAGAGCATCAGGATATAGATACTGCTCTCACCCTAAGTTGATGGGACGGTCATGGGTCTGCTGGCCAGAAAACGAGTGGTATGACAAAAGGGCTGCTAATTTGGGTACTGTCACGGTATGCTGGTTGAGCACGGAGAGTTTTCAAAAGCAGATCACACCAAGTTCTGCCAGTGTTTTTAAAAGGATTCAAAAAAGGCAAACATTTTATGTTGGAGAAAAGACAATTCAGTGGCTAAAGTTGATCACGTTAGTGAAATATGTAAATTCCTTTTGTTTAAACCTTTATTTTAAAACATTGGAAATTTCAGTTACTCAGAAAAATTGGTGAATGAAAACATTTCCAAAAGCATTCCGAGCGATTTGTTGTGAAAAAATACAATGCTGCCAGATTTTGCAAATAGAGTGACGAGTTTACAGAGGCAGTCACCATTATAAATGCGGGCATAGAAAAATGGCACAAAAACATGACAAAAACAGAACTGGATGCAAGCTTTTGTAGACAGAAACTGCATACGACGCAAGATTTTCTTTTAATAAGCTGTAGACAGATATGAAAGTAGTTACCTTTAATTCTTCCTGTGATATACAGGAATCCATTCTTATCGTGTTTTCCCAGATCTCCTGAGTGTAACCAACCATCCTCATCAATTGCTTCTTCAGTCTTATCCTCCATGTTCAGATACCCCATGAACAGATGCCTGCCCCAAAAGCAGATCTCGCCACAACCATCCATGTCAGGATTGAAGATTTTTGTTTTACAGCCTGGCATCACCTTCCCACAGCTAGATGAAATAAATCAGAGAACAACGTAAAGCAAGAGCGTACATAAACTTGGGGGCTGAAATTCCGCTATGGGCGAACAAGTGGCGCTGGTGCGGCTGTGCACAGAGGACACTTCTCTGGGGCTTTTGCAGTCTCAATGGTAGCATCGTGGTTATGTTACTGGACTACTTATTCACAGGCCTGGACTTATAATCTGGAGAGGCAAGTTCTAATCCCACCATAGCAGCTGCGGGAATTTAAATTCTGGAAATTAAATAAATCTGGAACTAAAAATGTAATGGTGACCATGAAACTACTGGATTGTCGTAAAAGCTCATCTGGTTCACTAATGTCCTTTAGGGAAGGAAATATGCCGTCCTTACCCAGTCTGGCCTATATAGAAACATAGAAAATAGGTGCAGGAGTTGGCCATTCAGCTCGTCGAGCCTGCACCACCATTCAATATCATGGCTGGTAATTCACCTCAGTACCCCTTTCCTGCTTTCTCTCCATACCCCTTGATCCCTTTAGCCGTAAGGGCCATATGTGACTCCAGACCCACAGCAACGTGGTTGACCCTTAACTGCCCTCTGAAATTGCTAGCAAGCCACTCAGTTGTACCGCTGATGACAAAGTTAGCACTGTGGGAGTACCTTCACCACAAGCACTGCAGCAGTTCAAGGTGGCGGCTCACCACCACCTTCAAGGGCAATAAATGCTGGCCTGGCTGGCTACGCCCACATTCCATGAATGAATAACAAAAACAAAGAAGTTAAATGCTGCTGTTTCCTGCATAATTTGCAACATGCACCAGGAGTGCAGATATCAGGACTTCCTATACAGGAATGACAATGTTAAAGGCTTCGTAAAGTAGCAACATTTGAAATTTGGGCATTTTCTGCTGTTTATTGTGCGAGGAAGAGGTAGGACAACCAATGTCAGAAAGGGTTTTGAATGGCAGGGTCCAGTAAAACAGAATAAAATTCAATGCAAAAGGAACAAGGAAAGTTCCAGCTGAACAACAACGATTTCTGATTGCTGTACTCCTGCAGGAGTGAGTTATGCTGCAACTCTATAAAGGCACAGCAGTGGCCTTCCACCATGGAGTAACACATCAGAATTCCTGGGGCTGCCTTCAACAATGCTTTAATGAGGCTTGCATTATGAAGCAGCACGAACCCCCAGCGAGCCGAAATGGAATTTCAGCCCCTATGAGATTCCTTTTCCAAATGCAATATCTTTTGGGTTTTAGGAAATTTGCCCACTTTTCATCTCCAGCTTTGTTGCCACCACTTTTGAAGACTGACTCACTTTGAGGTACAATTTCACAGTTCAAGTATCTCGGCCACTAGATCATTCTTCATGTCGAAGTCTGGGCTGTGTCGGGGGCTAGCCATACTTCACAGTAATACTGAAGCAAGAACACCGATTATATTTATTTCTCAGCTCGAAGACACTACCCTGGCTGAATCAACGAACTAGCTTAGACCAAGGATTTAACCCAATAGGTTTCCAGTTCATATGGCTCGGTGGGATGATGAATCATCATCATAGGCGGTCCCTCGAAACGAGGATTGACTTGCTTCCACGCCAAAAAAGGATGAGTTCACAGGTGTTTCGAATGAACGACCTGAACTACATTATAAAAGGGCGGAAGATGCCTGTGTGCGGATTTTTTTTAAACGTGTGGTGACCATTGCACACCAGCCACCACTCGGGCTTGACAGAGCTAGGTCTTGGTCCAGTGGCAAGGGTTAACCAAGACGACTGGAGACCAGCTCTGCTGCACGGACCTAGTGCGCAGACTACAGTGCAACTGACACACCTACTGAGACAACAGAGGAGCATATTTCTGGAATCGCCCTCATGAGAAGGCGCTCCCTCACTGATTCGGTAGATATGTGCATGCAGACCAGAATGTCACAGCTACCACGGTCAGTCTGTGAATGAGTTGGTCTGAGCCGGGGTCTCGACCCCCTGCTCCCACCGCTCGGGAGGTGTGACTGAAGACAATCCAGGACTGCCCAGCCACTGTCCAGTGACCATGCTGGAAAGTGAGTGTCCAGCAAGTCTAAGGGAGTCGAGGGTTATGGGGAGCATGCAGGGAAGGGGAGTTTAGGCCATGATCAGATCAGCCATGATCTTAACAAGGGGCCAAATGGCCTACTCCCGCTTTTATTTCTTATGATATAAAAGCGGGATTTTTGGATATTAAGGAAACCAAGGGGATAGTGCAGGGAGATTAACTCATTGAGACTAGTTAAATGTTGTAACATCTGAAATAGTTCAGTCTCCAAGGATTTCCCCCTTCCCCCTCTTTGTGAAGTCCTGCTAAGACACGGGTTGTCGTGGCACTGCTCGGTCTGCAGGAATGAACCGAGACGGTGAGTGTCGGCAGAGTATTCGACCATGGAGTGTATCACAGCTGAGCCCATGCTACACAGCAGCCAGTCCCACAACGGTTTTCCTTCCCCTGCCAACCCGAGGCAGCTGACCTCACAATACAGTCAGGAGCCAGCCATGAAAACTTAAATGGGACAAACACCAGAATATCCACCAGGATCAGCACACAGGGGAACAGGGGGCAGCAAAGCCTCACGGCACCACTCATCTGGCGAGATTCCTGTCAGATCAGAAAATCTGGACCATGCAGTCCAACACCCCAAATCTGAATGGCTTTACTCTCAACCCCCTCCCTCCTACTGACTTTATGTAAGCATTGCACAAATAGCAGATTAGTTAGAAATTTTACAATGGTTATAGAAAAGAGCACACCAGCTTCCTCCAAATTAGTTCCTTCAATACATAATGGAAATGCCGTACATATTTTTGAGCATACTAAATAGATACTTATCTACACAAGATTGTTAATCTTAACAAATCACTGATGGTCTCGATTCCAACCATTTCTGATTTGCAACCTTGTCTAAAAAGATTGCTATAGTTTTTGTTCTTCACAGGTCTGGCTGAGACACACAACTGTTTACATTATTTCTGCACATGATTTTTTAAAAAACTGCCCAATTTAGTTAACCCCTGTATCATCAAACCAAGTTATACTTGATGTTTCAGGGTAAATATCACCACTCTTCCTATGCTTTAAGCTCTGTACTGTAGGAGTTTCAGACGTTGAAAGGTAACCTAGAAGCTTTGAGATCAGTGTCTTCTTGCTATCAGACAAATGCTTCCAAGGTTTCCTGTTTGGTTTTCTAAGTTCTTCCACAAAGACTGCAGCAAGAGCATTGATGCCCGAAGAGGTTGTACTCAGAATGCAGAATTAATTTATCTATCACATCAGGGGCGTGCAGACCAAACACCTTTAATGGATTACATCCTACTAAAATCTATGGCATTTGGAGCAGAAGAAAATGGCTGTTAAACATGCATATTGCTTGATCTGGTGACTCAAGTACAGAATTGAAGAAAGTGATACTACCTTGAAAGTCTGAAGGAATTAGGCACAGAAATGGTGTGCGGTCCCGAGCTTTCACTCATTCCATATAACTCGTATACTGGGATATTGAGACTAAGGAAAAACTCCAGCGTGTCTTTGGTTATTGGAGCTGCTCCAGTGTAACATTTTGCGCAACGATTCAATCCTAATGCATTCCGAACCTTTTTAAACACCAACTTGTTGGCCACGCAGAAGTTTAAGGAGACCTCTGGGTTTCTGAAAAAAAAAAGAGCACTAATATTAATTGCAAGTTTTTAAAAAATGAAAGCTTTTCATTACTGTAAACATGTTGGTGGTTTATCATTTAACATGTATTCGGTTTATTTTTTGGTGGTTGGAGGTGGAACAATGTTTAAATGAATTGTTGGAGACTTCAGGAGCCAACATGATGTTCAGAGATATGCATTAGATATCATCACTGAGCCCCTACTCTGCACCGCACTTGCCCCAACGTGGCCAGCCAGCACAAAGCATGCTGGAAGCCTGCCTGCAAACTGTGAAGGCGGCTGGTTAGGAGCCTGAAATTTATTGAAATGAGGCCTCACGAAATGAGTGCAACTGGAGTGCCTGAACAGTGCTGTAGGCGCTCATTATAATTGGGCACCACAAAGGAGGACCGCAGAACTTTAAAAAAAAAAAGTTTTTTCCTGGATGGCCATGACCGGCTGCTGGAGCCACCCAGCTTATCCACACAGCAGGGCCTTTGGGCCAGATTTCACTTGGCACTCCCTATTTTCTCCCCACACATTTCCTTTGGCGGTGCCAAGCTGTGGCGCAGAGAATCGCACCCCAGTGTGTCAGGAGCAATATATTTGGAGCAACATTTAAATATTGAAGTGAGTGGACCTCAAATTATTGTGGCTGTGTGCAGGGACTACATTAAATTGGTCCTACAGTGCAAGAGTACAGCTCCTTACACCGAGTGATGGATACTTGGCATCAGCTCACTAGGTAGAACCTTGTAAAGAACTCGATACTTTGATTAAAACATTTCTGGGCTGGAAAATATTTGTACGTGGTACACTGTTCTATTATCCGATGTTATAAAAGGTACGGAAGCAGCCTGAGGCAACGTCCTCATTATATTCCTTTCCTCCCACTGGAAAATTGCAATGCCTACTCTTGGTTAACCCCTTAGCTAACAGATCGCGGGGTCAGGCCAGCGATTGCAGGAGTCGGCAGGAAGGAAGGACTTCAATTTGTTCACGTCAGAGTTCTGCGCATGTGCCACCTGGTGGCCGGGGTTAGTTCCGGACGAGAGGTGGTGCCGAATTAAGGAGGTTCAACCAGTATTTGCTGAAGCAGCAAAAATAACAATGCATTGCATGGAACTTATTTAGGCAGCCTTACTTGTGAAGTTATGATAAAAAAGGGAAACAACTGGGTTAAACTGAGCTGGATTATAGAGATAACGAGGGCCTGTAATTTGCGGCACCTAGCACGTACACGCCCGTCAGGGCCGCGCAATTTCCGGGATTTCCCCGCGCGAAGTGCATGCGCGAAGAACCGGAACTTGCAATCTGTCTAGAATTTTCTGGACAGATCCAATGCATCCCCGGGAAAAGGGCATCCGTGAGCAGAGAGTTGGGCTGTTTGCCCAGCGAATGCTCATGAAATTCTTCAACGTATTTACATTTATTTTTCAAAAATTACATGTGTTTTAAATATTTCATTAATTGCCATTTTAATTATGTAATGTTTATTTATTTGATCTGTTCATGTATTTTTTTTGGAGTATTTCCATTCATGATTATGGCGTTTCCAAACATACGGAACTCTCATAAGCATGAATGGGGATCCCCTTCTTTCATTGGCTGGGCCGGCCCACCGGATCTCAGGGTAGCTTGCAAACTGCCTGCGACGGATACGTAGATCTTTATCCTGCGGGTAACCTGGAGAGGCCCAGGACCGCGAATCTCCGTACCTCCCGGACTAAGAGGTACACGGGCATTTTATTTGCGGATCGGAGGCATTTCCCTGTGGCAAGGCTCAGGCCACAAATTCAGGGCATAGAATTCACAAAATGAGACTAGAATACTCTACTTCTACACGTACCCATTCATGCGATTCAGATTGGTTTTTAAACCAACATCTTTTGCCCAGGAAGCCACTTTTCTCCTCACAGTTGAGGATTTTGCACCAACAGTCTTTATTTTCTCTTGCATCTTCTCCCAGACACGAGGTACTCCCATAAATGCTGTGGGACGCACCTCTTTCATTGTGTTCACCAAAGAGCCCTGAAGTAAATCAGAATTATAACCCCAAAAAGTTAATTTATTGTGCAACCCAGGTCACTCTCAGTAAGGCGTACAGGTACAACGTCCGAAATCCGGAATCCTCGGGACTGAATCCATTCTGGTTTTTGTTTTTCCTGGATTTCAGACAAGAAAATCAATAGTCTAAAATCCAGAATCCTCAACTGAATCAGTGCCGGGTTTTGCCTCAAAACTGTCCAGTTTTCGGACAACATTTCTGAATTCCGGACGGCTCAATCAGCTATGTGCAACACGTCCGGTTTTCGGAGTTCCAGATTCAGGACATTGCACCTGTACCAAGAAACATACAATCCATCAAGAAGTTAGTTATAAAGGGTCTCTGAATCACAGCATCCCCATCACAGGCTTACTTTTTAAACTGTTGCTTAATTTTTTAAAAAGCAGGACACACATTTTATACAATTACATTAAACAGAGTACATAGTAAGCTAATTCTGATCCACTCAGTATTCTGCACTCCATAATTAGATTTATAACATCAAAAGATTTTACAGCACAGAGGGAGGCCATTTAGTTTACCTTTTCTGTATTTGGTCTCTGAAACAGGTCTCCATTTTATTCCATTCCCCTGTCTTTTCCTTACATCCTTTTATATCTCAAAAATGTATCTATTTGCATCTTAAATGATCCACTTGCATTGCTATTATATAGATTCTTCTGCTTCCACCAGTTACTGGCAGGCCACTTCATGCCCCAACAGTACACTGTGCAACAAACAAAACAAGTAAATTCTCCTAACCTCTCCTTTAGTTCATTTGATGGTCCAGAAACACTCCAGTTATTGCTTAACTTTAAAAAAAAAAGTTCATTCACAGGACATGGGCATCGCTGGCAAGGCCGGAATTCATTGCCCATCCCCAATAGCCCTCGAGAAGGTGGTGGTGAGTCACCTTCACTAACCACCGCAGTCCGTGTGGTGAAGGTACTCCCAGTGCTGTTGGGGAGGGAGTTCCAGGATTTTGACGCAGCAACGATGAAGGAACGGCGATATATTTCCAAGTCAGGGTGGTACGTTGACTTGGATGTGGTCCCATGCGCCTGCTGCCCTTGTCCTTCTAGGACAAAGGTTGAAAGGTGCTGTTGAAGAAGCCTTGGCGAGTTGCTGCAGTGTATCTTGTAGATGGTACGCACTGCAACCACGGTGCGCCGGTGGTGGAGGGAGTGAATGTTTAAGGTGATGGATGGGGTGCCAATCAAGCGGGCTGCTTTGTCTGTTGAACTTCTTGAGTGTTGTTGGAGCTACCACTCATCCAGGCAAGTGGAGAGTATGCCATCACACTCCTGACTTGTGCATTGTAGATGGTGGAAAGGTGTTGGAGTCAGGAGGCGAGTCACTCACCACAGAATACCCAGCCTTTGACCTGCTCCTGTAGTCATTATTTATGTGGCTGCTCCAGTTAAAGTGTCTGGTCCATGGTGACCCACAGGATATTAATGGTAATGCCACTGAATGTCAAGGAGAGGTGGTTAGACTCTCTTTTTGGAGATGGTCATTGCCTGGCACTTGTGTGGTGCAAATGTTACTTGCCACTTATCAGCCCAAGCCTGGATGTTGTCTAGATCTTGCTGCATGCAGGCACAGACTGCTTTATTATCGGAGGAGTTACAAATGAACTGAACGTAATGCAATCATCCCCACTTTTGAACTTATAATGGAGGGATGGTCATTGATGAAGCAGCTGAAGATGGTTGGGCCTAGGACACTGCTGCAGAAATGTCCTGGGGTAAAGATAATTGGCCTCCAACAACCACATTCTTTTGTGCTGGGTATGACTCCAGCCCGTACAGTATTTCACCCGCCCCCTCTGATTTCCATTGACTACTATTTTAATAGGACTCCTTGATACCACTCAGTCAAGGACAGTCACACTCCTCTGACCTCTGGAATTTATCTCTTGTCCATGTCAGAACCAAGGCTGTAATAAGGTCTGGAGCAACCCAAAGTGAGCATCGGTGAGCAGTTTATTGGTGAGTAAGTGCTGCTTGTTAGCACTGTCGATGATAGTGACAAGGTAGAGAAAAACTATTTCCACTTATCAGAACTGCTCATAATTTTGAACACCTCCATCAACCTGCCTCTTAATATCTGAAATCCTACTTCAAGATCCCTTTATTATGATCAATGATGACCAGGTTAGCTGCACTTTGTATCTGCACTCAGCTGCTGCTTGCAGCTGGCACCAAAGGGTCGTTAATTATGCTAGCTCCCTGAGGAGCCATCCTTGCAGTCTGCAGTTGCCTGCAAATGATTACAGTAGAATGGAGATTGTTGCCTTAGAAGCAAGCACTGACCTGCACAACCTAGTGTTAAAGTCATCAATAAACCAGTTACAGAATGATGGAGTGGATTCTCTTCCAGGTTATGTAGAGACAAGGCACTGGTCTGGAAATTCCTGGGCCTGGGACAGCATTGTAGTAACGCAAGCTGGGAGGGGACTAGAATTTGTGGAGACCCCCAGTTTCATTGGGGCTCTGCTCCTTTTATGTAACATTACAAAGTTCTGATATTGGGGGGGGGGGGGGGGTGGAAAGAGGTGCTTCCTGCGCCCCCTTGCACCATTAGAAAAGGAAGCAGGACTTACTGATCAACATCACCTGCCAGAAATTTCAACAGTACTAGGTCCTTTGCTCCAATGAACAATTTTCATTTATATAGTACCTTTAACACAAACCAATTCCAAGCCATAGACATACCTGTGTTGTCCAGACATCACCCTGGTGCAAGTGAGGCCTATTTTCTAATAACAATTGATCACATCTGAAAGTGGCGACTGTGAAATGGCTCTTTTTTCACCACCCCTCCCCCCCCCCGCAGAAAATAACCTATCTTCAGCTGAAATGCACCAAAAATCACTCCCTCCATCAGAGTGGCGAGGTGCCACTCCAACATTCCTCTTCCCACAGGATGAGTGCTGAAGTAGTGCAATAAATGGTGCAGGTACCTGCTCCCTTTATGCAAACAACTACATTCGCTGGGATTTGGAACAGGTTTAGTTCGGGGGCAGATTGGGAGCTGAAAGATCCCCCACAGTTCCAGCAACAGTGGGCCACCAGGAATTGGAAGCCCACTGTGTCCTGAGGTTTGGATAGACATGCGGTTACCATCACTGACCCCTACACAGGAAATGCTTTGAATTTCATAGAAACAACACAGGAACAGGTCATATGGCCCAATCAGTCCACGTTGGGGTTTATCCTTCATATGAGCGGTAGTGCTAATCTCTTTTATCCGCTTGGTTCCTATATCTCATTATTACCCATTCCTTGCACCGCCTATCTAACCAATTCTTAAATGTTTACACCATTTTCGCTTCAATCTGGAACTCCGGGTTTAAAAAAAAAGATTCCCCATCTCGGTAAATGCATTCAGCCCTACAACCCACCAAGAATTCTGCGTTCTGCCAACTCTGGCTTCTTATGCATCCCCCACTTCTTTTGCTCCACCATTGGTGGCTGTGCCTTCAGTTGTGTAAGCCCCGTGCTCGGACACTGCCTCCCTAACCTGCTCTGCCTCTCTTCCCTCCTTTAAAGACCCTCCTGAAAATCGAACACTCACGTTTTTACTCACCCCTTCCAATATTCCCTTCTTTGGCTTGGTGTCAATTTTTGTCTAATTATGCTCCTGTTAAACACCTTCGGATGTTTTCCTATGTTAAAGGCATTATATAAATGCAAGTTGTTGTTGATATGCCTGTTTAAATTGAGAGCGCTGCACTAGTTCACAACCTAGGCACGAGAGGCCTACAGAAAGTCCCATCCCACAAAGAGAAAACCATTTGCACTCTTCCTCCTGCTAAAAGAACTGCATTGCTTCCAATCACGGAGAAGTGAACTAATGCACACCTATCCATCCTCTTAGTGGTATGCAGCCTACAAAGTATAAAATGTAAAAAAACAGAATTAAAATAAACATTTCAAGTTGCATTTTGTTTTTTTTTACCTTCAGTGCATCAGGTTGTGCAAAATAAGTGGTTCCTCCAAACTTTATGGACAGCCAGATGTCGATCATTTGTGCAGCAATATGACTAAGTGGCAGGTAACTGATAATCGATTCCTGGCTCTCAGTAGCTGGTTGAAGTTTCACCATATTTCCTGCTGCATAAGCTGTCCACGTTAACTGTAGTTAAAAAAGAATTTTAAAGGTCTCATAACCAGAACTGTACTAAACATAATACACAGCTTTCATTTTACTCCCCCCACAAGATGTCCACAACGCTAGCATGGTTGCATTTAATAGCCATCCCGATTTGGTCGGAGGTGATGTGTGCCTCTTTTTTGAACGACTGCAGTCCTGGTATCCCCATGGTGGGAAGGAATAGATAACTAGCACTTTAAACAAGATTTTGATCCAGCTTTAAAAACTAATATGGACTTTCCCTTCATATTTGCAGAATCTGCTCAACCTGCACCCATGAAGGCAGTTCTTCTGATACGTAACTGTACCTGGGCCTGTAGAGATGGGTACGTTGGGAATGGTGTGTACAGGCAGCAACTTCTGGGGCATATTGCTACAAATGTACATTTACAAATAGGATAGAAAAATATTTTATTTAGCTCCTTCTCCAAAGTTATCAACTTTGTTTTGTATGTGTGTTAAAATATAATTCTTGGAAAAAAAGGGTATGTTTTTTATTTTTGTACTTGACCAAGAAGCTAAATGCTCAAATGGTTCACATTTTAATATAACTCTGGCCAAAGAATACAACACATCCTTCATCTCAAGGAGACAGGCTATGGCAGTACTGAAGGTAGAACAGAACCATACTAATGAGTGACATCAATTATAAGATAGACTGGGGTAAAAATAATGCAAGTGGTAAAGGGGGGAGGGACTGCTTCCGAGATCAGTATGTTTTTAGCCAAAGAAAGGAGACAATGCTGGATCTAATTCCATGAAATTAAGTGGGGTAAGTAGGCAATGCAAGAGTAGGGAACATCCAAGGAACAGTGACCATAACAGGATTAGATCTGATTTCATATAGCAAATACAGCAGATTCAGTACGGTGATACCAGGGATAAGAAACAAGAGCTTTTTATTCGAGCAAAGGTTAAAAGCAGGTCTGATAGAAGTGTTTTGCTAAAAATAAATAAGGACAAACTATTTCCACTGGTGGGTGAATGAGTAATTAGAGGGCATAAATACATTGATCAACAAAGGGTCAAGGGGAGAGGTTAAGGGAATGTTTCTTTCTAAACAGAGGGGGGGGGTTAGGTCACGGAGGGGAAATAATTTTCAACTGCTGCTCACACATTTTACGCCGGGCCGGGGAGGAACTTCGACCAACGCCAGCGGTGCCCAAGGCCCACCTGATGCAATTTTTGGGCAGGCAGTCTGCCTGCCTGTGTCCAGTGGAGGGCTATGTTTGCAATTTTTTGATACAAATGAATGGAATGTGTGCCACGCTGAGGGGCCTGACCCACGATCCTTAAAGTGACCGCTCAAGAAAAGGCCCCAAAAATTTATTTGGGAGGAAGAAAGAATTTGGTTCTTAAAGGGATGACTGCAGGCTGCTCAAAAACAGGCAAGTTGAGGAAAAGCATGAATTTTTGACCCAGCACCGATGAAGGAACAGCAATTATGTGTCTGTGTCAGGACAGTGTGTGACTTGGAGGTGATGGTGTTCCCATGCACCTGCTGCCCTAGTAGTGGCACAGCAACATCCAGTTAGGTGCCCTGAATCAGAATGAGATGCAGAAACTGGTAACTCACTCAGCCAAACAGACGAGGTTGAATGACAGGCAACCCTGGATTCAAACATCTGATCTTTTAGCCCAGAGTCAAGAACACAAGAGTTTAAAAAAATATATACTGGAACCCAACATTTTTTTTAAAAAAAGATACAAAACTGTGACATTAAGTCAAGTAAGTAGCATCAATAAGATGCAGTGTGTTAATAGGGTAACTCTTACATTATCATGGCTCAGCATGACTCCTTTTGGCTTTCCAGTAGTCCCCGAAGTATAGATGAGTGTACAACATTGATTTGGTTTCTGGGAGGCAATGATCTCGTCAAGTTGTGAATCTGAAGCATTCTTCCCAAGCTGCATGAACTCTGCCCACTTTGAGATAAAAAGAAATGACATATCAGAAACATCTCCAGAAGTCAAATTCAATTATGTTTGAGAATATTCTACCTCAAAAATGAACTCCAATGCATTGGTTAGGCAAAATGCATCCTACATAAATCCCAACTCCCTCTTACTATACCATACTTATCTAGGCACTTCATTCAGGATGTCTGCTAATACTTTACCCACAGCAGATCACAGACTCGGTGAAATTTCCTGGGCCACTCTTGTGCCCCTTTGTGAAGATTGGGGATATATTACCTACTTTCCAGCCCTCAGGCATAATTCTTTTTCTGATGATTCCTTAAAGATAGCGGCAAGAATGTGACCAATTTCATTGCCATTCCTTTAAGCCTGGTACCTTGGCATCCTTAAGCTTCCTCAGCCCATCAGTAACCACCTTATCGGAACTTTCTATTATCAATTCCTCCGATCCCACTACCCAAAGAAATTCAACTTCCACGCTGGGATTACTGCCCATAATCTCCTCTGTAAACACAGAAAATAATTACTTTATTCATCCCTCAATATTGGATATTGTATCATGTTTCCTTTGGAACCTTCCAATGGTCAGTTTGCGTTTTTACCTGCCTGTTGTGAATACATTTATAGAAATTCTTAATTAAAAAAATACATACACATTAGCTGCTATCCTAACCTTAAAATGTTTTTGCTTCATCAGGCCTGCTACGTAATGAGAACAAATTGCTTTGGTCAATTGGAATTCTACATTGCCAAATGTTTATCCAAATCCAAAAAGGTTTTGTAACCTGGCTCTCAGTTATACGTACAGTGTAAAGATTTGGTCTCTTCTCCTTCAGTTCATCCTTGTACTGTACAATTGCTTTTAGGTGCGGGAGCTGATCCTGAATCTGAAAATAACAGTTATGTATTACACACACATAAAAATGCAAATATAAACATATACACAGATTAATTGTGCAAGTGATGATATTCTATTAATATATTAAAGCTTAGAAATTACAGTGTGTAATATTAGAATGCAAAGCTTAATTGACATTTTAATAAATACAGGTTGAACCTCCCTTATCCGGAACACCTGAGACCTGGCCTGTTCTGGATAAGGGATTTTTCCAGATGAGGGCTGGTCACGTTAAATTGAATGGTACAGGTACTGAGCAAGGGGATGTCGGGGCTGGGAATGCAGCAGAGAGATCATTGGGGGCGGTGGATCACGGGGTCAGGCTGGCGATTGCGGGAGTCGGCAGCGAGGAAGGACTTCAACTTGTTCAGGTCGGAGTTCTGCACATGCGCCACCCGGTGGCCGGGAATGGTTCTGGACGAGGGGTGGTTCTGGATAAGGGAGTTCCAACTTGTAATTAAGACTGGAAGGTTTTAATAAGTTAAATCGTGATCATTCTCACGGTGAACAAGATGATAATGGGAGGGCACAAATGCAAAATAATAATAATAAATAATAATTAATTATTATAAGTTAAAAAGGAAGAAAATTCTTTACACAGATGGTGGTTAGAACATAGAATATTCTGCCACAAACTGTTGTTGAAGCAGATTCCTAAAATACTTTATAAAAAAAAAGATAATTTCTTAAAAAAGAGGAATAGTAAAGGATGTAATGAGCAAGCAGAAAAATGGGGTTGGACAAGTGGGGAAAATGCTGGCTTAGACCTGACTGTCCTATTCCTGTGTCATAATGTTCTATGAATGTAGGAAAACTCCATGAGCATACAGCAAGAACAGAAAATAAAGACACCAACTAAACACAACGAAGGAGCAACACAGTAGACAGTAGAGAGGGTACCCAAGAATGGTAGAGCACAAGTCTTCAAAACTTTCATTGCTTTCTCAAAGTACACAATGCATTGATCAGAATAAAATGTAATATCACTACCCCGATTTAAATACTGCACAATGCTATAGCCCTTACCTACGTATGAAACCATTGCTGACACAGAATTGTGTTTTTCTAAAACTGGACTCTGGATCCACGGAATGATTTGAAGAATAGCCAACAAACCTGCAAGATCTTCTGTAGTTGCTTGTTGTTCTCCACAACCAAGATATTCGCTTCACTATTATGGGCTACATGGTGACAGGCTTCAGGTGAGTTTGTAGTATAGATTCCGACAGCCAATCCACTATATGAAAAAAAACACAGTACTTGTAAAAAAAGTGTATAGACAACAGAGAGAGATTTTTGAAGGATAAGGGAGTAAAGAGTTATCGGGAGCAGGCAGGGAAGTGGAGCTGAGCCCATGATTTTTGACCCTGAAATGAGTTTCCAGCCACATATCCACGGCATAACTAAAACTGCCTTTTTCCACCTCCGTAACATTGCCCGCCTCCAGCCCTGCCTCAGCTCTTCTGCTGCTGAAACCCTCATTCATGACTTTGTTACCTCTAAACTTGACTACTCCAACTCACTGCTGGCCAGCCTTCCACATTCTACACTATGTAAACTTGTAGTCTTCCAAACACCAAGGCAAGATCACCCTGTGCTTTCTGACCTACATTGGCTCTCAGTTAAACAACGCCTCGATTCTTGTTTACAAATCACTCCATGGACTTGCCCCTCCCCATCTCTGCAATCTTTTTCAGCCTCACAATCCCACAAGATGTCTGCACTCCTCAAATTCTGGCCTCTTGAACATCCCTCCTTAAAACTGCTCAACCATCGGTGGACATGCCTTCAGCTGCCTGGGCCCCAAGCTCTGGAAATCTCTCCCTAAACTTCTCCGCCTCTCTATCCTCCTTTAAGATGCTTGTTAAAACCTTCTTCTAAACAAGCTTTTGATCATCTGTCTTAATTTCTACTGTGGCTCGGTGTCAAATGTATCTGTTTGTCTGTAACACTGTTGTGAAGCGTCTTGGGACGTTTTACTACGTTAAAGGCGCTATATAAATAAGTTATGATGATGATCAGATCAGCCATGATCTTATTGAATGGCGGAGCAGGCTCAAGGGGCCAATTGATCTATTCCTGCTCCTAGTTCTTATGTTCTTATGTATGGCTCCGAAAATCTGCAGCCGTTGCAGCGGACTACCGCCATAGGTCTGACAAGTTCACCGGAACAGCCATGGCAACGTTTACAGAATAGTCTGGTGGGGGCGGGGCTTCCCCTGCCAGGATGAGGTCATCAACATAAGGGGGGAGCAGAGTCGAGGAATAACTGGTTAGGGCGCTCCTGCACTTGGGGCCCCAGTTGGGACCTGGTGTACAAATGGAGCAGATATGTCTGGTCGCACCGCGCGTGACTGCGCTGCTGTAAAACTCCTGCTCTAAATTCAGAAGTCACTTTATCCAAAATATGCAGCACAGCAACCGGCCATTCAGCCCAACTAGCCAGAGCTGGTGTTTGTACGCCACACGAGTCGCCTCCCATTCCATTTACCTCATCTCAATTATCTTTCTATTTTAGTTTCTCTCATGTACTCATCTAGTTTCCTCTTGAAAGCATCCAAGCAATTTGCCTCAGCCACTTACTGCTGTAGCACGTTCCACATTCTAATCATTCTGAGTAAAGACATCTCATTTTCCTATTGGATTGATTAGTAATTATCTTTTATTTATGGCCCTTAGTTTTGAATTCTCCCACAAGTGGAAACATTCTCTCCACATCTACCCTATTCAACCCATTCATAATTTTAAAAGAGCTTTATCAGGCCACCTCTTTCCTAAAGAAAAAAATCCCCAACCTGTTCAATCTTTCCCAGCACCTGTAAAATCTCAATTTTGGTACCAACCTTCTAAATCGTTTTTGTACTTTCTCCAGTGCTTCAATGTCCTTTTATAGTAATGTGACCAGAACTGTGCCCAGTACTGCAATTGGGTCCCAACAGGGTCCTATACATAACTTCACTACTTTTGAATTCTACACCCCTAGAAATAAATTCCAGTGCTTCATTAGCATTTTATATTGTTTTGCTGACCTGCGGTGCTGTTTCTAATGATTTTTTCATCTGTATCCCTAAATCTCATTGCTCTTCTACCCCAGTTTTTTATTTTCTAAGGTGTAGGTGCTGTTTGTATTTTTCCTACCAAAGTGCATCATTTCATATTTATCTATGTTAAAGTTTCTTTTCCACTTCACTGTCCAGTCTGCAAATGTTCTAATGTCTTCTTGTATTATGTTGCCTTCTTCCTCAGTGTTAACTATATCTCCAGTTTGGTATCATTTGCAAATTTTGTGTGTTACTTATTCCCAAGTCCAGATGATGTAAATTTTGAACAACAATGGTCCCTGCACTGATCCTTGTGGATCATCACTTTCCCAATCTGAATAATCATCCTTTATTTCTACTCTCAGCTTTCTATTTTTTAGCCAATTTGCTATCCATTCAGCTATTTGTCCCGACTCCATATGCCCTAACCATCGTCGTGAGTCTATTGTGCAGTATCTTATCAAAGGCCTTTTGTAAATCCAAGTATATAGCATCTACTGCATTACCCTTGTCTAATCTTTGTTACCTCTTCAAAGAATTCTATATCAGGTTAGTTAAGCATGACATAGCCTTTCAGAATCCATGCAAATACGAGAGAGAGAGAGAGAGAGAGAGAGAGAGAGAGAGAGAGAGAGAGAGAGGTACCTTCCAGAATGAGATAATGACAAACTGGAATGAAAGGATTTCAATTCAAATCCAATTTTTGTATGCAAGTACCTGTACTGGTTCGAATATTGTTGTGCTTCATTATCCCCAGAGCTGTGGGAGTTTTGGCAACAACATACTTCACCAGCAACAAGTTGTGTTGGTTTAGGGCTTGTATATGATACACATCAGCAGACAGTGACTCACAGATGTATTGGGCTCATAATTGATAAGTACCTTGCCCTACCCAACATCTTGCGGTTTATTTTCTTAGATAAAAAGATCTTACTATTTTTAGGCTGTGTTGCAGTTATTGTTCTGTGTATCCACCATTTTCCTTTTAAATTTGGACTTTTGGCTATGATGCCTCAAAGGTTTCGTGTATCTCTTTACCACAATAAACAGTTCAATTTATGAGTTTTTCTATATAATTGCATGTTAAAAATATATGCAGCTATAAAGAGGGACCAAACATATGAGTCCAGAAATAGGAAGAGGGGTTTATATGTTGGGTTTTTCTTTGGATGATGAGAGCATAATAAAAACAAAAGTTGAAGATGAATGCGGTAACTGCATCAAATGAAATATGCAACTAAAGCCAAGATTCAAATTGGATTGCAACATTTACATTTTTTTTTTTTTTTAAAGTCACTTGACAGTCCTACTATCTGGAACGCGTGTTTGTATTAACTGCGAGGACAGACAGAATTGGGCTCAAAATGTCTGCCAACATTCACCATCAAGGGTCGCACATAAAGTATGGAGACTTGGACACAGTACCAGAGGGCTGCCAGTACCCCAACCCAACATGGCCTGGTGCCCTTAGGATAAAGCAGGAGCAAACTGGAGAAAAAATGCTCAATTTTCCACAATAACCAGCCTACTGCAATTTCTGCAATCACAATCTTAATCAATATTTTGAATCGTACCCTGCCAGGATTGCTCCGATATCTGCGATGAACCACTCTGCAGAATTGAAGCCAAGGATTCCAACACCATGGAAACGCTGGAGTCCAAGCTGCACATAAAAAAAGTTAAAGATAGTCTTTACAATGGTGTCCCAATACATTATAGCAAATGAAGTTGCTATCATCAAGTGAACAATTACAGCCCATAGAACACACAATGACAAGTTATTTTAGTTTTAAAGCAGCTACACTAACCAACACCTTTAATAATTGCAGCAGGTTGGAGTTGCTGTTATACTCAAAGAACAGGTATAATCAAACTGCTGACTTGGGCAGGAATGAGCTCTTGGTGTGGCTGATGGAATAGAAACATAGAAAATAGGTGCAGGAGCAGGCCATTCAGCCCTTCTAGCCTGCACCGCCATTCAATGAGTTCATGGCTGAACATGAAACTTCAGTACCCCATTCCTGCTTTCTCGCCATAACCCTTGATCCCCCGAGTAGTAAGGACTTCATCTAACTCCCTTTTGAATATATTTAGTGAATTGGCCTCAACTACTTTCTGTGGTAGAGAATTCCACAGGTTCACCACTCTCTGGGTGAAGAAGTTTCTCCTCATCTCGGTCCTAAATGGCTTACCCCTTATCCTTAGACTGTGACCTCTGGTTCTGGACTTCCCCAACATTGGGAACATTCTTCCTGCATCTAACCTGTCTAAACCCGTCAGAATTTTAAACGTTTCTATGAGGTCCACTCTCATTCTTCTGAACTCCAGTGAATACAAGCCCAGTTGATCCAGTCTTTCTTGATAGGTCAGTCCCGCATTCCGGGAATCGGTCTGGTGAATCTTCGCTGCACTCCCTCAATAGCAAGAATGTCCTTCCTCAAGTTAGGAGACCAAAACTGTACACAATACTCCAGGTGTGGCCTCACCAAGGCCCTGTACAACTGTAGCAACACCTCCCTGCCCCTGTATTCAAATCCCCTCGCTATGAAGGCCAACATGCCATTTGCTTTCTTAACCGCCTGCTGTACCTGCATGCTAACCTTCAATGACTGATGTACCATGACACCCAGGTCTCGTTGCACCTTCCCTTTTCCTAATCTGTCACCATTCAGATAATAGTCTGTCTCTCTGTTTTTACCACCAAAGTGGATAACCTCACATTTATCCACATTATACTTCATCTGCCATGCATTTGCCCACTCACCTAACCTATCCAAGTCACTCTGCAGCCTAATAGCATCCTCCTCGCAGCTCACACTGCCACCCAACTTAGTGTCATCCGCAAATTTGGAGATACTGCATTTAATCCCCTCGTCTAAATCATTAATGTACAATGTAAACAGCTGGGGCCCCAGCACAGAACCTTGCGGCACCTCACTAGTCACTGCCTGCCATTCTGAAAAGTACCCGTTTACTCCTACTCTTTGCTTCCTGTCTGACAACCAGTTCTCAATCCACGTCAGCACACTACCCCCAATCCCATGTGCTTTAACTTTGCACATTAATCTCTTGTGTGGGACCTTGTCGAAAGCCTTCTGAAAGTCCAAATATACCACATCAACTGGTTCTCCTTTGTCCACTTTATTGGAAACATCCTCAAAAAATTCCAGAAGATTTGTCAAGCATGATTTCCCTTTCACAAATCCATGCTGACTTGGACCCATCATGTCACCATTTTCCAGATGCACTGCTATGACATCCTTAATAATTGATTCCATCATTTTACCCACTACTGAGGTCAGACTGACCGGTCTATAATTCCCTGTTTTCTCTCTCCCTCCTTTTTTAAAAAGTGGGGTTACATTGGCTACCCTCCACTCCATAGGAACTGATCCAGAGTCAATGGAATGTTGGAAAATGACTGTCAATGCATCCGCTATTTCCAAGGCCACCTCCTTAAGTACTCTAGGATGCAGTCCATCAGGCCCTGGGGATTTATCGGCCTTCAATCCCATCAATTTCCCCAACACAATTTCCCGACTAATAAAGATTTCCCTCAGTTCCCCCTCCTTACTAGACCCTCTGACCCCTTTTATATCCGGAAGGTTGTTTGTATCCTCCTTAGTGAATACCGAACCAAAGTACTTGTTCAATTGGTCTGCCATTTCTTTGTTCCCCGTTATGACTTCCCCTGATTCTGACTGCAGGGGACCTACGTTTGTCTTTACTAACCTTTTTCTCTTTACATACCTATAGAAACTTTTGCAATCCACCTTAATGTTCCCTGCAAGCTTCTTCTCGTACTCCATTTTCCCTGCCCTAATCAAACCCTTTGTCCTCCTCTGCTGAGTTCTAAATTTCTCCCAGTCCCCAGGTTCGCTGCTATTTCTGGCCAATTTGTATGCCACTTCCTTGGCTTTAATACTATCCCTGATTTCCCTAGATAGCCACGGTTGAGCCACCTTCCCTTTTTTATTTTTACGCCAGACAGGAATGTACAATTGTTGTAATTCATCCATGCGGTCTCTAAATGTCTGCCATTGCCCATCCACAGTCAACCCCCTAAGTATAATTCGCCAATCTATCCTAGCCAATTCACGCCTCATACCTTCAAAGTTACCCTTCTTTAAGTTCTGGACCATGGTCTCTGAATTTACTGTTTCATTCTCCATCCTAATGCAGAAATCCACCATATTATGGTCACTCTTCCCCAAAGGGCCTCGCACAATGAGATTGCTAATTAATCCTCTCTCATTACACAACACCCAGTCTAAGATGGCCTCCCCCCTAGTTGGTTCCTCAACATATTGGTCTAGAAAACCATCCCTTATGCACTCCAGGAAATCCTCCTCCACCGTATTGCTTCCAGTTTGGCTAGCCCAATCTATGTGCATATTAAAGTCACCCATTATAACTGCTACACCTTTATTGCATGCACCCCTAATTTCCTGTTTGATGTCCTCCCCAACATCCCTATTACTGTTTGGAGGTCTGTACACAACTCCTACTAACGTTTTTTGCCCTTTGGTGTTCTGCAGCTCTACCCATATAGATTCCACATCATCCAAGCTAATGTCTTTCCTAACTATTGCATTAATCTCCTCTTTAACCAGCAATGCTACCCCACCTCCTTTTCCTTTTATTCTATCCTTCCTGAATGTTGAATACCCCTGAATGTTGAGTTCCCAGCCCTGATCATCCTGGAGCCACGTCTCCGTAATCCCAATCACATCATATTTATTAACATCTATTTGCACAATTAATTCATCCACCTTATTGCGGATACTCCTTGCATTAAGACACAAAGCCTTCAGGCTTGTTTTTTTAACACCCTTTGTCCTTTTAGAATTTTGCTGTACAGTGGCCCTTTTTGTTCTTTGCCTTGGGTTTCTCCGCCCTCCACTTTTCCTCATCTCCTTTCTGTCTTTTGCTTTTGCCTCCTTTTTGTTTCCCTCTGTCTCCCTGCATTGGTTCCCATCCCCCTGCCATATTAGTTTAAATCCTCCCCAACAGCACTAGCAAACACTCCCCCTAGGACATTGGTTCCGGTCCTGCCCAGGTGCAGACCGTCCGGTTTGTACTGGTCCCACCTCCCCCAGAACCGGTCCCAATGCCCCAGGAATTTGAATCCCTCCCTGCTGCACCACTGCTCAAGCCACGTATTCATCTGCGCTATCCTGCGATTCCTACTCTGACTATCACGTGGCACTGGTAGCAATCCCGAGATTACTACTTTTGAGGTCCTACTTTTTAATTTAGCTCCTAAAATTCGTTTCGTAGGACCTCATCCCTTCTTTTTACCTATGTCGTTGGTACCAATGTGCACCACGACAACTGGCTGTTCTCCCTCCCATTTCAGAATGTCCTGCACCCGCTCCGAGACATCCTTGACCCTTGCACCAGGGAGGCAACATACCATCCTGAAGCAGGTAGGAGCTTAATTAGTAAATTAGAATGGGAATGAGGTGGTGGGGGGGGGGGTCCGACACACTATTTCCTGGCAGTGGTGTGCAGAAAACCAATCACAACCTACATCCAGAAATCCTGCCTGCCAGAGACAGGCCATTCAGGCAGAGTTATGCTAAAGGGCTGACAATGGTAATGTAAATGTCATCCTCTAACCTGAATGTGACTAAGGTTGAACAGGTTCCCACTGGTTCTAAAGTTTAGTTCCACTCCAGCGGGGAGCTTGTTGAGCACGAGATGGAGCATTGCAGCGAGGAAGATCGAGAAGAGCGTTGGCAGTTTGATGCAGCCCTGCTTGACCACAGTCCGGACATGGATTGGGTCTGTGGTGGATCCATTGGTCAGGATCACTGCTTTTGGGCAGGCCACATCATCCACTAACCCAACACGAGACTCCCAAATCAAGCGCTCTATTTTGAACTCCTACACGGCAAGTGAGCCCCAGAGGAAACGTTTCAAGGACACCCTCAAAGCCTCCTTGATAAAGTGCAACATCCCCACAGGCACCTGGGAATCCTTGGCTCAAGACCACCCCAAGTGGAGGAAGAGCATCCGGGAGGGCGCTGAGCACCTCGAGTCTCGTCGCCGAGAGCATGCAGAAAACAAGTGCAGGAAGCGGAAGAAGTGTGCGACAAACCAGTCCCATCCATCCTTTCCTTCAACCACTGTCTATCCCACCTGTGACAGAGACTAATTCCTGTATTGGACTGTTGAGTCACCAGAGAACTTTTGAGTCTTCTTCAATTTCAAGGGACTGCCTATGATGATAAAATGTCATTCGGGAAAATCTCTAAAGGCACATATAAATTACAGGCATAAAATGGGAGCAATGATAACCAAATCAGAAGAGCAGAGACCTGTGCCTGATCTGCTAGGGTGTTCGGGCCAATGCCAAGAGAGTCGGGGTCTTTTATTAGGCAGCCCTGGCATCTGCCTAAAATGAGCACAGGTCTCATTTCAATACTGAAATGAGGCTCCTGCCTCTATTTCAGACCCTGACCTGTAAATTCAATTAGATGAGTATTGCGATGTGCAAGCTCTGACCTCTTGACCTTGATCTGCCCAATCTGCGGTCCTCAGAAGGCCCAATATAAGCCTCTCAAAACAAGGCCCCAAATCCTCAGGATGTGTTTTTATATGGAGTCAGAAAGAGCAAGAGTGCCCCTGACTCCACAAAACCATTGTGGTCTGCTGCTGGCCCGTCGTCACTCCCCTCAATATCACCCTTCCACCATCCCACCCACAGACCTACCCGTGCGCCTCAGTGCTGGCCAGAATTGGTTACGCCCCAACAAGCGAGCTGTGTCGAGTGCCTGACTGGCACCCACAACTCCCGACTGACGATGAGGAGGCGCGAAGACAAATTTACATGGCACTATTAGGTAGAATCATTTAACAGCTGTGTTCAAAAGTCTGGTTAAATTTAACACTTAATTTTTTGCACAAATGACAAAGCAGTGTAAATTAGCTGACAGGCAGTATAACAAACTGCAGAACAGCCAGTGTTTTGTACATAGAAACATAGAAAATAGGGGCAGGAGTAGGCCATTCGGCCCTTCGAGCCTGCACCGCCATTCAATGAGTTCATGGCTGAACATGCAACTTCAGTACCCCATTCCTGCTTTCTCGCAATACCCCTTGATCCCCCTAGTAGTAAGGACTACATCTAACTCCTTTTTGAATATATTTAGTGAATTGGCCTCAACAACTTTCTGTGGTAGAGAATTCCACAGGTTCACCACTCTCTGGGCGAAGAAGTTTCTCCTCATCTCGGTCCTAAATGGCTTACCCCTTATCCTTAGACTGTGACCCCTGGTTCTGGACTTCCCCAACATTGGGAACATTCTTCTTGCATCTAACCTGTCTAAACCTGTCAGAATTTTAAACATTTCTATGAGATCCCTTCTCATTCTTCTGAACTGCAGTGAATAAAAGCCCAGTTGATCCAGTCTTTCTTGATATGTCAGTCCGGTGAACTGACGGGAATCAGTCTGGTGAACCTTCGCTGCACTCCCTCAATAGCAAGAATGTCCTTCCTCAAGTTAGGAGACCAAAACTGTACACAATACTCCAGGTGTGGCCTCACCAAGGCCCTGTACAACTGTAGCAACATCTCCCTGCCCCTGTACTCAAATCCCCTCACTATGAAGGCCAACATGCCATGTGCTTTCTTAACCGCCTGCTGTACCTGCATGCCAACCTTCAATGACTGATGTACCATGACACCCAGGTCTCGTTGCACCTCCCCTTTTCCTAATCTGTCACCATTCAGATAATAGTCTGTCTCTCTGTTTTTACCACCAAAGTGGATAACCTCACACTTATCCACATTATACTTAATTTGCCCACTCACCTAACCTATCCAAGTCACTCTGCAGCCTCATAGCATCCTCCTCGCAGCTCACACTGCCACCCAACTTAGTGTCATCCGCAAATTTGGAGATACTACATTTAATCCCCTCGTCTAAATCATTAATGTACAATGTAAACAGCTGGGGCCCCAGCACAGAACCTTGCGGTACCCCACTAGTCACTGCCTGCCATTCTGAAACGTACCCATTTACTCCTATTCTTTGCTTCCTGTCTGCCAACCAGTTCTCAATCCACGTCAGCACACTACCCCCAATCCCATGTGCTTTAACTTTGCACATTAATCTCTTGTGTGGGACCTTGTTGAAAGCCTTCTGAAAGTCCAAATACACTACATCAACTGGTTCTCCCTTGTCCACTCTACTGGAAACATCCTCAAAAAATTCCAGAAGATTTGTCAAGCATGATTTCCCTTTCACAAATCCATGCTGACTTGGACCCATCATGTCACCTCTTTACAAATGCGCTGCTATAACATCCTTAATAATTGATTCCATCATTTTACCCACTACCAATGTCAGGCTGACCGGTCTATAATTCCCTGTTTTCTCTCTCCCTCTTTTTTAAAAAGTGGGGTTACATTGGCTACCCTCCACTCCATAGGAACTGATCCAGAGTCTATGGAATGTTGTAAAATGACTGTCAATGCATCCGCTATTTCCAAGGCCACCTCCTTAAGTACTCTGGGATGCATTCCATCAGGCCCTGGGGATTTATCGGCCTTCAATCCCATCAATTTCCCCAACACAATTTCCCGACTACATGCAGAAACAAGTATTTCCATTTACCTTCAGGAAGCTTTTGGCGGCGTTTCTGCATTCATTGTAGTACTGCGTATATGTGATCTTCTTCCACTGCTCACCTTGCTTTGATGCAAGTGCCATATAGTCAGCATACTGCCCAACAGTTTCCATGAGCATCTGATGCACAGTAATTGGTGGCCGCTCTGAAGACCCTGCATCATCCATTCTCAGTTTGGTCTCACCGTCTTTACTCGTGGTGCAGAGTTTTGAGTCAGTAGGTCCTAAACTCTGTAAAACTAGCTGAAGCACATCTAAAGATTAGAGAAAAGACATTTTAGTGATACTATTTTGTTCCCATCAGCCATAAATCACCAAATTCCATCTGTACCAGTTATTCAATTATGCTGGAGTATTTACACTGGGGAATCTCTGGTCTTCACAATGTTCAGAAAATGAATTTACATTGATGCGTGAATGGATTTCAACATTACATCACACCAAGTTTCAATCAAATACAATGACAAAATTAAAATTGAACATACATGGGAGGCAGCACTTTGCAAGTAGCAGCACACAGCACAATAGAATGGTCAATTGTGGATTCGCTCCCGTGATTTCCTTACCAGTCATATGTTAAATCAGGAGCACTATTTCAAGTTAGGCCAAGACTGCAGCACAAGGAACCATTGGTTAAAAACAATATTAAAGGCCAGTTTGAGACTGGTAGCAGGAAGTACTTGTTCACACAAGGTGTATTTAATAGCTGGAATGAACTTTTGGTTTGGGTAGTGGAAGCAAAATCTCTGGAATCAGAGGCGGCAGTTCGACACTCTGATGGTGGGAACATAGCGTTCTATGGAAGGATGAGCTCGACTGGCCGACCTCATCTTTGTATGACCACTAAATTCCCAATCTTAGATGATTGCTGTGGTAAGGCACTGAGCAAAGACCTAGCACCTCACCAACAGAAAGTTTGCCGCAGCAATTAGGATAAATCTCATACTCAAACTAATGCATCAAAATTACATTTTCTATTTCCGCAAAATTTATCCTGTAGCTTCTATGGTTGAAATTTCCAAGCTAATGCCAATTTAGGAGCAGTTTGTGCTTTGGGCCCATACGCTCTTGGAATTGCATTAAGACGACCCAATTTCATTTCATGTGGAATCAGAGAACAAGCCTCTGTCCAAGCACGATTCAAGGCCAGGTCAAACAGGTTAAAAGGTCATTGAGCTCATCAAGTGACCCATCCCCTTTTTCCAACAAATGAGAGCAGGCAGGCAGATGGCAATCAAAACCAACATCTCTTCCAAAACTGTAAAATTGTCCATCCTCCTCAAGCAAAAATCGTTAAGTGATTTGCATCTCCATTAAACACAATTCTTTTCTAATCTTCCCTGATCTCAAGTCGAGGGTAAAATGAATTCTTGTTTGTGTACCCGACAATTCATTTCTAGAAAATCAATATGGGCTAACTCATAACTTAACAGTTCTCCAAACTGATCAGTGTTGACTCAAACTGAAGATGTAGGGGTAGATTTTCCCAATATGGGCACTGTGAGGAAGCGGCTCCCTGCATTTCTCCTGCCCAGAGAGATGAGTCAGTGCACTCTGGGAACAATGTCAGTCCCTGGCTTCACCTTATGCCTGAACATCGCGCAGCAAGCAGCCTGCAGCTGTATTCCTGGCTGCTGCCTGCGAGGTGGAGTGTGGAACTAAAACTAGAACCTTGCAATACAAATGCAAGCCCTCGGAAACCCCGGACAATAGGGATGGAGGCATTCACATCCTTTTCCCTCAATTCCCCGAGCACAGTGAAGAGAAAAACCTACTCTTATGGTCTATACTGCACGCATTGTGAACAGGTCCCAGTTTTTTGTTGTGAACTGATACAGATTGTGACAATCACATTTCTGATCTTAAAAAAAAAGGCCCAATTTCTTCTACTTAAAGCAAACATTCTCCATGCTTGTGGAAAGAATGGAATCTTTTGGTTGATGTATATTGGAATGGAAAATGTCATTTTACTGCATTAGCCTGCTCTTCAGAGCTTTAGTTACAGTCCATTTTGGGGGCAAAGTGGAAGGAACTTTATTGTGAATTTAATTAGCTTTTCCTGTTCTGGGAATACTTGCTGCCAACACAGAGTCCAAAAGCACTACTTCAATGCAGACGTCCCCTGCCTTGCTGAACACAAACATTTGTCATGGTTATAGAAACAATGTAACCTTTTGGCATGGACAACAAAAGAAACAAAGCAAGCATCTGCATTTATAAAGCACTTTCATGTACTCTTGTTCCAAACCACTTCACGGTCAATTAATTACTTTTGAAGTGCAGGGACTTAATGTTGGCAAATATTAGAGCCAATTTACATACAATCACGGTCCCATAGACAATAATGAGGTGAATATACAGATTCTGGCGTGCAGTTTAGGCTATATCGCAATCGGCAAAATGCACACAGAAAGGGCTGGACACTGCGTCGGTTTTGCAGAGGCAAAATTGCGCTCAAATTCCCGTGCAAACGCATTAGCACAAGTCCGAACGTAAAATCTCCCACGAACCAGCGCAATCAAACAGCGGAACGGACGACTCGAACAGAGCAGCCCGCAGCATCACAAAGAGGAGTGGGATTGGCCAGGAAGTGTGCCAGTCCTCCACTGGCCGATTTCATACGCTGGGTCTTACTTTAATTGGCTTCAATCGACTGCCTTGATCTGGTGTACAAGACCTGCGACCAGCAGTCTATTGAAGCCACACAGGAGTCCTGCTCTGCTGCACGTGACTACGATTAGACTAATCAAACTGCATTTAAGGTTATTTAAATAACTGCAGCAGCGGCAGGGGAAGCAGATCTGGGTCAGGCCTGAATTGACTGCTGATCATTGCAGGTACAAGTGTTCAACACTGGTACAATGTGACCAGGGGTGTCTGTGCACCACAGATCCAGGCTGTAATGTGAAGAACACCCCCAAACGGGCGCAATCGGTGGAAACCCGCCATTCCGACCTGGAAGCATGGCCAGTTTTGTGGGCAGGGAATACTTCAAGTAAATGGAATCTGTTTATGAATCAGTGTAAAAGAATATGGATACTCCAGCTTAAAGGAGTTGTGGGCGCAACTCGCGTTTAAAATTCCGCGATCTTTATCGTAAACTCCACGCCAATCTGTTTTGTTGATGCTGGTTAGGGTGGGGGCAGGAATGTTGACTAGGGCACCAGGAGAACACCCAGCTCTTCAAAAAAATGCAACAGGATCTTGTGTGTCAAAATGAGATCAGAGTTTAGCATCTCATCTGAAAGATGACTAATAAAGCAGCACTGCCTCATACCTTACTACTAAGTGCAGCCCAGGCAACGTGCTCAAGTCCTGCTGTGCAGCTTACACCCACAATTTCCTGACTCAGAGACAAGACTGTCACCACTGAGCCGTGCACGACATTTTCCACAATAGTCAATCGAGTAGCTGCTCTGAATTAAATTGACAGGTTGAAGGGGAGGAAGTAACAGACAAGCCTAGGCGGACCGAGAGGGAGGTCACACGATAGCATAATTCAACAAACTGAAATAAATAGGTGGCATAAGTTCCCCTCGGAGTAGTTCGTTTAGGAAATGTCATTGTTATGTGGACAAAAACTAGAAATGATACTCCAAGACACTAGGATAAAATCAAAGTATTGTAGTTGAATATTGTGATCACCTGGTGATCTGTTTCTCTGGTAAACTCAGGAATACAGTGCAGTTAATGACACTACACTAAATATACATTAAACAAGATATAAAATGCACAGCAGCTCCCCAAGCTAGGGCCACACCTTACCGTTTCTTTTCTCAGGTACTTCTTCCTTTTTTAATAATGTTGTCACTCCAGAATCCAAGTCATCCACATGTGCTTCTGACACAGTATTATTATTCAGCCTTAATGCATCACTAGAGGCACGTGTGCTGCAAATGATGACGGAAGAAATAAGTACATATCATGTTGAAACACATGAAATTAAAGTACGTTCACATCCTTTCAAATTATTGTGAAATAACATTGACAGTTTCAATCTATAGTTCTAAAAACTTAACTGGTCAATTGGTTTTACTAGTCAGAGCTCTCTAATCCGATCATTTGTTTCCAATCCTATCTAGGAACATAGGTGCAGGAGTAGGCCATTCAGCCCCTCGAGCCTGTTCCACCATTCAATTAGATCAAGGCTGATCTGCATCTTAATTCCATCTACCCGCCTTAGTTCAGTGACCCTTTATACTCTTGCCTAACAAAAAAAATCAATCTCAGTTAAGAAATTTTCAATTGACTTCCAACCACAACAGTTTTTGGAGGAAGAGTTCCAGATTTCCATTACCCATTGTGTGAAGAAGTATTTTCTGACTTCACTCCTGAATGGCCTCCTCCAATTTTAAAGGTTCTGGACTTTCCCACCAGAGGAAATAGTTTCTCCATCTACCCAATCAAATCCTTCAATCATCTAAAACACCTCAATATTCTATAATCAAGGGAATACAAGCCTAGACTACGCAACCAGTCTTTATAATTTAACCCTTTTAGTCCCGGTATCATTCTGGTGAATCTGCACGGCACCCCCTCCAAGGTCAATTTATCCTTCCGGAGATGCAGTGTCCAGAGCTGAATGCAGTACTCCAGATTCTCAGAATGGTCATCCTTAATAAGTTTGTGTATGTGTGTGCGCAAACACACACTAACTCGTGCGCACACCATGACTGCCCTAATTTCCAGCCAAAAAAAATCTGAATAAAATCTATGATCCATAAATAAGATACCAGAGAATGGAAAATATGTGATTTTAATGGGCTGCAGGCTGATGGGAGAGAAATTAAATTGGGAAGTAGGGAGAAGCACAGAGCTCGGTCTCCTGGTCTCAGAGACTGTTGGCTTGAAGGAGCCAATGAATACAATTCAAACAGAAGCAACTATATGATTTGTTCAATAATCTGTATAATTGACAGCTACTTTTGACAGTTATTCAAATGAAGTCCTGACAACTGTTGAGGTATTTAATTAACTTGAAACATTCAAGTAGGAGAGAGTCAATCTGCAGTTTAAGAAAAACATATAAAAAATGTTTTTATAAAATTAGTTTAGATTGCAAGCCAGTAGTTATTTCCCATGTTTTGAGGAGCCAACATCTACTGTGAAGGTATGCATTATAGTGCTGCTATTTATTCACTTGTTCATTAAATTTGTTGGGCAGTCAAATCTTAAAATGGAGGTCGGGTGCGGTGATATTCTGCCAATTGTCAGAAGACATGAAGAATCCTGTGGATGCACACGATGTATCCAATAAATAAAATAAATCTAGTGAAAGGTTTTTTGATCATTATCCTGACCTACTTTCAAAACATACTCAGTTTAGATCAGAGGCAGTGAAGATACTCTCAATGCCCTCAGGAGCTAGAATTCAACAGCGCGAGTAGTCTCAAATATATAAACCATAATATCTAGAGTAAGGAGGGCAGAAAAGACCACAAAACACAACCGAGGTAGTATCAGATGGCAAGATAGATCAACAAGCTGAAGAACATTAGCTTTAATAAAGAATAAAATGCTACAAGAGCTCCAAAAGATAAAGACAAAGCTTTGAATATCTGGAGCCTTGTTGCCATCAGCTGAAGTGCCGACGAGCAGGACTCCCACACGCCCATGGACAAGGATACAGAACCCATTCCGAATCACGGGGATTGGGTCATTAAGACAGTTGGGGTTGGCCACCCACATCTGTACGGACGCAACAGTTGATGTAGAAGCTCAACCATGATCTTACTGAATGGCGGAGCAGGCTCGAGGGGCCGTATGGCCTACTCCTGCTCCTATTTGTCATGTTCTCACCAGAGACACCCACCCCAATCTGCCAGCAAAAGTCAGTGACCCACAATTGCTCTACTAGAGAGATCTCCAAGGTCCTTCCTGGGCTGAGCAAAAATAAAGGTAAATTTCTCTTCAGCTTCTAAAGGAAAGGGGTGTCAGAATGAATCACCTTTGCATTACTGACTTTGAGTCATTACCAGGCCCTGAACAGAACTCACACCAATTCTACTGTAAGTAGAGGAATACTCAAGACACCGGGAACTCCTATGGACACCCACTTGGCATGGGAGGGAAGATTTGTCTCCTCCCACTGGACTTTTGCGCCTTGCTGAATACGGTTAATCAACTACATAAAGACTTGGATCCGAGAGGAACCAGGAAGGAAGAGTCTGAAAGTTGTCTCAGTACGGCGTAAATACTCCTGCAGCTGAAATTAAGTACAGAAAGGGTAGGATGGAATTGTAGGAGTAAGTGACAGTACAGCAGCCAAGAACACGTGGAAGGAAGTAACACAGGTAGCGAGTGGCAACTCCCTAACTCTCACAACCCCTTTCCAATGAATGAGGTTTAATGACCCACAGCAAGCTGCCCTTAAATGTACATTTCAGACAGTGGGGGATTGCCCAATCTCCCATCATATTGTTGACGAAAACTCTAAAGAAACTACAAGAAGGAGCATGTACACTCTTTCTCCAGGATTTCTGCCAAAGTTATGGCAGGAGATCAGGAAAACCCTCAGGAAAATTACTGGTATGGACCCTTTATCCTAAATGTGCATTCACAAACATAATGGTATCACTCTGGATTAAATGATCTGGCAATACCTGTACATGGGAGACTTCAATTAAATGGATAGAGCATCCTGCAAAGCATGCATGCCAGTTGGAAGACTCACTATTTCTGTAGGGAGTCCACAAACGAAGTGATGAGAATTCTGTGAATGACAAGCAGCAGCACACAATTCCCAAGAAGGACAGGCTGCAGGCAAAGGGACAGTAGGAGGAGGTAATGCAATCCTGGGAACTGACTCCGCTAATGCCACCTATATGGTGGTTTGAACTGACTAAATATTCATGGTCAAAGATCTGAAATGCTTTCTCGGAGACCCATGCTCTGAAGAGATCCTTACAAAAGGGGGAAAAAGCAAATGGCAATGAAACGCATTACATTTATCTCCACAGATGCAAGATAGATGTTGCCGAACGAACCAGTGGCAATACAGATAGTGTAGATGAGGAATTGACATAGGGGGAATCTTAACTCACAAAGAAGCCAGAGGATGAAGTATTGGAGGTGGAGCATGATATATCAGAGTGAAGGTTTACAAGATGTCTGACCCTAGTTGTTTTCAGCATTCAGACGATGATCTCAGGAGTCCTGCTGAGAAAAGACAAATTCTTGCAGAGCTTCTGAACCATATGAAGACTCTCTGAAGATGAAGATATTCGCCAGATGGCAGGTGTGGCGGCAGTCTAATGCTATTCTTTGTGGCATCATCAGAGAGGGCTTCTCTACAATTCAGTGTATCCTGGAGAGTGAGTTCCAGCAACTTCTGCACACATCCCACAGAACAGAAGTCTCCTGACATAACTTCAATTGAAAAATGATCTTCTGGGACTATAAACCTTGGTGGTTGGTTATGTGTAGGAGGATCTAGATATCATTCGATGCTACCTTATGAGCCTAGCTACAGGTGTGGTCGCCTCCTCCTCCGCTGAATAAATGTTAGCGGGGAAACCCCATGGGGAAAGACATTTTACAACTTTCCTCTGCAATTTAGGGAAATTTCCCTACCACGAAACAATCTCAAAGATGACTTCTAAATATAGCACAAAAATAAAAAGTGCCAAAGAAAATCTGACAAAAGACCAAGCAAAAGTTATGAGCCTCCTTCTAACAGCACAGTGAAACACAGCAATTCAGCTTTAAGATCCCAGCATCAGACTACTTAGCGGTTGTTTTAAATTAACCCAGTTTTATAAATGACATCAGTTAGATAGTCAGATCCTGGGTCATAAATAATGACATTTAGAATTGCTTATGTCATCTTGGCCGAAACCCACCTTTAGCAAAGTTACACTTCAGCTAAGGAGAGTGCATCTCTACACCCCCTCTTCACTTTCAGCCAAAGCTAAGACAGAAAATGATACGGCATAAAACTGATGAATTCCAATACCCCCTCCACCAATAGGTTCACTGGATTTATGCCCCAACAGTTGGAACTTTGGGGTTTGTTTTATGTCTGAAGTCACTCAATTAATTCAACAGTGCCAAATAAACCCTGTACCATCCACAGATAAACACGCTGGTAGAGAGCTTTAATGGCATGCTAACTCATACATTGTGCAGAACCCCCAAGAATAAAATATAAATTTTTTTTTTGTCTGCTTAAAAAGGGAGGTACCTCAAGAATCTGTAGGTGCACCGTTGAATTGCTTTAGGGACGCTAAGTATATGGTCCATAAATGCTGATCAGAGGCAGGATCAGGAAGATCATTGAAGACGACAGAAACTTCATAGAATATTTACTCAGATTGAATGACGGCTAACTGGGTTAGCCTAACTTGAATAGGATGGCAGAAAATCTGGTATGACCGCAATGCTTGGCAACAGGATTGTCAGGTAGGTCAGAGCGTGTGGTTCTGGTGCCAGTTAAGAACAGGATCACTGGGTGGGTCCATACTGGGTGGTAGAAAGACACAGCCACAGAGATAATGTACTTGCGATATCCAATTGACCACTTAGCCGGTCTACTACATGAATGTAGTAAAAACCTACGTCACCCATGCCCTGGGAAGGAGAGCACTGCAAGGTTTTAGATCTCTTGTCTACTGAAGAACTTGTTTTGTGCTCTGACAAGATCAGATCAGTTATAGTCCACACTGAAATAGCAGCTAGGAAACTGATGCTATGTTTTTGCTCATTTCCCGGGCTATGCAAAGCAGTTTGTACTTGCAGTAAATAGTACAGGGCCTGGCGAATGGGAAAGATACAAAGAACGGCAATGGATCACAAATCAATTAGTAAGAGCTACAAAAAGGGAGTATGAAAAGAAAATTGCAAGGGATATCAAAATCAACAAAGAATTTTTTTTCTACTACAATTGTAAAGAGGGTAGTCAGGAGCAATGTTGGCCCCTTAAAAACTGACAGCGGTGATAGTCAATAATAAGGAAATGGTGATAATGTTGAATAATTACTTTGCGTCAGTATTTACAGTAGAAGAGAAATCTCAAGGAAACCAATATTAGAAATCAGGGACTGGGGCACAATAAAATTAACAGTAATGAAGAAAATAATGGCACTGAAGAGTGACAAATACCCAGGACCAGATCATTTCAGTAAGTGAGCACAACTATAATCTTCCAAAGTTCTTTCGATTCACGAACCGTTCCTTTAACCAAACAGGTAAAAATTGTGCATGTCCGCTATTTAAGAATGGCGAGAGGGGGAAAACCAGGGAATTGTAGACCAGATAGCCCAACATCTGTTGTCGGGACATTACTAGAGTCTATAATTAAGACTACAGTGACTGAACACCTCAAAAATGTTCAGTTGATCAGGAAGAGCCAGCATGGATTTGTGAAAGGTAGGTTAGGCCTGACAAATGTTATTGAGCTAGTGTTATTTATATGGACTGCCAGAAGGCATTTGATAAAGTTCCACATAAGAGACTATTAACAGAGATAAAAGCCCACGGAATTGAGGGCAAATTATTGACCTGGTTAGGAAATTGGCTGAGTGGCAGGAGACAGGGAGTAGGGATAATGGGCAGTTACTTAAATTGGCAGGACGTGACTAGTGGTGATCCACATGGATCGGTGTTGGGGCCCCAATTATTTATTTATGAACTACTTAGATGATGGCATAGAAAGTCATATATCCAAATTTGCCAATGACACAAAGATAGGCCGCATTCTAGGCAGTGTAGATGAAAGCATAAAATTACAAAGGGATAGACAGGTTAAGTGAATGAGCAAAACTGTGGAAATTGGTTTCCAATGTAGGCGAATGGGAGGTCATCCACTTTGGACCCAAGAAAAAAAAACGGCTACTTTCTAAATGGTAAAATGTTAAAAACAGTTGGGTCCAAAGAGACATGGGGGGTCCATTAACATAGATTAAAATGTCATGAACAAGTACAGAAAATAATCAAAAAGGCTAATGGAATGCTGGCCTTTATATCTAGTGGACTAGAATACAAGGGGATTGAAGTTATGCTGCAACTGTACAAAACCCTGGTTAGACCACAATGGGATGCTGTGAGGAGTTATGTGCACTACACCTTCAGAAGGATATAATGGCATTAGAGGGAGTGCAGTGTAGGTTTACCAGACTTCAAGGGTTAAATTAAGAGGGATTACACAAATTAGGGTTGTATTGCCTAGAATTTAGAGGGTTAAGAAGTGATCTGATCGAAGTTTTTAAAAAGGTATTAAGGGGAACAGATAGAGAGAAACTATTTCTGCTGGTTAGGGATTCTAGGACCGGGGGCATAGTTTAAAAATTAGAGCCAGACCTTTCAGGAGCGAAATTAGGAAACACTTCTACTTTGTTCCTCAAACGGCTAGATCAATTGTTAATTTTAAATCGAGATGGATAGCTTTTGGTTAGCCAAAGATATTAAAGGGATATGGGCCAAGGGCGGGTATAGGAAGTTAGGTCGCGATCAGCCATGATCTCATTGAATTATATATAGGATATATGGCACAGAAACAGGCCATTCGGCCAACCAGTCCATGCTCCACTCGAGCCTTCTCTAGTTTTCCTCATCTAAATCTATCAGCATAACCCTCCATTCCCTTCCCCCTCATATGCTTGTCTAGCCTCCCCTTAAACGCATCTATACTATTCGCTTCATGTGGTAGCGAGTTCCACATTTTCACCACTCTTTGGATAAAGAAGTTTCTTCTGAATTCCCTAGTGGATTTTTTGGTGATTACTTTATATTGATGGCCTCTAGTTCTGCTCTTCCCCACAAGTGGAAACGGTATCCACGCTATAAAAACCTTGCAAATTTAAAGACCTCTATTATTAGGTAACCCCTCAGCCTCCTTTTTTTCAAGAGAAAAAAGAACCAGCCTGTTCATCCTTTCCTGATATGTATACCCTTGCATTTCTGATAAATCTTCTCTGCACCCTATCCTTTTTATAATATGGCGACTGGAATTGTACGCAGTAGTGTAGTCTGACCAAGGTTCGATACAGGTTTATCAGAACTTCCCTACTTTTTAATTCTAAGGTGACAAAATTGCCCCCCCTCTTTAAGGCCCATTACTGCCTCCAAGAGGCGATAATGGAGTGGATAGGTCTCATTGACCAGGGGCAGATGGATGGGCCGACCCATCCTAAATTGTCCGCTGGCCAGGAATGGATTTTCGCGCCGCCCGTACTGCCGCTGGACAGGCACGCACCGACCCCCTTTCCAACCTGCGAGGGAAATTGCCCGGTGGGAGCGGCACTGCCGCCGCCGGTTGGTGCTACTGGGCTTTCCCCCTGCGGCAAGCCATGTGTGGCTGGGCAGCACATCCGCCCTTAAAGGGCAAGGCACGCTGTCAGCCGTTTCCAAGGTTGGCCCAACAATGGCGCCCACGGGTTCGACCGGGCCTCCAACAGGCAGCCTGGCACACCCTCTTGGATACCAGGCCAGCGGCCCGGCCGAAACCCTCCCTGGTGGCCCAGCGGGCCTAACTAAACTAAATGCAGAGCTCGCAGCAGCCCTCCCCTTTAACTGAAGGAGAGAGGATGCTGATGCATCAGCGCAGCGCTGATGACTCGTGCATGGGCCACCTCGCGCTCCAACGGCACTCCAGCCCCTCAGCATCGTCCCAAACGGAGATAGAAGGTGAATAGAAAACCTAACGAATTGGTGAGTGCGCCTACTTTTTGGTCGGGGCGGGGGGGGGGGGGGGGGGGGAGGGGGTAATTTCAGTCACTATACCGCTAGAAAGAAACCCTAGTGCTTGGTTTAGTGCTTTTTAAAAAAAAAAAATGGCCTTGCTAACCGGTGTCACAGCTTTTAGTGATTTGTACTCCACCAAAATGTAATACCTCACATTTATCGGTGTTAAACTTCATCTGCCAATTAGATGCCCATTCTGCAAGTTTATTAATGTCCTCCTGTAATTTGTTGCAGTCCTCCTCAGTATTGACTATCCCCCCTCACACCCACAATTTGGTGTCATCCGCAAATTTAGAAATTGTATTTTTGATTCCAAAGTCTAAATCGTTAATATAAATTATGAACAAGTGGTCCCAGCACTGATCCTTGTGGAACACGACCCACCTTCTGCCACTGTGAATAGCTACCTTTTACCCCTACCCTCTGCTTTGTCTTGAAGCCAGCGAGCAATCCATTCTGCTACTTGTCCCCTGACTGCATTCTCCGACCTTGTTCAGTCTATTGTGGGGTACCTAATCGAAGGCCTTTTGAAAATCTAAATAAATTACATCTACTGCATTACCATTGTCTACTCTCTCTGTTCCTTCAAAAAAGTCAATGAGGTTGGTCAAGCAAGACTTTCCATTTTGAAATCCATGCTGACTATTCATTACATTTTAGGTTTCTAGATGCTCTTCTATTTTCTCGTTTAATAGGGATTCCATTATTTTTCCTACCACCGGAATGACGAAACAGGCTCGGGGAGCTCAATGGCCTACTCTTGTTACTATGAATGGGGAATTCAAATCCAGTCTACCAATAATATCCCACATCACAAAATGAGAGAGAACACATAGCTTACGAAGTACAGGAGATGCTGGAACTTGGAGTAACACAGCTGTAACACTGTCTGTGGGCACTGCAGATGCTGTTGATCCACAAGGAGGACAGTATCACATGGTTCTATGTAAAATTACCAAAAGCTAAATGAGCAGGCAGATGCTGATAGTTTTGCATGGAAGAGACGCTTGAGAAGCTAGACAGTAGCAAGTATCTGACTACTCTAGATCGAACAGAAGATTTTTGGCAAAGATCACTAATCTTAGGGAAACATTCAGCAGTTTCTAGACCATCAGCATTATACAAGATTACAAATCAGGCCTTTGAGAATCAAGAATGCATCAGTCGTGCTTCAGCGATTGGTAGGTTCCATTTTGGCGAGCAGTGACTCATTACACTCAGGCACACACTGACAATAGCACCATTTTCAATTAAACATGGGAGAAACACATCAAGCACATCAACATATTAACCCAGTTGAGCAGGACCGGTTTGGCAGTTAAGGTTAAAAAATGTAACACCGATAAGAGAGTGAGAGGAACAGAGATGTGATCAGACAAAGATGGATTGCAATGGTTGTTTGTTCTACCCCCTGACTAAAACATGTATGGGCATTTTTCAGGTTGGCTGGCTATTTTTGCAGGTTCATTCCCAATTACAGTTCTATAGCCGCAACATTAATTGACTTAACCTGAAGATGAAGCCCAACCAAGTGATCTGATCCTTTGAAGTAGAAAATGTTCATGAAAAATGAAAATATGCCTGTAATAGCTTGTCCTATGAGCTTTCACAGCAACACTTCAGAGTCATTGGTGCAGTATTTAGCCAAATAAATTATCTTGGATAGGAGCACCTAGTCATTTACCCATGTTATAAGCTACCAGCATAAGAGATTCTTTATTGAAAAAGAATGTTTAAGCGTTGTTTAGGCATTGCAAAGGCTACAGCCACTTATACAGGACCGCATTTACTGTACATTCTCAACAATCCCCTTGCGTGGCTACAGTAAACTCAAAAAAAATGAGCAACCTTTGTGATGGACCAAAGCTCTTGCAAGAATACAAATAACGTTATTCAACATCATGTGGTCTCCCAAAATGGGAATGCCGACACCCCATCACACCAGGAATAAATGCAGATTTGACCATCACCAGCAACACAAGTATTTCATTCAAAAAGGTTGGGGGTGGGGGAGGAAGTGATGTGGTCAAAATTACATATTTTGTCTACTTTTAGCTCAGTGGTGGTTCTTTTAATGTAGTCACAATTCACAAGGAGTTAAAAATCAGAGCCCCCAAGTTCCAGTTGGGCCACTGTGCCTTCTGCCCTGCTACACCTCTGAACAGCTGCCTGGCAACTGAACCCACGCTTAACTGGTCAGAAATCCAGGGGATGGGGGTTTAGTGAATTTACACATTTTGGGGCACCCACAACTGGGGTGTTTTGCCCTGTGGAGGGTGCAGTAATTTTGGATCAGCACCTTGCTGCTTCGTTAGGGGGTTGTTCCAGCTGAAGTACAAAGAAAGAATATAGAAAGATGACCAATTTGCCAATAGCTATTCTGGCATTTTCTGATGGTCACGGAGCTTGGAATAAGCTTAGTAATCCTACTGATGTTTTGTGGGCCCCACTTCTGCCAGGATTTAGTCCCAGCACATATTCCTTAATACAATATAATGCATACTAAAATAACATGCATACTCTTGGAGTCTTATATCTAACTCTTGGAGGTAAATGGATAGCTGAAAATAGAGCAGTAGGATATTCACAGAAGGGCGGTTAGCGGATTTGCAACATTACAACAAGAGTATGAAGGCCGAATCTGCAATTAATTGCAGGCCAATTCTATTCAGGGTGTATTTGAACATTATTTGGCGGGATTGTGAAGCATTGCAACGGTTATATGAAATTGCTGATCCATACCTTATTGAGAATTCATCGGGTTTATCGCAGAGGGGCAGGTCAGCGAGAAGCGGGCTGTGTGACTGCTGATAATCTGTGACTCCGACTGCTGGCTCAGTATTGTCCAACGACATGTTGAATTCGCACAAGACTGCTACTGCTGCGAGAGGGGGTAAAGTGCCAAATGTTAACTCGCAAGCAGTCAGCAAACGAGCTGCTAGGTCAATAGCAGGAAGTAGTTTGAAGAGAGCGGATTCAGGAAGTGATTTCAAATGTTCCAGCGAGAACAAAACTACGGGAGTGGTTATTACTGGAACTCGGCAGTACAAATTGTGACCCACACCTCGCCTGTTCATCACCCCCAGCCACCCACCCAGTCCCAGACACACAACCTCATCTGTCTCCCGGTGCAAAATCCTCCTTCACTGCACACTCAGCACCCTCGCCCAGCCCCTGGTCACACCGCGTCCTCTGGCTGTACTCCCCCCATTCTCTAACCCCCCATTCGCTCCCCCCTTCCCAAACTCTCCTCTCCCCCCAACCTTCCTCCCCCCCCAATTCGCTCCCCCCTTCCCAAACTCTCCTCTCCCCCCAACCTTCCTCCCCCCCCAATTCGCTCCCCCCTTCCCAAACTCTCCTCTCCCCCCAACCGCTCTCTCTCCCCACTCCCCCAAACCCTCCTCTCTCCAATTCTCTCCTCCCCAACCCTTCCTCCATCTCTCTCTCTCTCCCTCCCTCCACAAACCCTCCTCTCCCCCTCCCTCCACAAACCCTCCTCTCCCCATTAAACACTCACCAACCCTCTGAACCCTGCACTCACTCCGCGCCTCCAACTCTTGATCTTCCGCCCTTTCAGGGCCAGCCCACTTTGCGAGGCAGTTTGGGGCATGCTCAGAGCATGAATGTCAATGCACTCATGTGTGGAGTGCAATCACAAGGGCTCCTCGGTACAGGGACATTTTAAATTGGGGTTCTCAAAATAGCAACTGGGTGAATCACAAACGCCTTCTGTGCAATGAGAAAAAAAAACACTATTGATGCAGTCCATCTATAAATGATTAATAAGCACCCACTTGCATTTCCCCCAATAGCCCCTGGAACCTCCCAGATCAGTCATGCAAATTATTTTAGCTAGCTATTTTTAAACTGCCAGCCACACACACGACTGAACAAAATTAACACATCATTTGTTTGACTGAATGTGGCTGGGTAACTCCATCAATCGTTGGAGACAACCGGCAAAATACTTGCAATATTTGTATCACACAAGGCTACAGGCACAGTTCTGACTCCACCGCTGCCTTCGGTAATGTAGCAGGAGGGCGAGGCTGTCTGTCGGTCATCCTCGGTCACAAGCTCCATGCATTTTCCGGGGTCGGGTTAATTAGGATAATTCCTGCAGTCTCCCAGCCGGATTTCCACCAGGAAACGTGCCAAGGAAATAGCTGCTGCAGCAGGAATCCAACAGCGACTTCAAGCTGCTTGACTGAAGGATGCCAGACACAGCCAGTAAGGGAGCTGTAGGAAGTGTGCGTGAAAAGTCCCTGTATCTACTGATGTAAAATTAACAGCCATTCCAAACGACCAGCGTTACGGAAGCAGTCATGATGGAAAATGTGCCTTCATACTATACCATCACTGCTGCTTCATTTAAATACACCCACTCATGACATCTGGCAGCCCAGGTTATGCTGGAAAATACACGGGTGGTGATTCACCCTCACCCAACTTTGCGCCCACCACCCTAAAAAACAATTATGAACAATAAATCCTGCCGCACCACCCCCATACTTGTGACCGAGTTAAAGGGATCTCTACCAAGCTAAAACTAGGCAGAAATTCCTTATTTTTTCCTTACAGCAGCCAATTTGGTTATTTGATCCCATGTAATTATAAATCAAACTGAAATTAAATCAGCCAATTTGGTCCATTTGTAGAAAGAGAGAAAAAGCGGATGATTCAAATAAACCAGCTGGTCTGTCGGCATCTGCAGGTTAACTTATATTTTCCCTCCGAGCGGTTATGGGAAGATCTAACAGGCAGTCAAAAGGTTTTGAGAGCATAAACAATGAAAGATTGTTTTCACTGGTTGACAAATCGGTAACAAGGCAGCATAAACGGAGTATTATCACTAAAAACAGAGGGTTATAAGAACATGGAATGCTTTATCACCAGCACCTATTGAGGCAGAGACTAACATTTAAAAGGGAATTGAATCAGTATTTAAAAAGTGAATATAAAAAGGATGAGGAATGAGCAGTGAAATGGGATTGGAGTAGTTAGCTCCAGTTGAAAAGCTCGCACTGATACAAGAACAATGGGATGAATGACCTCCTTCAATGCAGTAATTTTTGTGATTCTACAAGAATTGCCAGTAATGAAGGAGCTGGAATAGTTATATTAGAGAACAAACCCAGATCAGAAACATTTCAGTAAATAAATCAAGTGTCAAATGTTGACCTTGTAGCAGCTTCAATAATATGACCGGCACATTATTGAATATATTCTTGGTTAAAAACATAAACTGAAAGATTTCCACTTTGTTTATACAGGCTGTCTTACTGCACTTGTTTGATATATGGTGATGCTCAAAGCGCCATCATAAGCTCCATACAGCATTATAAAAGTAAAAAAGAGCGAGCCAATATGAATTTCTATAAAGATAGCAAAACACTTTGCAAGGCAGTGCAGAGACGTAACCTCCTCCTCCTCCCTCTTTCTCGCCCCCCCACCAAATTCCTGATCTACCACCAGTAAAAGTTAAAAGCTTTCCCACAGGAAAATTGGTGAAAATTGAAACGGCTCATCACCCCGGTTCACTCTCGTGCACTATTTAGCAGCTAGGTAAAGAAGAACTAGCAATGACTGTAAAGCAATTTTCCAACTTCACCCTCTAGACAAATTGCCTGGGAGAGTGGAAAAGATAGGGATGGAAAGAGAAAATACAAAACATGGTATTTTTGAATTGTGTGGCTCTGTATCCTGGAATCACAAACCCCATCCTGTACTGTTGCACAATTACAATTTTTAAAAATCATATCATTTCAAACCTGAGCTGCGAGCCTTGAATGGAAGTCCCAAGCCCTAGACTTTAATGCTTCCAAGTGCCAGATAACAGGAAGCTCCCTAGCCCTGTGCAACAATCTATTCCTGGTTATTCTATTCCTTTCCTCTTAATCAGTTCCTCAAACAGCTCCAACAATACCTCACTTGTACCTAGTACTACCCAGAGGAATCTCAGCAGAGCTAACAATTCTGTTTCTCGCACTGCCAGATGAACCTGGCTGAATGTCTTTGTCAGTCAGCAAAAACCATATGCAGGATCCTGACTGATCACTCAGAAAAGGACCGTCACTAAGAATGTTGATTCTGCCTGGCAAGAAGATTGGGATAGTGTTACAAAATTAGCATTGTTGAACACTCAGTGTTTGAAGGGAAAGGCTGGTTATAATAGGTTATCAAATTGTAGACTTGCAGGCATGGATACAATTGGTAAAACATAGCAATTTGCAAAGCAAACATTTACTTACTGCAGTTTAATTTTAAATAGTATAGCAAAACATGCAATTATTCAGATTGACTTCCAAGTTTTATTAACATTAAAGTAGAACATGATCTGCCATTTTCAAAATTATACAGCAGTTTTGATCTAACTATTAGTAGAATTTCAATTCTTGAATGGCACAATTTTCTGTTTATAACAGCAATGACAGTCTCGACTACAACAAGCATTTGGAGTTGGCACCCATCTCAACATTTAGCAGTGTATTACATCAATTCCAAGGCATTACTTTGATAACCTTTGAAAGTCTCATCATATTTGGCTGTGAACAGATATTAAATTAAAAATACAATATATAATAAAAAGCTATCAACTGAGGACATTTTAATAACCACAGAATACAGCACTAATAACATTTTCCAGTTAATCTATATTTGTCATTGTACAATTGACATTAAAATAATTCTCAATTTCAAAACTGCACAATCTTCAGTCGATAGGATATTAAAGGCACTGCAGACATTAGGCCTTAGACCACTAGAGAAATCCCACAATTTGGTGCCATTTCATTCAAAGATGACTGAATTACAAGACTTCAATCCCTTTTCTATATTTCCCATTCAAGTTTAAAGTTTTACAAAAACCTGCTCCGTGAGCAACAGCAGCATTTCTGAACAGACATGAAACAATCAATATTTAAGCAGCTGCATGCAGTATTCTTTTGGGCTCTTATAAAAGCCCATTTCTGTGTTGCATTACTTTAATAGATTCAATTATTGCAGAATTTTAGCTCTTTTAAAACAAAATCAACATATTCCTTACATTCTATCCTTGGCATAGTATGGCAGGGTTTAAAAATTTGACACCAAAGCCTACAGTTTCTGTAATATAACTGCAATCTAGTCCATGACAACAACTGGGGTCCTTCCTTATAGAAGTATAATCTCTGCCTGCATTGTTCAATCAGCTCCCTCCAGAGTAATCAGCATTCAGTGATGCAACACTTCCTGCTCTCTGATTGGATACAACTGTCTACAGGTACCCCATCACCCCATGTAACCACAGCCCATATATGGCAAGATCCTCAGATTACATGGTAGTAGTTCATTGGTGAATGGTAGTCACTGCTGATTTTCTCAAATCTCACTGGAATACAACGTCCTGTTTCTTATTAGATGCTTTCTTCCGTGCTGCAAGTCAGACTCACCCCACACGCATATACACACGTCCCAACAGTTGCGTAAAAAGCTCTTCTGTTGCTTTCGTTATTGATTTCCCCAAGGTTATTGCAGTTCATTGCAAAAATGCACAACTCAAATGCTACATATGAATAAGACAAATGCAGGATTTCTAATACAGTGGGTCACATCTTCACAAATTATCGACACTAAACAAGTGTACTGACAAAAATATCAATAGTTATATTTTTTTGTAATACAGTAGAATTCACATGCCAGAGTGAAGCAGCCAGACTTTACTCAGTTGTTGCACTTTCACCTCAGAAGGCTGTGGTTTCAGTGCCTCGCCAGGAGCTTGAGCATGTAATCTGGGCTGACAATTCATTACATAGGATATGCGACACAAAAACAGGCCATTCATAGAATCATAGAATCATAAAATTTACAGCACTGAAGGAGGTCACTCGGCTCATCGTGTCCATGCCGGCCGAAAAAGAGCTATCCAGCCTAATCCCACTTTCCAGCTCTTGGTCCATAGCCTTGCAGTTTACAGTACTTGAAGTGCACATTCAAGTACTTTTTAAAATGTGGTGAGGGGTTCTGCCTCTACAACCCTTTCAGACCCCCACCATCCTCTGGGTGAAAAAAATTCCCCTCAAATCCCCTCTAAACCTCCAACCAATTACTTTAAATCTATGGCCCCTGGTTGTTGATCCCTCTGCTAAGGGAAATAGGTCTTTCCTATCCACTCTATCTAGGCCCCTCATAATTTTATACGCCTCAATAAGGTCTCCCCTCAGCCTAAAAAAACAAACACCAGCCTATCTAATCTTTCCCCATAGCTAAAATTTTCCAGTCCAGGCAACAATCTCGTAAATCTCCTCTGTACCCTCTCTAGTGCAATCACATCTTTCCTGTAATGCGGTGACCAGAACTGCACACAGTACTCCAGTTGTGGCCTAACTATTGTTTTATACAGTTCAAGCATAACCTCCCTGCTCTTGTATTCTATGCCTCGGCTAATAAAGGCAAGTATTCCGTATGCCTTCTTAACCACCTTATCTACCTGGCCTGCTACCTTCAGGGATCTGTGGACATGCACTCCCAGGTCCCTTTGTTCCTCTACACTTTTCAATGTCCTACCATTTAATGTGTATTTCCAACACCGCCTCCAGTGCGCCAGTGCAGCCTTTGGTCGCCTGAGGAAAAGAGTGTTTGAAGACCAGGCCCTCCAAACTGCCACCAAGCTCATGGTCTACAGGGCTGTAGTAATACCTGCCCTCCTGTATGGCTCAGAGACATGGACTATGTACAGTAGACACCTCAAGTTGCTGTAGAAATATCACCAACAATTTCTCCGCAAGATCCTACAAATCCCCTGGGAGGACAGACGCACCAATATCAATGTCCTCACTTAGGCTAACATCCCCAGCATTGAAGCACTGGCCACACTCGATCAGCTCCGCTGGGCAGGCCACATAGTCCGCATGCCAGACACGAGACTCCCAAAGCAAGTGCTCTACTCGGAGCTCCTTCATTGCAAACGAGCCAAAGGTGGGCAGCGGAAACGCTACAAAGACACCCTCAAAGCCTCCCTGATAAAGTGCAACATCCCCACTGACACCTGGGAGTCCCTGGCCCAAGACCGCCCTAAGCGGAGGTAGAGCATCCGAGAGGGCGCTGAGCACCTCGAGTCTCAACGCCGAGAGCATGCAGAAATCAAGCGCAGACAGCGGAAAGAGTGTGCGGCAAACCAGTCCCACCCACCCCTTCCTTCAATGACTATCTGTCCCACCTGTGACAGAGTCTGTGGCTCGCGCATTGGACTGTTCAGCCACCAAAGAGCTCACTTCAGGAGTGGAAGCAAATCTTCCTCGATTCCGAGGGACTGCCTATGATGATGATTTCCTTGCCTTGTTAGCCCTCCCCAAATGCATTACCTCATGCTTCTCTGGATTGAATTCCATTTGCCACTGTTCTGCCCACCTGACCAGTTTATTGGTATCTTCCTGCAGTCTACAGCTTTCTTCTTCATTATCAACCACACAGCCAATTTTTGTATCAGCTGCAAACTTCTTAATCATACCGCCTACATTCAGGTCTAAATCATTGATGTATACCACAAGAAGCAAGGGACCTAGTACTGAACCCTGCGGAACCCCACTGGAAACAGCCTTCCAGTCGCAAAAACACCCATCAACCACTACCCTTTGATTTCTGCCTCTGAGCCAATTTTGGATTCAACTTGCCACTTTGCCTTTTACTTTTGTGACCAGTCTGCCATGTGGGACTTTATCAAAAGCCTTGCTAAAATCCATATACATTACATCAAACGGACTACCCTCATCAACAACCCTCCTTGTTACCTCCTCAAAAAATTCAATCAAATTAGTCAGACACGACCTTCCCTTGACACATCCATGTGACTGTCTTTGATTAATCCGTGGCTTTCTAAATGAAGATTTATACTGTCCCTCAGAATTCTTTCCAATAAATTTCCCATCACCGAGGTTAGGCTGACTGGCCTGTAATTATTTGATCTATTCGTTTCTCCCTTTTTAAACAACGGTACAACGTTAGCAGTCCTCCAGTCCTCTGGCCACACCTGTAGCCAGAGAGGATTGGAAAATGATGGTCGGAGCCTCTGCTATTTCTTCTTTTGCTTCTCTTAACAGCCTGGGATACAGTTCATCTGGGCCTAGGGATTTATCCACTTTCAAAGCTACTAAACCCCTTAATACTTCCTCTCTCACTGTTTATTTCATCTAATATTTCATATGCTTCCTCCCTGATTGCAATGTCTGCATCAGCCCTCTCTTTTGTGAAAACAGATGCTAAGTATTCATTAAGAACCATTTTTTGCCTCCACATACCTTTATGGTCTCTAATCGGCCCTACTCTTTCTTTAGTTATCCTCTTGTTCTTAATTTATTTATAAAACATCTTTGGGTTTGCCTTGATTTTACTTGTCAAATGTTTTTCATGCACTCTCTTTGCTTTACTAATTTTCTTTTTAATTGCCCCCCTGCACTTTCTATACTCCTCTAGGGTTTCTACAGTATTGAGCCCTCGATATCTGTCATAAGGTTCCCTTTTTTTCTTTATCCTATCCTGTATGCCCCTTGATATCCAGGGGTCTCTAGATTTGTTAGTCACACCCTTTTTCTTTAAGGGAACATACTTGCTCTGAACCCTCAGTATCTCCTCCTTGAATGCCTCCCACTGCTCTGACACTGATTTACCTTCAAATAGCTGTTTCCAGTCCACTTTGGCTAAATCACATCTCAGCTTAGTAAAATTGGCTTTCCCTCAATAGAGAACTTTTATTCCTGGTCCTTTTCCAGAACTACCCTAAATCTAACTGAATTATGATCACTAGCACCAAAATTAGGCCCAACCAGTCCATGCCAGCGTTTATGCTCCACTCGAGCCTCCTCCCATCTTTCCTCATCTAACTCTATCAGCATAACCCTCTATTTCCTTCTCCCTCATATGCTTGTCTAGCTTCCCCTTAAATGCATCTATGCTATTCGCTTCAACCACTCCCTGTGGTTGCGAGTTCCACATTCTCACCATTCTTTGGGTAAAATATTTCCTTCTCAATTCCCTATTGGATTTCTTGGTGACTATCTTATATCAATGGCCTCTAGTTATGCTCTTCCCCACAAGTGGAAACATTCTCTCTCTATCCACTCTATCTGGACAGGGTAGATGCAGAGAGGATTCCCTCATGGGGGAATCTAGAATTAGGAGGCATTGTTTCAGAATAAGGGGTCCCACATTTAAAACGGAGGAATTTCTTCTCTCAAAGGGTCGTGAATCTTTGGAATTCTCTAGCCCAGAGAACTGTTGAGGCTGGGTCATTGCATATATTTAAGGTAGAGATAGACAGATTTTTGAATGATAGGGTTGTCAAGGCTAATGGGGAACGGGCAGGAAAGTGGAGGTGAGGCCAAGATCAGATCAGCCGTGATCTTATTGAATGGCGGAGCAGGTTCGAAGAAGCTAAACGGCTTATGCCTGCTCCTATTTCATATGTTCTTATGTTCTTATCAAAACCTTTCATAATTTTAAAGATTTCTATTAGATAACCCCTCAGCCTTCTTTTATCAAGAGAAAAGAGACCCAGCCTATCCATCCTTTCCTGATACGTATACCCTCGCATTTCTGGTACTGTCCTTGTAAATCTTCTCTGCACCCTCTCCAGTGCCTCTATATCCTTTTTACAATATGGCAACCAGAACTGTACGCTGCACTCCAAGTGTGGTTTAACCAAGGTTCGATGCAGGTTTAGCATAACCTCCGTACTTTTCAATTCGATACCTCTAGAAAGGAACCCTAGTGCTTGGTTTGCTTTTTTAATGGCCTTGCTAACCTGTGTCGCAGCTTTTAGTGATTTGTGTATCCTGTGATTGAGATCCCTTTGTTCCTCTACCCCACTTAGACTCTCATCCTCCAAGTAATAAGTGCCCTCTGTATTCTTCCTACCAAAATGTTATATCTCACATTTATCTGCGTTGAACTTCATTTGCCAATTATATGCCCATTCTGCAAGTTTATTAATGTCCTCCTGTAATTTGTTGCAGTCCTCCTCAGTATTGACTATTCCCCCCACCCCCCACCACCCCCGCGCAAAATTTCCGCAAATTTTGAAATTGTGTTTTTGATTCCAAAGTCTAAATTGTTAATATAAATTGTGAACAACAGTGGTCCCTGCACTGATCCTTGTGGAACACCACTACCCACCATCTGCCACAGTCAATAGCTACATTTTACCCCTACTCTTTGCTTTCTGTCTTGAAACCAGCGAGCTATCCATTCTACTACTTGTCCCCTGACTCCGCATTCTCTGACCTTGTTCATCAGTCAATTATGGGATACCTTATCGAAGAAGGCCTTTTGAAAATCTAGATAAATTATATCTACTGCATTACCATTGTCTACTCTCTCTGTTACCTCTTCAAAAAATTCATTGAGGTTGGTCAAGCAAGATTTTCCATTTTGAAATCCACGCTGACTATTCATTATTATATTTTTTGTTTCTAAATGTTCTTCTATTTTCTCCTTTAGTAGGCATTCCATTATTTTTCCTGTCACCAATGTTAAGATGACTGGTCTATAATTCCCTGGACATGTTCTATCCCCCTTCTTAAATATAGGTATTATGTTAGCTATCCACCAGCCCTCTGGCATTACACCTTTTTCTAATGAATTATTAAATATGTGTAGTAATGCCTCTGCTATCTCTTCCCTAGATTATTTTAGAATGCGTGGATGCAATCCATCCAGACCAGAGGTTTTATCCTCTTTGAGTTTGATTAGTTTATTTAATATATCCCCCTTTTTATTTTAAATGTACTTATCTCATTGCTAATTTCATCATCCTGTTCTATCTCCCTGGTAAACACTGAAGCAAAATAATTATTTAATATTTCTGCCATCTCTCTATTGTTATCTGTGGTATTATCCTGATCCTCCTTGATGACTTCAAAGCCAGGGTCAGCAAGGACACAGCTAACTCCAACAGTACCCTACTCATGACAAAATGCCTAGAACATAAACTTGTCATCACCAACACCGTTGTTATGTATGTAAACATTGTAACTGTGTAAGACTTGCCACCAGAGGGCGCAACTGTTGGAGGGCCAAGGGTCACCTGCATACCTCGTGCAAGGGAGTATAAAAGTTTGTCTGCCATGCTGCTTAGCCACCCTGGGTTGTATTAAAGAGACGAAGGTCACATCAGTTTTAGCTCACAGTACTCAGTCTTGTGGAGTTCTTCCATACTTAACAATTGGTGCCGAATAACAGATTACGAACTTTCACGCGGTCATGGCTGCCATTGGTATTTTAGAGAGATTTGTAGAGGGTGATGATTGGGAAGCCTTCGATGAGCATCTTGACCAGTACTTCGTGGCCAACGAGCTGGATGGGGACGATAAAGTGATCAAGCACAGGGCGATTCTCCTCACCATGTGTGGGTCCACAATATACGGCCTCATCAAGAATCTGCTAGCACCGGAGAAACCAGCGGAAAAGACATATACAGAGTTGTGTACGCTGGTTCAGAACCACCTCAAGCCGAAGGAGAGCGTCCCAATGGCCAGGTATCGCTTTTACCCGCACCACCGCTCTGAGGGCCAGGACATGGCAAGTTATGTCAACGACCTGAGAAGCCTTGTGGGAACTTGCGAATTTGCTGGATTTTTGGGGGAAATGCTGCGGGACTTTTTTGTGCTTGGCATCGGCCACGAGATCAGTCTTTGCAAGCTGCTGTCCACCGAATCCCTAGACCTGAGCAAGGCCATCACGATAGCCCAGGCGTTCATATCCACGAGCGATAATACCAGACAGATATCTTCCCAGCATTGAAGCTCACCGGCAAGTACTGGGCATAAAATAACGTCGCTAGCAGAACTGTATATGGCAGGGCTTACACGTCTGCAGCTGCAAGACCTAGGATGACTCAGAGTCCGCCATCGGGCGTGAATGCAAATCCATTAGCACTATGTTGGTGCTGCGGGGATAATCATTGAGCCCATCAATGTCGATTCAAGCACTACGGGTGCAAAAGCTGCGAAACAATGGGGCACCTCCAGCGAATGTGCAAGAGTGCTGCGACTCACCACATGGCAGAGTTGGCAGAGGATGGTCGATCCGGCGCGGATCACGCAGAACAAACAAGAGAGGCAACTCAACCTGAGGAAGAAGTGTATGGGGTACACACTTTCACCACCAAGAGCCCTCCTATAATGCTGGAAGTCAAATTGAATGGTATTCCGGTATCAATGGAGTTGGACATGGGGGCGAGTCATTCAATTATGAGCCAGAAGGCTTTTGAGAAACTGTGGGGCAACAAGGCACAAAGGTCTAAACTGAGCCTGATTCAGACAAAGCTGCGCACCTACACCTAAGAGCGCATACCAGTCATTGGCAGTGCAACAGTTAAGGTATCGTATGATGGAGCTGTGCATGATTTATCACTATGGATTGTACCAGGTTATGGATTGTACCAACGCTATTTGGCAGAAGCTGGCTGGGAAAGATTCGATGGAACTGGGATGACATCAAAGCACTATCTTCAGTGGATGATGTATCATGCGCCCAAGTGTGAGCAAGTTTCCGTCGCTATTTGAACCAGGCATCGGCAACTTCACAGGCGCCAAGGTGCAGATCCATCTAGTCCCCGATGCAAGACCCATTCATCACAAGGCTCGAGCGGTTCCATATATGATGAGGGAGAAAGTCGGGATCGAACTGGACAGACTTCAACGAGAGGGAATCATATCGCCAGTTGAGTTCAACGAGTGGGCCAGTCCGATTGTTCCGGTGTTGAAAAGCGATGGCATGGTCATAATCTGCGGAGACTACAAGGTAACGATCAACAGAGTCTCGTTACAGGACCAGTACCCGCTATCCAAAGTGGATGACCTGTTCGCAACGTTAGCAGGGGGGAAGTCATTCACCAAGTTGGACCTAACTTCCGCCTACATGACACAGGAGCTGACTGAATCTTCGAAAAGATTAAAATGCATCAACACGCACAAAGGACTGTTTAAATACCACAGGTGCTCTTTTGGGATTCGCTTGGCTGCTGCCATCTTCCAGAGGAACATGGAGAGTCTGCTGAAATTGGTTCTGTGCACCGTCGTGTTTCAAGACGACATCCTGATCAATGGTCGTGACACCACCTGCACAATCTGGAAGAGGTTCTAAGTCAACTAGACAGAATGGGACTCAGGCTGAAATGCCCCAAGTGTGTTTTCCTGGCACCAGAGGTTGAATTTTTCGGGAGAAAGATTGCGGCAGATGGCATCAGACCCATGGACTCAAAGACAGAGGCTATCAAGAATGCACCCAGACCACAGAATGTGACGGAGCTGCGTTCGTTCCTGGGACTCCTCAACTATTTTGGTAACTTTCTACCCGGGTTGAGCACTTTGCTGGAACCGTTGCACATGTTGCTACGTAAGGGTGATGACTGAGTTTGGGGTAAATCTCAAGAGACAGCCTTTGAAAAGGCCAGAAACCTACTTTGTTCTAATAAGTTACTTGTACTGTATGACCCGTGTAAACGATTAGTGCTAGCTTGTGGTGCATCTTCGTACGGAGTCGGCTGTGTGTTACAGCAAACCAATGTATCGGGCAAACTTCAACTGGTTGCATATGCATCTAGAAGTCTGTCTAAAGCTGAAAGAGCCGACAGTATGGTCGAGAAAGAGACATTAGCATGTGTATATGCGGATAAGAAAATGCACCAACACCTATTTGGACTTCGGTTTGAGCTTGAAACTGACCACAAACTGCGCATTTCGCTGTTTTCAGAAAGCAAAGGTATAAACACTAATGCTTCGTCCCGCATCCAAAGATGGGGACTAACATTGTCCCACTATGACTATGTTATCCACCACAGACCAAGCACGAAGAACTGTGCTGATGCCCTCAGTCGGCTACCATTGCCCACTACCGGGGTGGAAATGGTGCAGCCCGCAGACTTGCTTTTGGTCATGGATGCTTTTGAGAGTGAGGGGTCACCCGTCACTGCTCGCTAGATCAGGACCTGGACCAGCCAGGATCCTATGCTAGCACTTGTAAAAAGTTGCGTCCTCAATGGGAGCTGGTCGGCCGTTCTCGGGGAGATGCAAGATGAAATTAAACCGTTTCACTGACGCAAAGATGAAATGTCCATCCAGTCGAATTGTCTCTTATGGGGTAATCGCGTGGTTTTGCCAAAAAAAGGCAGGGAAACGTTCATACGTGACCTACACAGTACCCACCCAGGCATAGTCGTGATGAAGGCTATAGCCAGGTCACATGTTTGGTGGCCCGGCATTGACTCGGACTTGGAGTCATGCATACATCAGTGCAACACGTGCCCACAACTGAGCAATGCACCAAAGGAGGTTCCATTGAGTCTGTGATCATGGCCCTCCAAACCGTGGTCCAGGATCCACGTAGATTTTGCTGGCCCCTTTCTCAGAAAGATGTTTTTAGTTGTAGCGGACGCTTACTCTAAATGGATTGAATGCATAATCATGTCATCCAGCACATCCACTGCCACCATTGAAAGCCTCCGGGCTATGTTCGCCACCCATGGCTTGCCCGACATCCTTGTCAGTGACAATGGACCGTGTTTCACCAGCTCAGAATTCAACGAGTTTGTGACCCGCAATGGCATCAAGCATGTCAGGTCTGCCCTGTTTAAGTCCGCATCCAACGATCAAGCGGAACGGTCAGTCCAAACTATCATGCAGAGCTTGAAAAGCGTGATGGAAGGCTCCTTGCAGACCCGTTTATCTCGGGTTCTGCTCAGCTACCGGACGTGACCCCACTCGCTCACCGGGGTTCCCCCTGCAGAATTGTTAATGAAGAGCACTCAAAACCAGGCTCTCCCTAGTCCACCCAGATCTAAATGATCATGTGGAAGCCCGGCGTCACTGGCAAAACATGTACCACGATCGCGCGGCTGTATTGCGTGACATTGATGTTAACGACCCTGTGTTTGTCCTGAATTATGGTCATGGTCCTAAATGGGTTACTGGCACTGTCTTGGCCAAGGAGGGGAATAGAGTGTTTATAGTCAAACTACTGAATGGACAAACGCGCAGAAAGCATTTGGATCAGACCAAATTGCGGTTCACCGACAACCAGAATCGACCTCGCTGTGAATCAAGAGGACGAACCCACCATTCCCAACAGTCCTGTCAGACCAGCCGCTCCGCAGTGCAGCAATGGTCTGACCAACTCACCCACGCCAGAGTTTGAACTCAGATGATCAACCAGGGAACATAGGAACCTGTATCATCTAAACTTGTAAATAATTTGTATCAAAGACTTTGGGGGGGAGTGATGTTATGTATGTAAACATTGTAACTGTGTAAGACTTGCCACCAGAGGGCGCAACTGTTGGAGGCCCAAGAGTCACCTGCACACCTCGTGCAAGGGAGTATAAAAGGTTGTCTGCCATGCTGCTTAGGCACTCTGGAGTTGTATTAAAGAGACTAAGGTAACATCAGTTTTAGCTCACAGTACTCAGTCTTGTGGAATTCTTCCATACTTAACAACCTTGTTCTGCCAGAAGGACAAATACAAGGCATCGTGGCAACACCCTCGCTCCAAGCATTGGCATCTGTTCAACTATGTCATCATCCGAGCCAGGGATTGCAAGGATGTGCGCATCACCCATGCCATGATAGGAGTTAATGACTGCTGGACAGACCACCGCGTAATCTAATCCATCATTGGTGTCAACATAGCCCCAAAGCGGTGAGGGCAGCAGAAGCAGTGCCTCAAAAAAGTCAATGCCGGGGCACTCAAAGACGCACCTAAGAGAACACAGCTAACTTGGCATGCCTTGATGACCCCGAAACACAGAATGCCCACAGTGCTTGGTCTGCCCTCCAGGCCTCCATAACCAGTGCCTGCAAAGAGACACTCGGTCACTCAACCAGGAAACACCAGGACTGGTTTGATGAGAATGATCAGGAGATCCAAGAGCTAATAGATCACAAGCGCAGGGCATTTCTGAGCCTTAAACACCAACCCAACTCGGGAGCAGCAAGGCAGCATTACAGACGGCTTAAGGCCGAGGTCTAACAAAAAACTCAGGACCTAAAGAACAGGTGGTGGATGGAGAAAGCACAGGAGATACAGCAGCTGGCTGCCAGCCATGATGTGCGAGGATTCTTCATCGCAGTCAAGGCCACCTATGGTCCAAACACCCAAGGCCCTACCCCACTGCTGGCCAAGAATGGGGAAACACTCATCAAGGACACCGAGACTGTCAGGGCCCGCTGGTAGGAGCACTTTGAAGATCTCCTCAATCGAGACTTTGCCTTTGACTCGAGTGTTCTTGACTCCATCCCGCAGCATGCTACCCACCACCACCTCAGTAAAACCCCAATGCTGTACGAGGTAGAAAAAGCCATAAGACAGCTTAAGGACAACAAGGCTACGGGAGCGGATGGAATCCCTGCTGGGGCACTGAAGTATGGCGGAGAGGCACTGTTGGCGCGAATACATGACCTCATCTCTTTTTTCTACTGCCATTATGTTATCCCTAATAGGTACAGCTACTCCACCTCCCCCTTTCCCCTCTCTCTCTTTTCTAAATAAGTTATACCCTGCAATTTTTAATCTCCAGTTCTGATTTCTTTTGTAGCCATCTCTCAGTAATCCCTACTATGTCTGGTACTTCGCAACACATGGTTGCCTCCAGCTCTGTGTGCATTCATGTACAGACAGTTTAACTAATTTTTAATAGGATTTCCTTTCACTTTATGTTTAACCATCTTTTTAAACTCATGTTCTATAACTCTATTTATTCCCTTGACATCAATGTCCTCCCTTACTTTATTCTTTCCAATGCTCTCTTTTCCAATCTTGTTTATATTTAGGCTGGTTGTGTTTCTTGTAGATCCCGCTCCCCCCCATCTTACTAGTTTAAAGCTTTTGCCACTTCCCTATTTACCCTTTCCGCTAGGACACGGGTCCCATTCCAGTACAGGTGGAGCCCGTCCCATCGGTACAGCTCCTTCCTGTCCCAGAACTGGTGCCAGTGTCCCTTGAAAAGGAACCCCTCTTTCACACACCAACCCTTTAGCCACGTGTTAATTCTCTTGATCTGTCTGTTTCTATGCCAATTTGCACATGGCTCGGGCAATAAACCAGAGATTATTACCCTCGAGGTCCTGCTTTTTAATTTAAAGCCTAACTCCTGATACTGTTTCAGCAGGATCTCCTCCCTGTTCCTACCGATATCGTTTATTCCAGCATGGATCACGACAGCTGGATTTACCTCCTCCCGTTCCAAGTTACTCTCCAGCCGCCATGAGATATCCCTTACCTTGGCACCGGGTAGGCAACACACCCTTCGGGATTCTCGTTTTTGGCTGGAGAGGATGCTATCTATCGCCTTAATTATCGAGTCCCCTATCACTACCACATTTCTATTCTGCTCTTCCCACCCTTGGATAGCCTTGTGAGCCATGGTTTCTTGATCTGCATTGTGGCTGTCTTCCCAGCAATCTTTCTACTTATCCTCAGAGGCAGCGAGTACATCATACCCTGTTGGACAGGACCAGTATCTGCGGGGCATCCTTCTCAGCCTCTCCTAAATCCCTTCTAACCCAGCTCCCTTCAGCTGAGGGAGTGCTGCACTGTTGGAGGTGTCGTCTTTCGGATGAGATGTTAAACCAAAGTCCCTTCTGTTCTCTCAGGTGGATGTAAAAGATCCCATGGCACTACTCGAAGAAGAGCAGAGAGTTCTCCTGGTACCCTGGCTAACATTTATCCTTCAACAAACATTATACAGTCACTGCTGTTTGTAGGACCTTGCTGTGTGTAAATTGGCTGATGTGTTTCTCTACATTACATCAGTGACTACACTTCAAAAAGTACTTCATTGACTGTGAAGCGCTTTGAGATGTCCTTAGGTTATGAAGGGTACTAATTAAATGTAAGATCTTTCCTTCCAGACGCCACTGCCTCGTTGTACAATACTAACTGTAACAGGTATTACAAGGCTTTATTCCCTTCCAAACACAACAAAAGTTTAAAGCTGGATTATATTTCAAATCACTCAAACATTATGGTCTTCAAATTCCTTGAGTCACAATAATGGCAGTTATGCCAGGATCATGCCTGACAGTGACCTCCAGTGCTGACTCTGCCACTTTGGTCATATCCCCAATGCCCGCTTGCTCATGCCTGCTTGAAATTCTGGTGCCTGCCTGCCTGTAGGGTAGAGGTTGCCCAGCCTCCCTTCCCCCACAACCCCCTGCTTGGGAGGCCGAATTCCAAACTTTGGGGGTGGGTCTTCAAGGGTTCAGGCCAATTTCCTGGCATGGGGGGGGCCGCATATACACCCTTGTGGAGGCTGATACACTTTCAGTCACTCAGCATACCATCCGCTTCTACAGTGTGGGAACTACTGGCTGAAGCAGCCCCCTGTCATGTGACTTGTATTGGGTAGATGGAGCTTCCGTCCCTCACAAGGCACGAAAGAAGCTCCAGGAAACAGGAATGACGTGACGCAACTGGGTCTCCGCCATTTTCCTGGGGTTCAAGTGGTCTCCCACTAGAATTACAGTGGGCAACCAGTCGATATCGAATTTCAGGGCTCATACTTTCCATGGATCCTCTAAATAATTATGAAAATACCATTTGAAAAAATGTCTAAAGTAAGAACCATATGCTTTTTTGCACATACTGATCAATGGAAAAAAAAGACGTGGACAACCAAACTTACAATCCTGCAGTTGTTCTTCAAAATGTTTCTTCTAAAACTCTTATGTTAAATTAGCTGCTCTAATATACTGAAAATTCAGCAAACCACACTAGCTTAACAGATGACAAAGGAGAGATTTCTTACTTGGAAAATCTAACACTCCCAAAAATAGTTTTCATTCCAACTTAGATTCACTAAAGTCATGTTTGGTGGCATGTAGCCAAAAGAAATGAGTACAAGAGGAATTTGCACAGAACCCCATTCAGATTCCACAGTAACAGCAACTGTTTTACATTGTAGTGAAAATAAAATAGTTGCCAATAACTAGTACTCAGAAAAGATTGAAAGGATAGCACCAGAAATAATGTTCCAGAAATTGCTTGAATTTGGCATAAACAGACCAGGCTATAACTTGGAGTGGAAACCAGATTGGCAAGTTTCTGCTTATTTCTAAACTTAGGAGAAATCATGTGCGGGGAGAAGCGGGGCACTTCTTATCCTGCCATCAATTGCATTGCTGCAGGACTTCAAGGACCTTTCTGGGGATTTTCCCGGGCTTTCCAGGGAATTATGTCCAAAACCCCCCTGATGGGCCCTGATGGATCTACATACACAGATAATAATAATAATCATAATCATTTTTATTTATATAGCTCCTTTAACGTAATAAAATGTCTAAAGGTGCTTCACAGCAGTGTTATAAGACAAAACAGATACATTTGATACCGAGGCACAAAAGAAGAAATTTAGGCAGATGACCAAAAGCTGGTTAAAGAGGTAGGTTTTAAGGAGCGTCTTCAAGGAGGAAAGAGAGGTAGAGAGGTTTAGGGAGGGAGATTCAGAGCTTGGGGCCCAAACAGCTGAAGGCACGGCCACCAATGGTTGGGCAGTTATAATGAGGGATGTTCAAGAGGGCAGAATTTGAGGAGCGCAGACAGAATGTGAGGTTATGAGGCTGAAAAAGAATGCAGAGATAGGAAGGGGCGAGGCCATGGAGTGATTTGTAAACAAGGATGAGAATTTTGAAATCGAGGCGTTGTTTAACCAGGAGCCAATGTAGGTCAGAAAGCACAGGGGTGATGGGTGATCATAAGAACATAAGAAATAGGAACAGGAGTCAGCCATACGCCCCTCGAGCCTGCTCCGCCATTCAATAAGATCATGGCTGATCTGATCATGGACTCAGCTCCACTTCCCCACCCGCTCCCCATAACCCCTTATCCCCTTATCTTATAAGAAATTGTCTGTCATGTATCCTACATGGCTACTGTTTGTACTATCACAAGGTGTGCCACCAGAGGGCACAACAGTGGGAGATTTGAGGTTACCTGTACAGGTTTGCCTGGCCTAGTATAAAAGGCAGGCCAGGTGTGATCCTCACTCTGGAGTTACCAATAAACGACTAAGGTCACTACAGTTCAAGTACAACACATTGCCTCATGGAGTCATTATCAGAGCATCCAAGGACATAACAATTGGCGACGAGATTACAGACTTTCACATGAAAATGGCTACCCTTGGTACGTTGCAGCAGTTCGCCGATGGTGATGATTGGGACACCTTTGTGGAGAAGCTCGACCATTTCTTTACAGCAAACCACCTGGCAGGAGTCAACCCGGCCACACTGGCTGGCAAGCGCAGAGCTATCCTGCTAACCAGTTGTGGGCCCACTGCCTATGGCCTCATCAGGGACTTGCTGGCACCACCGACCAAGACGTACGAGGAGCTCGTAACACTGATCCATGAGCAACTCAAGCCCAAGGAGAGCATCCTCACAGCCAGACACCGGTTCTACACCCACCGACAGCTCGAAGGCCAGGAAATTGCGAAATACGCTGCCTCAGGAGGCTGGCAGCACTGTGTGATTTCAGCGACCACCTCACCGAAGCGCTGCGGGACATTTTTGTCATTGGAATTGGCCATGAGGGCCTTCTTCATAAGCTACTGTCGGCGGATACCACAGTCACACTGCAGAAGGCCATCTCTGTGAGCCAGGCATTCATGACCTCGACCTGCAGCTCTAGGCAGATGACTCACCCTCAGGAATCAAACCAGGCAAGTACTGTGCACAGAGTGGCGCCTTTTAGGGACTGGACTGTAGAACGCGAACCTTCTCAAGGAAGAGAGAACAGGCCCCCGAGTTCCTCAAGTCAGAGTCCGCCGAGGGGGGCTAATCGAGTAGCTCTATGCTGGCATTGTGGAGGGAATCACAGGGCTCACCAGTGCTGTTTTAAAAACTATGTATGCAAAGGCTGCAGCTCAAAGGGCCACCTCCAGTGAGTGTGTAAGAGAAATATGACTGTGTCGATGAAGAGTCTGCAGATGACCATGAATCCAGCGCGGATTATGAAACGATAGGCAGAGAGGCAGCTCAGCCCCACGACGAGATATATAGCATGTTTACCTGTACACCGAGTGTTCCCTGTTGAGAATGGAAGTCGAGGTAGATGGCATTCCAGTCTTCATGGAAGTGGACACGGGAGCGAGCCAGTCAGTAATGAATTGAGAGGCTATGGGACAATCAAGCTGAATGACCCAAGTTGGTCCCGGTTAAGGCAAAGCTGTGCACCTACACCGATGAACTTATCCCAGTTGTTGGTAGTGCGGATGTTAAGGTACTCCATGATGGCGTGGTGCACAAGTTACCTCTGTGGATTGTTGCAGATGATGGACCAATGCAACTCGGAAGAAGGTGGATGGAGAAGAGCCATTGGAAGTGGGAAGACTTCACCCCTCCCCCCAGTGATCAATGTCCTCTGCGCTCAGAGACAAAGCAAGCCCCCACCTGAGGTTGGATTCGGTACCAGAAAGTAGACCAACACAGCACCCGAGGCACAGACTGCTCAGCACGACTGCGTGGAGATGATCCAGCTGGGACGACCCGAATGCCCCTCCCAGGCTTCAGTGGCAGGGCTCCAGAGGAAGAAAATCAGATCCAGAGGCGACTTCCCAGCTTCGGAGGCAGAACCCGGGGAGAAGAGGATCACCGCCGTCGACATCATGGATGGAAGAAAGATGGCGCCCAAACCACGAGGTGATGCGCTGAAGAAAAAGATGGCGGCGGCCAGACCACGAGGTGCAGCGCTGATGGAGCAACACGTGGCACCAAACGGAGAAGCGGATTGGGGTAAAGAAAGCAAGGCTCTCTTAAAGGAGGCCTGCATCCCACCACACTTAAAGGGACAGTTCCACACACTCAAGCAATGTAATAGCAACTGTGAGTTAGAGATAAAATGTGTAACTGATGATCAGAGTAGTGTATATGCAATAAGCAAGGAAAAGTCGTGCGATCGCGATCGGAGCTACAGGCTATTCACAATAAGTAATGAAACGTTGTGTGATGTAGGATTTCAACTGCACACAGCCAAGACAGTGGGCAAACACCCATCGGGAGCACACAGATCCAGCGAGCTACCCAACGCTGTAGCCTGCGTCCCTGGGACCAGAGTTATGCACCATGGAGTGTGGCCACAAGCAGCTAATACACACGAGCTGCAGAACAAGTGATCTCAGGAGGGCAACGGCACCGGTATCGATACCCTGCCCCTGATCAGCTCCACCTCTCAGGCACCCGATGGCACCAACCGTCACGAGCCTGAAAGAGCAAACTGTTCTAAGACACAGCCCCCAGACCTCATCGCCGCCAAGGCCATACCCGGGAACGAAGGGTCACCCACAACAATCCTCCCAAAGGGGACCAGGACCAGCCAAGATCCCAAACCAAACAGCGCCCAGGCAAACGAGTCAGCAGTTCCCTGTGCACTGCTAGATGACAGCTCCTCAGGGAGCAGCAGTGACCCGGGGCACAAAGAAAGGACAGGGAGGTCACAGGCATCTGTCAACCTGCCCGACACTAGGAGCAACGGCAACAGCCGAGAGCAGGCAACTTGAGCCAACCAGGTTCCCGCTGCCAGCACTGGGCACCGCGCCGACACCAGACTACCTGGACACCATTCAGCACTTCTGGAACTAGCTTGTCCTTACGCACCGGTTACTGATCCCCAGTACGTATCGATAATGTATCTCACCAGTCTAAAGTACTTGTCTCACAACTGAACCACAAACGTAATGCAAACTTGTTTTTCTGCACTTGAATGTATATGAATGCAATAAGTCTCCGGCATAATCTATATGTGGGAGGGGGGGATGGGGGGGGGGGGTAGGGGGGCGGGGGGGGGAGAGTGGAGTGGTCAGGGACACACACAAACAGCACTCTACTACCAACAAAACACCAACCACTTATCCAAGATTGAAATGACCCGCCAAGGGTCAACCAGATAGAGCTAAGCACAGAGCACAGTCAATGCAGAGGCCTAAAGGCTTGGGGAGAGTGATGTCATGTATCCTACATGGCTACTGTTGTACTATCACAAGGTGTGCCACCAAAGGGCACAGCAGTGGGAGACTTGTAGGTTACCTGTACAGGTGTGCTTGGCCTATTATAAAAGGCAGGCCACCAGGTGTGATCCTCACTCTGGAGTTATCAATAAACGACTAAGGTCACTACAGTTCAAGTACAACACATTGCCTCGTGGAGTCATTATCAGAGCAGCCAAGGACATAACATTGTCTATTTCTGTCTTAAATTTATTCAATGTCCTTGCTTCCACAGCTCTCTGAGGCAGCGAATTCCACAGATTTACAACCCTCAGAAGAAATTTCTCCTCATCTCAGTTTTAAATGAGCAGCCCCTTATTCTAAGATTATGCCCCCTAGTTCTAGTCTCCCCTATCAGTGGAAATATCCTCTCTGCATTCACCTTGTCAAGCCCCCTCATACTCTTATACGTTTCGATCTTCTCAATCTTCTGAATTCCAATGAGTAGAGGTCCAACCTATTCAACTTTTCCTCATAAGTCAACCTCTTCATCCCCGGAATCAACCTAGTGAACCATCTCTGAACTGCCTCCAAAGCAAAGGTATATCTTTTCATAAATATGGAAACCGAAACTGCACGCAGTATTCCAGGTGTGGCCTCACTAATACCTTATATAGCTGTAGTAAGACTTCCCTGCTTTTATACTCCATCCCCTTTGCAATAAAGGCCAAGATATCATTGGCCTTCCTGATCACTTGCTGTACCTGCATACTATCCTTTTGTATTTCATGCACAAGTACCCCCAGGTCCCATTGTACTGCGGCACTTTGCAATCTTTCTCCATTTAAATAATAACTTGCTCTTTGATTTTTTCTGCCAAAGTGCATGGCCTCACACTTTCCAACATTATATTCCGTCTGCCAAATTTTTGCCCACTCACTTAGCCTGTCTATGTCCTTTTGCAGATTTTTTGTGTCCTCCTCACACATTGCTTTTCCTCCCATCTTTGTATCATCAGCAAACTTGGCTACGTTACACTCAGTCCCTTCTTCCAAGTCGTTAATATAGATTGTAAATAGTTGGGGTCCCAGCACTGATCCCTGTGGCACCCAACTAGTTACTGTTTGCCAACCAGAGAATGAATCATTTATCCTGACTCTCTGTTCTCTGTTAGTTAGCTAATCATGATTTGGTGCGAGTTAGGACATGGGATGCTGAGTTTTGGATGATCTCAAGTTTACGTAGTGTGGAATGTGGGAGGCCAGCCAGGAGTGAGTTGGAGTAGTCAAGTCTAGAGGTAACAATGGCATGAATGAGGGTTTCAGCAGCAGAAGAGCTGAGGCAGGGGCGGAGGCGGGCAATGTTGCTGAGATGGAAAAAGGCGGTTTTAGTTATGTCGCGGATATGTGGCTGGAAACTCATTTCGGTGTCAAATGTGACATCTAGGTTGCGAACAGTCTTGTTAACCCACAGATTGATGCTAGGGAGAGGGATGGAGTCAGTGGTGAGGGAACGCAGTTTGTGGCGGGGACCAAAGATAATGGCTTTGGTCTTCCCAGTATTTAATTGGAGAAAATTTTTGCTCATCCAGTAGTGGATGTCGGACAATCAATCTGACAATTTCGATACCAAACAGGGGTTGAGAGAAGTAGTGGAGAGGTAGAGCTGGGTGTTGTCAGTGTACATGTGGAAACTGACTCTGTGTTTTCTGATCATATAGCCAAGGGGCAGCATGTAGATGAGAAATAAGAGGGGGCCAAGGACAGATCCTTGGGGGATACCAGAGCTAATGGTGTGGGAGTGGGAAGAGAAGCCATTGCAGGAGATTTTCTGGTTACGATTAGATAGATAAGAATGGAACCAGACGAGTGCAGTCCCACCTAGCTGGACGTTGATGGAGAGGCGTTGGAGGTGTATGGAGTAGTCAACTGTGTTAAAGGCTGCAGGCAGGTGCAGAGGACGAGGAGGGATAGTTTACCTTTGGCACCCTCACAAAGGATGTCATTTATGACTTTGATGAAAGCCGTTTCGGTATTGTGGCAGGGGCAAAAACCAGATTGAAGGGATTCAAACATTGAATTCATGGAAAGATGGTCACAGATTTGGGAGGTGACAACACGTTCAAAGTACTTTGGACAGGAAAGGGAGGTTGGAGATGGGGCGATATCTAGCAAGCAAAGTGGGGTAATGGGTTTTTCTTTTGAGGAGGGGGGGCGATGACAGCAGATTTGAAGGAGATGGGCACAGTACCTGAGAAGAGAGAACTGTTAAACAATGTTGGCTAATGTGGGAGCCAAAAAAGGAAGATCCTGTTCTGGAGCCCCCAGGAATTCACCCAGCCAACTCTCTCTTCTGAGCAGAATTTTTTTTTAAAATGGCAATTTGTACTTCAGGATCTGCCACCTCCATGGGCGGGGGGTGGCCCTGTTGATGCCTGTCCCGAATATTTAAACAAACCCCATCCCTGGGATTTGGGATGGGGTCAGTAGTGGGTCTAACTGGTAGGCAGAAAAACAACAAAACAACTTGTGCTGCACAATCGGAGGTGTCGTCTTTCGGATGAGATGTTAAACCAAAGTCACATCTTTTCTCTCAGGTGGACATAAAAGCTTCGGAAAAGAACAGAGAGTTCTCTTGGCTAACATTTATCCTTCAATAAACATTATCCAGTCATTGCTGTTTGTAAGACTTGCTGTGTGTAAATCGGCCACTGTGTTTCCCTACATTACATCAGTGACTACACTTCAAAAAGTACTTCATTGACTGTAAAGCGCTTTGGGACGTCCTTAGGTTATGAAGGGTTCTAAATAAATGCAAGATCTTTCCTTCCAGACGCCACTGCCTCTTTGTATAATACTAACTGTAACAGGTATTACAAGGCCATTATAGGGCCTTCCAAACACAACAAAAGTTTAAAGCTGGATTATATTTCAAATCACTGAAACATTATGGTCTTCAAATTCCTTGAGTCACAATAATGGCAGTTATGCCAGGATCATGCGACCTCCAGTGCTGACCCTGTCACTTTGGTCATATCCCCAGTGCCCGCTTGTCATGTCTGCTTGAAATTCTGGTGCCCGCCTGCCTGTAGGGTGGGGGTTGCCCCACCAACCCCTGCTTGGGAGGCTGATTTGCAAAGTTTGGGGGCAGCTCTTCAAGGATTCAGGTCAATTTCCTGGCACGGTGGGGCCGCACATACACTCCTGTGGATGCTGCTACACCTTCAGTCATTCAGTGTACCATCCGCTTCTACAATGTGAGAACTACAGGTTGAGCGTCCAAAATCCGGAGTTCCGCAATTCAGAATTTGCCGTAATCCTGACTCCCCCGACTCGGCCGCCCACCTCTCCCTGGCCTCGGCCCGACATCCCCCTCCTCCTGGCCTCGGCTCGACCTCCCACCCCTCCCCCCTGGACTCGGCTCGACCTCCCACCCCTCCCCCCTGGACTCGGCTCGACCTCCCCCCCTTCCCCACTTCCTCGGCCCGACCTACCCGCGCCTCGGCCCAACCTCCCCCCGACCTCCCCCTGCCTCGGCGTGACCTCCCCCCTCCCCACCGCCTCGGCTCGACCTCCCCCCTCCCCACTGCCTCGGCACGACCTCCCCCCTCCCCACTGCCTCGGCACGACCTCACCCCCTCCCCCTGCCTCAGCCCGACCTCCCCCCGACCTGTCCCCGCCTCGGCTCGACCTCCCCCCTCCCCACCGCCTCGGCCCGACCTCACCCGACCTCCCCCGCCTCGGCTCGACCTCCCCCCTCCCCACCGCCTCGGATCGATCTTCCCCAGCCTCGGCACGACCTCCCCCCCCCTCCCCCCGCCTCGGCCCGACCTCACCCGACCTCCCCCGCCTCGGCCCGACCTCCCCCTGACCTCGCCCAGCCTCGGCCCGACCTCCCCCCGTCTCGGCTCGACCCCCCCCCCCCCCCCCGCCTTGACTCGACCTCACCCCTCCCCACCGCCTCGGATCGATCTCCCCCAGCTCGGCACGACCTCCTCCCGACCTCCCCCGCCTCGGCCCGACCTCCTCCCCGCCTCACTCCCGACCTCCCCCTTAGCTCTCCCGACCTCCCTCCTCCCCCACCTCGGCCCAACATTGCCCCCACCCCCCCCGCCTCGGTCCGACCTCCCCCCCCGACCTGCCCCGCCTTGGTCTGACCTCCCGACCTCCGCCAGCCTCGGCCTGACCTCCCGCCCTCCCCTCCCGCCTCGGCCCGACCTCACCCCCTCCCCCAGCCTCGGCCCAACCTCCCCCTGACCTCCCCCTGACCTCTCACGACCTCGTCCCCTCCCCCCGCCTCGGCCCGACCTCCCCCCACCTTGGCCCGACCTCGCGCCTTCCCCCTCGCCTCACTCTCAACCTCCCCCCGACCTCCCCCTGACCTCTCCCAACCTCCCTCCTCCCCTGCCTCGGCCCAACCTTGCCCCCCTCCTCCCCGTCTCGGCCCGACCTGCCCCCCTGACCTCCCCCCGACCTGCCCCGCCTTGGTCTGACCTCCCGACTTCCGCCAGCCTCGGCCTGACCTCCGGCCCTCCCCCCCGCCTCGGCCCGACCTCCTCCCCACCTCGCTTCCGACCTCCCACCGATCTTCCCCCTGACCTCTTTCAACCTCCCCCCTCCCCTGTTTCGGCCCGACCTCCCCCCGACCCCCGCCTCGACCCAACCTCCCCTGCCTCGGCCCAACCTCCCCCGCCTCGGCCCAACCTCCCCCGCCTCGGCCCAACCTCCCCCGCCTCGGCCCAACCTCCCCCGCCTTGGTCCAACCTCGCCCATTCCCCCCGCCTCGGCCTGACCTCCCCCCGACCTCCCCTGCCTCGGCCCGACCTCCCCCTACCTTGGCCCGACCTCGCCCCCTCCCCCAGCCTTGGCCTGACCTCCCCCCGACCTCCCCCGCCTCGTCCCAACCTCGCCCCTCCCCCAACCTCGGCCTGACCTCCCAACCTCCCCCGCCTTGGCCTGACCTCGCGCCCTCCCCCCCCGCTTCGGCCCGACCTCGCCCCCTCCCCCAGCCTCGGCCCAACCTCCCCCCACCTTCCCCGCTCGGCCCGACCTCCTGCCACTTTGGCCCGACCTCCCACCCTCCCCCCCGCCTTGGCCCGACCTCGCCCCCTCCCACAGCCTCGGCCCAACCTCCCCCCGACCTCCCCACACCTCGGCCCGACCTCCCACCCTCCCCCCCCGCCTCGTCCCGACCTCGCCCCCTCCCCCAGCCTTGGCCTGATCTCCCCTCCTCCTGCCCGCCTTGGCCTGACCTCCCCCCGACCTTCCCCGCCTCGTCCCGACCTCGCCCCCTCCCCCAGCCTTGGCCCGACCTCCCTTCCGCCCCGGCTCGACCTCCGGCCACGACCCCCCCACCTCCCTCCGCCCCTGGCCTCGGTCCCGAGGTTTTCGGATTTCGGATGTCACACCTGTGCTGGCTGAAGCAGTCCCCTGTCATGTGACTTGTATTGGGTAGATGGAGCTTCCGTTCGTCACAAGGCACTAAAGAAGCTCCAGGAAACAGGAATGACGTGGCACAACTGGGTCTGCCATTTTCCTGGGGCTCAGGCGGTCTCCCTCTAGAATTACAGTGGGAGACCAGTCGATATCGAATTTCAGGGCTCATACTTTCTATGGATCCTCTAAATAATTATGAAAATACCATTTGAAAAAATATTTTTGAAGTAAAAACCATATGCCTTTTTGAACAAACTGATCAATGGAAAAAAGCAAGTCCTCATCAACCAAACTTACTGCTACACTCATAATAAAGGGTGAGACTGAGCACTGTGTACAATGAGCAAGTGTGACCTTAGCTCCTTTAATGCGACTCCAGAGTGCAGGTACCTCGTGGGTGGCTCTTGGGATTCCAGCAGGTGGGCCCTCTGGTGGTCAGGTGTCATGCAGGTTACAAGGGGTTAAATACACAACATCAGTCCCCCGTGAAGTCAACAGTACACTTATTTACAAGGTGAGACGATCTGGGGCTTTGCGCTCCCTTGTCAAGCGTCTTGGTACAAATGCTGGTGTGGGTGGGTTGGTCAGTTCCTCACTGGGTTGTTGGGCAGCCGGCCTTGCCGGGCTGCTGGGGATGATGAGTTCAGCTTCCTGGTCAACCATGATGTCAGTTGTGACTTGTGTGTGTGTTGAAGGGTCAAAGTTGGTGGTGTCCTCTTCGGGTTGTTCGTAGCTGTTGGTGAATCGCAATTTGATTTGGTCCAAATGTTTTCTGTGCGTTTGTCCATTGGCCAATTTGACCTGAAACACCCTCTTTGGCTGTGACCATGCCAACGAGCCATTTGGGACCATGTCCATAATTGAGCACAAACACAGGATCATTGATCTCAATATCGCGTGACAAATTTGCGCGGTCATGGTACACACTTTGTTGATGCCGCTTGCCCTTCACATGATCATGGAGATCAGAGTGGACAAGAGAGAGCCTTGTTTTGAGCACCCTTTTCATGAGCAGCTCGGCTGGGGGAACCCCGGTGAATGAGTGGGGTCTGATGCGGTAGCTGAGCAGCACTCGGGACGGCCGGGTCTGCAGGGAGCCTTCCGACACACGTTTCAAGCTTTGCTTGATGGTCTGAACTGCCCGTTCTGCCTGGCCGCTGGATGTGGGCTTGAACGGGGCAGATGTGACGTGTTTGATCCCGTTGCAGGTCATGAATTCCTTGAATTCAGCACGAGTGAAGCACAGCCTATTGTCGCTGACTAGGACATCAGGCAAGCCATGTGTGGCAAACATGGTTCGTAGGCTTTCAATAGTGGCCATGCTTACACACATTCAATTCGTTTTGAGTAAGCGTCCACGACAACTAAAAACATTTTGCCTAGAAATGGGCCCGCATAGTCTACGTGGATTCTCGACCATGGTTTGGAGGGACAGGACCACAAATTTAGTGGTGCCTTTCTGGGTGCATTGCTCAGCTGAGAGCAAGTGTTGCACTGGCGCACACATGATTCTAAATCTGAGTCAATGCCAGGCCACCACACATGGGATCTGGCTATGGCTTTCATCATTATGATGCCTGGGTGGGAGCTGTGCAGTTCACATATGAACGTATCTCTGCATTTCTTGGGCAAGGCTACGCGATTGCCCCACAATAAACAGTCCGCCTGCAGGGACAGCTCGTATTTACGTTTGTGGAATGGCTTAATCGTCTCCTGCATCTCCACTGGGACACTGGACCAGCTCCCATGGAGGACACAGTTTTTTTACCAAAGACAGTAAAGGATCCTGGCTGGTCCAGGTCCTGATATGGTGGGCCGTAACGGGGGGCTTCTCGTTCTTGAATGCCTCCATTAAGCAAGTCCGCTGGCTGTGCCATTTCCACCCTGGTGCTGGGCAGTGGCAGCCGACTGAGAGCATCTGCGCAGTTCTCTGCTCCTGGTCTGTGGTGGATTACATAGTTGTGTGCCAACAGCATGAGCGCCCATCTTTGGATGCGGGCAGAGGCATTGGTATTAATCCCTTTGCTCTCAGAGAACAGCGATATTAGCGGCTTGTGGTCAATTTCAAGCTCAAACTTGAGGCCAAAAAAGTATTGGTGCATTTTTTTCACCCCGTAGATGCACACCAGAGCCTCTTTTTCAATCATGCTGTAGGCCCTTTCAGCCTTGGACAAACTCCTGGATGCATAAACGACCAGTTGCAAAATCCCCGATTCATTAGCCTGTTGTAACACACTCCCGACCCCGTATGACAACGCATCGCAAGCTAGCACTAATTGTTTACAAGAGTTATACAGGACAAGCAGTTTGTTTGAACACAACAGATTTCTGGCTTTCTTAAAGACAGCCTCTTGTGAATTCCCCCATACCCAGTCATCTCCCTTGCGCAGTAGCGCATGTAGGGGTTCTAGCGGGGTGCTTAACCCAGGTAGGAAATTACCGAAATAGTTAAGGAGTCCCAGGGATGACCGCAGCTCTGTCACGTTCTGTGGTCGCGGCGCGTTCTTGATGGCCTCCGTCTTGGCGTCGGTGGGTCTGATGCCGTCTGCTGCAATTCTTCTTCCCAAGAACTCGACGTCCAGTGCCAGGAAAACTTCGAGCGTTTCAACCTGAGCCCACGTGATCCAACCGACTAAGAACCTCCTCCAGATTCTTCAAGTGCTCAATGGTGTCCCGACCTGTAACCAATATGTCGTCCTGGAAAACCACGGTGCGAGGAACTGATTTTAGCAGGCTCTCCATGTTCCGCTGGAAGATCGCCGCGGCCGACCGAATCCCAAATGGGCACTGATTGTAGATGAACAGACCTTTGTGCGTGTTGATGCGGGTGAGGCCTTTCGAAGACTCCTCCAGCTCCTGCGTCATGTAGGCCGAGGTTAGGTCCAGCTTGGTGAACGTCTTCTCTCCAGCCAGGGTCGCAAATAGGTCGTCTGCCTTGGGTAACGGGTAATGGTCCTGCAGCGAAAAACGGTTAATCGTTACTTTATAGTCCCCACAAATTCTAACCGTGCCGTCCTCCTTAAGTACCGGGACAATGGACTGGCCCAGTTGTTGAATTCCACTGGCACGATGCCTTCTCGTTGCAGCCTGTCCAGCTCAATTTCCACTTTTTCACGCATCATATACGGTACCGCATGTGCCTTTTGGTGGATGGGTCAAGTACCAGGAACCAAATGAATCTGCACTTTCGCCCCCGAGAAGCTTCCAATGCCTGGCTCGAACAACGATGGGAACTTGCTCAGGACCTGGGTACATGAGGCATTGGCGACGGATAAAAGCGCACGGATGTCGTCCCAGTTCCAGCAGATTTTTTCCAGTCAGCTTCTGCCAAACAACGTGGGGCCATCCCCTGACACAATCCACAGCGGGAGTTCGTGTACTGCTCCGTCATAGGAGACTTTGACTTCTGCACTGCCAATTACAGGGATTAGTTCCTTGGTGTAAATCCTTAGCTTGGTGTGAATGGGGCTGAGCTTGGGTCAGTGTGCCTTTTTTCCCCACAGTCTGTCGAAGGCCTTTTTACTCATTATGGACTGACTTGCCCCCGTGTCCAGTTCCATAGATACTGGAATACCATTCAGTTCAACATTATTGGTGGACATTTCGTAGACCATGAGATTGGTGGTCTTCAAACACTCTTTTCCTCAGGCAGCCGAAGGCTGCACTGGCGCAATGAAGGCGGTGTTGAATCTCGTCATCAATGCCTGCTATTATTGATAAGAGGCTCCCGAACAAGTGCAACACCTTTAAAGGTATAATGGCCCAGAAACCACCAATGGCAACCTGCACCAGACCAGCCCCACAACCCCTGGCCACCAGAGCCAACACCAGGAGCATGAGGCCAATACCCTCCAGCTTCCCTGGCAAACCCTGGGATGACCTGACCCTCATCCCAATTGGTGGACAAGGAGCCCACTCAGACCTGTGGCCCTGCCCACCACCCCACAACTACCCACATCACAGAGTATACACACCACCCACTGCTGCCGTGGCTACCCCCCCTGAGAGATCCCACAACAGTGACACCCACTTGGTCTGTGTGTGAGGGAGGGGAAACGTACGAGACCAGCCTCAAGCACAGGGGTCACACCTGGCAACCACACAAGCCTCACCACAACCTCCCATAGCCCACCACTGATCACCTCCCCTGGTCATGACAATAAGGATATGAAAAATGCTTAGGGGGGAGTGTTGTTGTATATGCATGCCTGTTTACTGTGTGGTGTCTGTAACACTGTTATGCAACACTGAATGTACCCTTACACTGTATACACCTTACCTGTACACCAGAGGGTGCTGCTGCTGGAGACCTAAGGGTTACCTGCACACGGCAGGTAACCCAGTACAAAAAGGAGCTCACAGTTTGTTGTCCTCACTCGAGGAGCTGCAAATAAAAGACTACAGGTCTACACAGTTTAAGTATCTTACCTTACCTCATGGAGTCACTACTAAAGGTGCCTACATACACGACAACAATAGCAACAACTTATATTTATATGTAATAAAACGTTCCAAGGTGCTTCATAGGAGTGTTATCAAAAAGAAAAGAAAATGTGATGCCAAGCCATATAAGGAGATATTAGGATAGATGACCAAAATCTTGGTCGAAGAGGTAGTCTTAAGGACTGCCTTAAAGGAGGAAATAGAAGTGGAGAGGCGGAGAGATTTAGGACCTAGGCAGTTGAAGGCATGACCACCAATCGTGGAGCATTTAAAATCGGAGATGTTCAAAAGGCCAGAATAGGTGGAGCATAGAGGTCGTGGGGGAGTATAGGGCTGGAGGAGGTTACAGAGATAAAAAGGGGCAAAGCCATGGAGGGATTTGAAAACAGGATGAGAATTTTAAAATCGAGGCATTGCTTAACTGGGAGCCAATGTAGGTCAGCGAGCACGGGGAGATAGGGGAGTGGGACTTCTTGCGACTTAGCACATGGGTGGCAGAGTTATGGATAACATCAAGTTTATGGAGGGTAGAAGTCGGGAGGCCGGCCAGGAGTGCATTGGAATAGTCAATCAAGTATGGTCAGTGCTCAATGCTGGGGATGTTGGCCTGGTCAAGGACGCTAATGTTGGTGCGTCTGTCCTCCCAGGGGATTTGTAGGATCTAGCGGAGGCATCGTTGATGGTATTTCTCCAACGACTTGAGGTGTCTACTGCACATGGTCCATGCCTCTGAGCCATACAGGAGGGCGGGTATTACTACAGCCCTGCAGACTATGAGCTTGGTGGTAGATTTGAGGGCCTGGTCTTTGAAGACTCTTTTTCTCAGGCGGCCGAAGGCTGCACTGGCGCACTGGAGGCGGTGTTGAATTTCCTCATCAATGTCTGCTTTTGTTGATAAGAGGCTCCCGAGGTATGGGAAATGGTCCACGTTGTCCAAGGCCGCGCCGTGGATCTTGATGAGTGGGGGACAGTGCTGTGCGGCGAGGACAGGCTGGTGGAGGACCTTTGTCTTACGGATGTTTAGCGTAAGGCCCATGCTTTCGTATGCCTCAGTAAATACGGAGAAGTACCACCAACGATGCCTCCGCAAGATCCTACAAATCCCCTGGGAGGACAGACGCACCAACATCAGCGTCCTCGACCAGGCCAACATCCCCAGCATTGAAGCACTGACTACACTTGATCAGCTCCGCTGGGCAGGCCACGTTGTCCGCATGCCAGGCACGAGACTCCCAAAGCAAGCGTTCGACTCGGAACTCCTTCATGGCAAACGAGCCAAAAGTGGACAGAGGAAACGTTACAAGGACACCCTTAAAGCCTCCCTGATAAAGTACAGCATCCCCACCAACACCTGGGAGTCCCTGGCCAAAGACCGCCCTGAGTGGAGGAAGTGCATACAGGAGAGCGCTGAGCGCCTCAAGTCTCATCGCCGAGTGCATGCAGACAAGCGCAGGCAGCGGAAGGAACGCGCGGCAAACCTGTCCCACCCTCCCTTACCCTCAACGACTGTCTGTCTCACCTGTGGCAGGGACTGTGGCTCTCGTATTGGACTGTTCAGCCACCTAAGGACTCATTCTAAGAGTGGAAGCAAGTCTTCCTCGATTCCGAGGGACTGCCTATGATGATAATGGAATAGTCAAGTCTATAGGTGATGAACGTATGGATGAGGGCTTCAGCAGCAGATAATTTAAAGTAAGGGCAGAGATGGGCGATATTACAAAGGTAGAAACGGGCTGTCTTAGTGATAGAACGGATAGGAGGTAGAAAGCTCAATTCATGATCAAATATGTTACCAAGGTTGCGAACAAACTTGGTCAGCCTTAGTCAATTGACATGGAGAGTGACCGAACCAGTGGAAAGGGAATGGAGTTTGTGATGTGAACCAAAGACACTATCTTCGGTCTTCCCGGTATTTAATTGTACAATGTCCCCCAGGGCCAAGGGCCTGGAATTTGGGGTGTAACGCAGATCTACCATTTATCAGCCCCACTTGAAATCGCAGAGAATTAAACATTCTGACCATTCTCAATTGAAAGAATTTTTTTCAACCTGTCATTTAATATTTTTTGTGATTATCTTAACTTTGTTCCCTCTTATTACTAAACAAGAGTGGCAACTTGAATATGCCTGCCCACAAAACAGTGGATCTGTTAGATATTGAATATAAGTGAGGAACATACGACATATAAGAGGCATTTGTTTGTTCCTGGCATCCAGTATTGCTAGGACTGTCGGGAAGGGGGAGTGTAATATATATAACTCCACCCAGTGGACTACTGTGGCATTGCAGCCATTGCTGTTTATAACAATAAAGAGGGAACAAGTCACGTGACTGGCTTCCTGAAATTATCAGCCATCTTACAGCCTGTGTGTGTTTGTAAGGTCACACTGAAAACATAACATTGGCGATGAGGATAGGATAATCAGATAACCTAGCTGAAATTTTTGTTGGTGGATGATTCAGCCAACCGACAGGCAGACTTTGAGAGCTTCTCTGTTTTGATTAACAGCTAAAAATCCAAGGTAAATTACAAGCACACTTGGCTGAACTGCCAGAGTCCAGCTGGCCACACCTATGGGGATAATAGGGCGCTTGAGGGAGTTTCAACATGACCGTGAAAGTTTTGGAGCGCATGTGGAGCGGTTAGAAATGTTTTTCACCATAAATAGTATCATCGAAGTTCCCGATAATGAAAACCAGGTGGTGTTGGAAAGACAACTGGCTATTTTCTTAACGGAAGCAGGGCCCGAGGTGTATGAAACCCTGAAAAAATGTGGTTGTGCCTGTCAAGCCAAAGGGCACATCACTTAAGCAGATTCGGCACTACAGTCCTGAGCCCCTGGAAATTGCTGGAAGTTATCGTTTCGGAATACGAGATCAGTTAACCGATGAAAATATCAATGAGTATATTGTAGCATTAAAAAAGCTGTCTATTCACTGTGATTTTGGAAACTTTTAGGACTGAGCATTGCACGACCGCTTTGTTTGTGGGATGAAAAATGATGCAATCAGAAGAAAGTTATTGACAACTCCTAACGTGACTTTTGGTTTAACTTGTCAGACAGATATGTCAATGGATATGGTCGCCCAATATTCCCGAGAATTTCGTACCATTTCCAGTCGTCAGACAACCGAGGTGAATCGCCTGCAGGTTAAAAGTAAAAGGCAGTTGGGCCCCAAGGTCTCAGCAGCTGGCAATGGTAATAGAGCATTGAAGTCATGCTATCGGTGCCTGGGACAACACATTGCTCAAAGTTGTCCATATGTGAAAACAGAGTGTTTCTTCTGCAGCAAAACTGGGCATCTTGGGAAGGCATGCCGACTGAAGAGTAAACCAACTTTCAAAGCTATAAGTAGAATCCCCAGAGACTGCATAGCATGGAAGAAAAACATTAGGACGAGGAAGTTTTAGAGCTACACATCAGGAGCACGACGGTATCTAACAGCGATTCGAAAAGTATCATCATCCATGTAGATGTTGCAGGAACCAAGATACCCATGGAAATCAACACTGGTGCATCCGTGAGTGTAGTACCGGAATCGCTATACCTTGATAGATGGCGTGATTTCCCATTGGAGAAATCCAAGATAGAGCTGCGAGGCTACTCCGGAGAGAACATTCCTGTGGTAGATCGTATCACCGTACCGGTGAAATACAAGGATCAATTTCAGAGTTTGCCTCTCTTAGTAGTGGCAGGAGACAAGCCTGTCTTACTCGGAGGAAATTGGTTGGGATCACTGAAGCTGGATTGGAGTGAGATTTTTCATGTTGAAACGAGATTTGCATCAAAGGATGATGTCACCAAGAAGTATTCGAAGATGTTCTGTGAAACAGGCAGTCCGATCCAAGGCTTCAAGGTGAGTGTCAGGGTACAGAAGAACGCTAGACCAGTTTACTGCAAGCCCAATCCCATACCATATGCACTCAAGGAGAAAGTTGAGCAAGAACTCAAAAGACTAGAGACTGAGAACATTATCTCTAAGATAGATCTATATAATTGGGCTACACCCATTGTTGTTGTACCTAAGTCCAATGGTAAGGTAAGATTGTGTGATGATTATAAAGTAACTGTAAACCAGGTTCTAGAGGGTAATCTCCCCAATACATTGCCAAATGTAGAAGATTTGTTCACAACACTGACAGGTGGTCAGATCTTCTCAAAGTTGGATCTTACGAATGCCTACTTACAACTTGAACTAGATGAAGAGTCTAAGTCATGCTTGACTATAAATACTCATCTAGGCCTATATCAATTTAATAGACTACCAATTAGTGGAGGCTTACCATCTCATGGAGCAGCACGAGCTGCGATGGCAATGAAGAGTGACGTCATCAAGGTCCAGGTCGGTGATTGGAGCGTGGGCAGGTACAGCAGGGGCGGCGAGGTCGGAGCGAAGGAGCGGCAAGAGACTGTAAAGGGAGGTGATTGGGGCCCAGGGGAGGCGTAAATTCGGGGCCAGGGGCTCAGGGGCAGCACGGGCCAGCTCACACTGCGATATGTGTGCACATTAGGTCCGTGCAGCAGAGCAGGTCTCCAGTCGTCTTGGGTAATCCTTGCCACTGGACCATGACCTAGCTCTGTCAAGCCCGTGTGGTGGCTGGTGTGCAACGGCCACCACACGTGTAAAAAAAATCCATGCACAGGCATCTTCCACCCTTCAGGATGTAGTTCAGGACCTGGAATTTTAGGTCCTTCATTGGAACACCTGTGAACTTATCCTTTTTTGACGTGGAAGCAAGTCATCCTCGTTTCAAGGGATTGCCTATGATGATGAGGCTACCATTTGGAGTGTCTTCCACCCCCGCCATATTCCAAGGGGAGATGAACCAGATTTTGCAAGGTATTGAAGGGGTAGTAATATTTAGATGACATACTCATTTCAGCACCAAACAGGCAAATTAATAACATATTGAATGAGTCCTCAAACGTCTAGAGAAGCACAGAGTACGAGTGACTGCTTGCAAGTGTGAATTATTTCAAAACTCAGTGGAGTACTTAGGGCACAGAGTAGACAAAGATGGTTTACATCCAACCAGGAATGCCAGCTTAAAGAACATGGTGGAGGTTATACCTTTTTCTGGAAAGGAAAACCAGAGGAAGAACGCCACCTTCATGGAGTCGGCTTCGCCGTCAAAAATGAACTGGTCGGCCACCTCAAAGACTCCCCCTGTGGGATTAATGAACGCCTGATGACCCTTCGCCTTACCCATTCCAGGAACCAATACGCCCCAACACTTGATGCAACGGACAAAGCTAAAGAGGATTTCTATTCCAACCTCGAGACATCCCTGTCCTGCGTCCCCAGGGACGACAAATTGATCCTCCTAGGAGACTTTAATGCTAGGGTCGGCAAAGACACAGCCCTCTGGGGAGGCATAATTGGCAGAGAGGGGGTAAGGAAATCCAACTCCAATGGCACCCTACTCCTGACGAAATGTCTAGAACACGAACTCCTCATCACCAACACCGTGTTCCGCCAGAGGGATAAATAAAAAACATTGTGGCAACACCTCCGCTCCAAACACTGGCACCTGCTGGACTATGTCATTGTCCGAGCCAAGGATCGCAAGGATGTGCGCATCTCTCGCGCCATGACGAGAGCTGATGACTGCTGGGCGGACCATCGCCTAATCCGGTCCATCATCAATATTAACATAGCCCCAAAGCAGAGGGGACAGCAGAAGCAGTGCCGCAAAAAAATGAATGCCGGGGCATTTAAAGATCCAACTAAGAGAGCCCCATACAGCCAGTGCCTCACAGCTAATCTGACGTGCCTTGATGGCCCTGAGATGCTCAATGCCCACAGCGTTACAGATTGGTCTGCCCTCCAGGCCTCTATAACCAGTGCCTGTGAAGAGACACTTGGTTACTCAACCAGGAAACACCAGGTCTGGTTTGATGACAACGATCAGGAGATCCAAGAACTAATAGACCGTAAGCGCAAAGCATTTTTGAGCCTCAAGCAACAGCCAAAATCGGGTGCTACAAAGCAACGTTACAGATGGCTCAAGGCTGAGGTCCAACAAAAAACCCGGGACCTAAAGAACAAGTGGTGGATGGAGAAAGCGCAGGTGATACAACAACCAGCCGGTAGCCACGACATAAGAGGATTCTTCACTGCAGTCAAGGCCACCTACGGTCCAAACTCCCAAGGCCCCACCCCATCCTGGCAAAGAACCGGGAAACACTCATCAAGGACAACGAGGCTGTCAGGGCCCGCTGGAAGGAGCACTTTGAACATCTCCTCAATCGAGATTCTGCCTTTGACTCGAGTATTCTCAACTCCATCCCGCAGCATGTAACCTGCCACCACCTCAGTGAGACTCCAACACTGCAAGAAGTAGGCAAAGCCATAAAACAGCTCAAGAACAACAAGGCTACGGGTGCGGATGGAATTCTTGCCGAGGTGTTAAAATATGGCAGAGAAGCGCTGCTGGCGCGGATACATGACCTCAGCTCTTTCATTTGGAGGGAGGAGAGCATGCTGGGAGATCTCAGAGATGCAGTGATCGTGTCCATTTTTAAAAAGTGGAACAAATCCGACTGTGGCAACCACAGGGGAATCTCCCTGCTATCAACCACTGGGAAGGTTGTCGCTAGAGTCCTCCTCAACCGTCTTCTCCCTGTGGCCGAGGAGCTCCTCTCGGAGTCACAGTGCGGATTTCGTCCCCTACGGGGAGCAATGGACATGATCTTTGCAGCACGACAACTGCAGGAAAAATGCAGGGAGCAGCGCCAGCCCTTATACATGGCCTTTTTCGCCCTTACAAAGGCCTTCGACACTGTCGACCGTGAGGGCTTATGGAGCGTCCTCCTCCATTTTGGGTGCCCCCAAAAGTCCTTCGCCTACTCCACGACGGTATGCAGGCTGCGATCCTTAACAGCGGATCCGTTACAGACCCATTCCACGTCCAAACCGGGGTCAAACAGGGCTGCGCCATCGTTCCAACCCTCTTCTCAATCTTCCTCGCTGCCATGCTCCACCTCACTGCCAACAAACTCCCCGCCGGAGTGGAACTAAACTACAGAACCAGTGGGAAGCTGTTTAACCTATGCCGCCTCCAGGCCAGGTCCAAGACCACACAAACCTCTGTCGTTGAACTGCAGTACGCGGACGTGCCTGCGTCTGCGCACATTCGGAGACTGAACTCCAGGATATAGTCCATGTATTCACCGAGGCATATGAAAGCATGGGCTTTACGCTTAACATCCGTAAGACAAAGGTCCTCCACCAGCCTGTCCTCGCCGCACAGCACTGCCCCCCAGTCATCAAGATTCACGGTGCGGCTCTCGACAACGTGGACCACTTCCCATACCTCAGGAGCCTCTTGTCAACAAAGGCAGACATTGATGCGGAGATTCAATATCACCTCCAGTGCACTAGTGCAGCCTTCGGCCGATTGAGGAAAAGAGTGTTTGAAAACCAAGCCCTCAAACCTACCACCAAGCCCACGGTCTTCAGGGCTGTAGTAATTCCCGCCCTCCTATATGGGTCAGAGACATGGACGACTTACAGAAGACACATCAAGTCACTGGAGATATATCACCAACGATGTCTCTGCAAGATCCTACAAATCCCCTGGGAGGACAGTCACACCAACATCAGCGTCTTCGCCCAGGCTAACATCCTCAGCATTGAAGCACTGACCATGCTAGATCAGCTTCGTGAGCAGGCCACTTATGGTGGCCAGGTCTAGATAAAGATATAGAGTACATCATTAGTCAATGTACGACATGTCAATCGGTAAGCAAGAAACCACCATCAGTACCGTTACCACCGTGGAAATGGCCTCCCAGGGTGTGGCAAAGGTTACACATCAATTTTGCTAAGCTAGAAGAACAGCAAATGTTCATTGTGATTGATAGCCATTCAAAGTGGGTAGAGGTGTTTCCAATGGGGAAAATAACAACAAGTAAAACATTAGACATTTTGCGAAGATTATTTTCTTCATTTGGCCTCCCAGAAAAAATTGTTTCTGATAATGGATCACAATTTTTTTCAGAAGAATTTACACAGTTCATGAGCAAAAATGGTGTGAAACATACCAAGGTTCCACTGTACCAACCTGCTTCAAATGGTGCAGCAGAGCGCGCAGTACAAATTGTAAAACGTGCCATCACCAAACAGATATTGGATCCCAATCCAAAGAAATTACCACAAATTGGCTAATTTTCTAATTATGTATCGTAATACTCCTCATACAACTACTGGTAGAACACCAGCAGAGTTGTTTTTCAAATGACAGCCACGAACCAGATTCTCGTTGTTAAAACCAAACTTCGCACAGTCCATAGAAGAGAAACAATTAAGACAGAAAGAGAATCATGATAGAGGCAGAGTAAGAGAGAGAAGTGTGAAATTAAATCAGAAGGTGAGAGTGAAGAACCATCATCATAAATGGTTAAAGTGGTTACTAGGAAGAGTGGTGAAGATATGTGGTCCTTTGCACATATTTGGTCAAGATGTTTGATCATGGACAGGTTAGGTTTGTTCACATTGATCATATTTTACCTACAGATGTGGAAGGAGTTGAAGGTCAGGACGATTCGATTATTTCTGACTCATCAGATAGTTTTGATACCAGTACCAATAGCATATCCAACATCAAATGTACTGGAAGCAAGTCCAAGATAAAGTCAGAATTTAAGTCTGAGTCCGAGTCAGGCAGACAAACAGTCTGAAGCTGTAGACAATTCAAATGTAAATCAAGGGCATCCCTTGGAGGAAAACTTTCCTCAGGATCAGCCCAGAATGAGTCTAAGTTCGACACCATGTTTGGAAGGTTCTGTTCAAGAGCGAAACAGAAAACAAGTGATTAAGCTTGATTTGTAAATATGGCAAAATAAGTCCATATCCTTTGTTATGTATAACCATGCAAGTTATGTATGATAATTGTTGTTATAATTACTTCTTCATTAAGGAGGGAGAAGTGTAATATATATAGCTCCACCCAGTAGACTACTGTGGCATTGCAGCCATTGCTGTTTACAACAATAAAGAGAGCACAAGTCACGTGACTGACTTTCTGAAGTTGTCAGCTATCTTTTAACCTGTGTGGTGTTTGTGAGGTCGTACCGAAAACGTAACAGGGTCAAAATTTCACAGGCTGGTTTCGCATTGCAATCAAGCTTTGCCTAGACCAGGCAGGGGCAGTTTGGAAAATGTTTCAAAGTGCTTTTCCAAACCCAGTAAAGTACAGCAGAATGAGTGGTGATGTCATTGAAACATACTAAATTCTTACAGGGCTTGACAGGGTAGATCCAGGGAGGATGTTTTCCCTGGCTGGGGAATCTAGAACCAGGGGTCACAGTCTCAGAATAAGGGGTCCGCCATTTAGGACTGAGATGAGGAGAACTTTCTTCACTCAGAGGGTGGCGAATCTTTGGAATTCTCTACCCCAGAGGGCTGCGGAGGTTCAGTCATTGAGCATATTCAAGACAGAGATCGATAGACTTTTAGATATAAAGGGTCTCTAGGGCTATGGGGATAGTGCAGGAAAGTGGAGTTGAGGTCGAAGAGTGTCCCTTTACCTGACATCCATCAAAATGGAGTTCGAGATATTAGTTCTGAAATTCTTGCCTTTCTAAAGATGGAATTGTAATGTAATTGTTGTGCAAGGCAGGAATTTGGGGTGGAACAAGTAAACATCAATCCAAAGAAACCAAAAATGGCAAAAAAAACTAGGACTAATTTCATTAAAAGGTCAGTACAGACAGTTTTAAAATTACTTCTGGTTGAGTTGTTAGGATGTAAATATTAGGAAATTAATCATATGACATATTTCCTTCATTTGTCATCTGTGTCAGTGTCATTTCTGCTCACAATGTCAGCTGTGGCTCAGTGGGTAGCACACTTGCCTCCGAGTCAGAAGGTTGCTCCAGGGAGTTGAGCACTTAAATCTAGGCTGACACTCCAGTGCAGTACTGAGGGAGAACTGCACTGTCGGAGGTGCTGTCTTTCAGATGAGATGTTAAACTGATGCCCCATCTACCCTCTCAGGTGGACGTAAAAGATCCCATGGCACTATTTCAAAGAAGAGCAGGGGAGTTATCCCTGGTGTCCTGGCCAATATTTATCCCTCAATCGACATAACAAAAAACAGATTATCTGGTCATTATCAAATTGTTGTTTGTGGGAGCTTGCTGTGTGCAAATTGGCTGCCGCGTTTCCCACATTACAAGGATGACCAAACTCCAAAAGTACTTCATTGGCTGTAAAGTGCTTTGAGACATCTGGTGGTTGTGAAAGGTGCTATATAAATCCAAGTCTTTATTTTTCTTTTTGCCTGTCAGTGGGTATATTACATAACCAATGTAATTGCTGATGAAAAGTGCTGGAAGTATGATCAGGAAGCCGGAGGAACAAATTCCCCGGCCAATTTTCCTCTCCCGCCCACTCGGGTTAAGCTATTCTCCTGGCATTTGGCAATTTTATTTTTGTGGCCAGCTTGGGGAATTAAGTAAACTAATGGAAGGAAGTAGGTTTAATTAAATGCAGAAAAACAGTGCACCTCCTGCTGTGGTCATCATCATCATAGGCAGTCCCTTGAAATCGAGGAAGACTTGCTTCCACTCTAAAAATGAGTTCTTAGGTGACTGAACAGTCCAATATGGGAATTACAGTTTCTGTCACAGGTGGGACAGACAGTCGTTGAAGGAAAGTGTGGGTGGGACTGGTTTGCCGCATGCTCCTTCCCCAGCCTGCGCTTGATTTCTGCATGCTCTCGGCGATGAGACTCAAGGTGCTCAGCGCCCTCCCGGATGCACTTCCTCCACTTAGGGCAGTCTTTGGCCAGGGACTCCCAGGTGTCGGTGGGGATGTTGCATTTTATCAAGGAGACTTTGAGGGTGTCCTTGAAACATTTCCTCTGCCCACCTGGGGCTCGCTTGCCGTGTAGGAGTTCCGAGTAGAGCGCTTGCTTTGGGAGTCTTGTGTCAGGCATGTGAACAATGTGGCCCACCCAGTGGAGCTGGTTGAGTGTGGTCAGTGCTTACATTTGTAAGACAAAGGTCCTCCACCAGCCTGACCCCGCCATACAGCACTACCCTCCAGTCATCAAGATCCGCGGCGCGGTCCTGGACAATGTGGACTACTTTCCATACCTCGGGAGCCTATTATCAACAAGGGCAGACATCGATGACGAGATTCAACACCGCCTCCAGTGCACCAGCGCAGCCTTTGGCCGCCTGAGGAAAAGAGTGTTCGAAGATCAGGCCCTTAAATCTGCCACCAAGCTCATGGTCTACAGGGCTGTAATGATACCCACCCTCCTGTATGGCTCAGAGACATGGACCATATACAGTAGACACCTCAAATCGCTGGAGAAATATCACCAACGATGTCTCTGCAAGATCCTGCAAATCCCCTGGGAGAACAGACGCACCAACGTTAGCGTCCTCGACCAGGCCAACATCCCCAGCATCGAAGCACTGCTGTGGTATTGTTCCACAGGCACCAGTTGATCTTTGGTAGGTCACAGTGACTGTTCTTCTTGCATAAGTCCAGATAATTAAATGTTAACCTTCATTCAATCACCAGGAGAGCATTGGATATTACGTCTGTCCTGAGCCAGTGTTGTCCAATAGAGATCTCTGACGAGTCATTGTTGTGGCTACAGCGACACACTGTTTTAGCCACATGCATTAGTTTTAGTAGAAAACACTCACACAATTCAGGTCAATGTATTTCTGGTGTATATTTGCTTAACAAACATCTACCACTATTCAATAACCAAGGAAGTAAAGTATTTGCAATGATCAAAAAAACACTCGCATACTCGGCTTTTTGTCTTTCCATTTAACCAAAAAACGCATAACAGGGTTAAAGTACACATACATGTAGTGTGCAAATATAGGCAATGAGATCACTTGCCCAAGGACGGTGTCTATTACTCATTTTTTACTTACTATTCAGAAATGCAGTTAGCTACATTTAGATTCCCAATTAGCTCCATGTAGCTAGTGTTTAATTTATTTTAGAACACTGCCGTGAGTCAAAATTTCACACTTGCATTTCCAGCGAGGTCACTGCATAGTCATCGTCATTATCGTAGGCGGTTTCTTGAATGAGGATGACTTACTTCCACATGAGTTCACAGATGTTTCAATGAAGGACCCGATATTCCAGTCCTGAATTCCAATTGAAGGGGTGGAAGATGCCTGTGCGTGGATTTTTTAAATGTGTGGTGACTGTTGCACATCAGCCACCACACGGGCTTGACAGAGCTTGGCCTTTATCCAGTGGCAAGGATTAACCAGGACGACTGGAGACCAGCTCTGCTGCACGGACCTGGTGCGCACACATATCGCAGTGTGGGCTGGCCCGTGCTGCCCCATGGCCCTCGGCTCTTCTGAGCCCCATACCCTCATTTGCCGCACCTCCACCACGATCTCTCGCCGCTCCTCCGCCAGAAACATTCAGCGCACTTCTGCCACGATCTCTCGATGCTCCTCCATCCAGTTATACATGTTAGTAACATCACCAGAAACAAACCACAACTGTTCACCTGCTCCGTGTGAGGGAAGGGATTTAATCGATCAACCACCCTGCTGATAGACCGGCGAGTTCAGGGGTGGCTGCAGGGGTTGGATTCTGCTCTTGATCAGATTCAGGAGCTAATTTAGCTTGGGTGACAGTGGGGGCACTATAATTGGCTTCATCATCCCTGGGCTAGGGAGCAAAATTGAGAGAGCTTCCACTTCTGACCGTTATCCAATGACCCTTGTTGGAAGTATCCATGTATCAACATCAGGTGAGGGCAGAATCATACTTGGCTATGGTGGCCCACATGGTTTAATTCCCTGACAATATTTACTTTCCAGACTCGATAGTGGGGAAGCTTTTAAAAACGATAATCGTGGGAGAAAATTAACAGTCACTTGGACAAGTGTGGATTAATTAAGGAAAGCCAGCACGGATTTGTTCAAGGCAAATCGTGTTTAACTAACTTGATTGAGTTTTTTGATGAGGTAACAGAGAGGATTGATGGGTGCAATGTGATTGATGTGGTGTACATGGATTCCCAAAAGGCATTTAATAAAGTGCCACATAATAGGCTTGTCAGCAAAGTTGTAGCCCATGGAATAAAAGGGACAGTGCCAACATGGATGCGAAATTGGCTAAGTGACAGGAAACAGAGAGTAGAGATGAATGGTTGTTTATCGGACTGGAGTGCGCTTCCCCTTGGGTCGGTACTAGGACCACTGCTTTTCTTGATATACATCAATGACTTAGACTTGGGTGTACAGGGCACAATTTCAAAATTTGCAGATGACACAAAACTTGGAAGTATTGTGAACAGTGAGGAAGACAGTGAAAGAATTTAAGAGGACATAAACAGGCTGGTGGAATGTTATCAGATGATAGATAATGAAGGGAGCGTACCAGGGACCTTCCTGGTCTGTAGGCTTTAACTGCTTACTGCCTTAACCAGCTAAGCCATTGAGGTTTCACATTTACTGTACTCTTTCCTGCTACTAAATCTACCTAAAGGAAATAAAGTAGTTAAGAAATTCTATAGTAAAGAAAGCATTTGTATAGCGCCTTTTATGACCTCAGGATTGCCCAAAGTACTCCCCAGCCAATTCTATATTTTTGAATTGCGACCGCTTGTAATATATGGAAATACGGCAGCCATTTTGCGCACAGCAGGGTGCCACAATGAGATAAATAACCAGATAATCTGTTTTAGTGATGCTGGCTGAGGGAGAAATGTTGGCCAGGACACCAGGAGAACTCCCATGCTCTTCTTCAATAGTGCTATTGCATCTTTTACATTCACCTGAAAAAGTAGCTAGTGCTTCAGTTTAATGTCTCACCTAAAAGATGGTACCTCCAACAGTGCAGCTCTCTCTCAGTGCTGCTTTGAAGTCTTAGCCTGGATTATGTGCTCACGTCCTAGAGTAGGCCGTGAACCCACAACCACTTGACTCAGAGACAAGAGTGCTACCACTGAGGCAAGGTTGACACCTAAAGTAGTAAAGTTATTACTGTAGATATTACATGGCACCACTCCACCCATGGTTATGTGGTGGGATGGAACTTCTCTTCCCGCTCCCGCATCGTTACCTCTGGCGTCCCCCAAGGATCTATCCTTGGCCCCCTCCTATTTCTCATCTATATGCTGCCCCTCGGCGACATCATCTGAAAACACAGAATCAGTTTCCACATGTACACTGACAACACCCAGCTCTACCTTACCACCACTTCTCTTGACCCCTCCACAGTCTCCATAAGTTGTCAGACTGCTTGTCCAACATCCAGTACTGAATGCATAGATAGTTCCTCCAACTAAATATCGGGAAGACCAAAACCCTTGTCTTTGGTCCCTGGCACAAACTGTGTTCCCTCACCACCGACTCCATCCCTCTCCCTAGTATTTGTCTGAGGCTGAACTAGATTGTTTGCAGCCATGGTGTCATATCTGACCATGAAATGAGCTTCCGACCACATGTGCATAGCATCACTAAGATCGGGTATTTCCACCTCCGTAACATTGCCCAACTCCGTCCCTGCCTCAGCTTATCTGCTGCTGAAAACCTCATCCATGCCTTTGTTACCTCTAGACTATTCCAATGCACTCCTGGCTGGCCCCCCACATTCTATCCTACGTAACCTTGAGGTCATCCAAAACTCTGTTGCCCATGTTCTAACTTGCACCAAGTCCCACTCACTCATCACCCCTGTGCTTACTGACCCACATTGGCTCCCAGTTAAACAACACCTCGATTTTAAAATTCTCATCCTTGTTTTCAAATCCCTCCATGGCTTCGCCCCTCCCTATCTCTGTAATCTCCTGCAGCCCCACAACTCCCCCCGAGATATTTGCGCTCCTCTAAATCTGGCCTCTTGAGCATCCCTGACTTTAATCTCTCAACCATTGGGGCCATGTCTTCAGCTGCCAAGTCCCTAAGCGCTGAAATTCCCTCCCTAAACCTCTCTACCTCTCTACCTCTTTTTTCTCCTTATGTGGCTCGGTTTCAAATTTTGTTTTATAACGCTCCTGTGAAGCGCCTTGGGACGTTTTACTATGTTAAAAGCACTATATAAATACAAGTTGTTTTGTTGTTTTTCTGCCTGCCAGTTTGACCCACTACTGACCCCGTCCCAAATCTCAGGGCTGGGTGTTGTTTAAATATTTGGAGCAGGGGTCAGCCTGCGCACAGAGGTGGCAGATCCTGAAGAGCAGCTTGCCATTTTTTAAATTCTTCTCAGAAGAGAAAGAATTCCTGGGGACTCCAGCACAGGATCTGTGTTTTCTCTCAGTGTATGTAGATCCAGCAGGGCCTTTTAGGGGGACTTTGGATATAATTCCTCGGGAAGCCTGGGAAAACTCCCAGAAATTCCCTTCCAGTACTGCAGCAATGGAATTGATGCCAGGATAAGAAACGCCCTGCCTCTCAATGCGCATTATTTCTCGGAAAAATCTAAATTACCAGAAATTTGCCGATCTGGTTTCCACTCCAAGTTATAGCCCCGTCTGTTTATGCCAAAACCACGCAATGTCTGGACTTTATTTCTGGTGCTATCCTTTCAATCTTTTCTGCCTGCTGGATATTGGCAGCTGTCTTACTTTTCCGGCAATGTAAAACAGTTGCTGTTTGTTAATGAAAATAAATTCACATAGACTCTAGTAAAGTAAGAGAGACAACTTTATTGCTAATAGAGCTCTGGGAGAAGAGTTGAAGTCCTGCAACCTGCGAATCACCTTGTCCCCGAGTGCCTTGTGCCGCAGGGTTATAAGCAGTTTACAGGAGGCGGAATACAATCATTTAAATTCATTTACATACAACCAATCAATCCATATGGCAACGCAATTCATTTACATACAACTTTTTAGTCCTAGTGAAACCTGATAGCATGGCGCAAGTTTGGGGGCCCTTCCTCTGTATCTTCTTTTGTGGTTAATTATTCTGTTGCAAAACTTTCTATGAAACAGTGGCCTGCACCTGGCCAGGAGTCACTTGTTGCTGCAGAGTTCATATCAGGGACAGCAGATAGGCTTCTTGGTACAAAGTTCATTTAGTGTTGGCTTACCCCATCCTGCTTTGCTATGTCCGAAAAAAACGCCCTGCCTCTCAACACGCATGATTTCTCGGAAAAATCTAAATTACCAGAAATTTGCCGATCTGGTTTCCACTCCAAATTATAGCCCTGTCTGTTTATGCCAAAACCACGCAATGTCTGGACATTATTTCTGGTGCTATTTTTTCAATCTTTTCTGCCTGCTGGTTATTGGCAGCTGTCTTACTTTTCCGGCAATGTAAAACAGTTGCTGTTACTGTGGAATCTGAATAGGTTTCTGTGCAAATTCCCCTTGTACTCATTGCTTTGGTCTACATGACACCAAACATGAATCTAAGTTGTAGTGAAAGCCATTTGTGGGAGTGTTATATTTTCCAATAAGAAATCTTTCCTTTATCATCTGTTAAACCGGTATGATTTGCTGAATTTTCAGTATAGTAGAGCAGCTAATTTAACAACAACAACATGGGCAGCCGGGTTTTGGATCACCTCTAGTTTACGTAAGGTGGAATGTGGGAGGCCAGCCAGGAGTGAGTTGGAATAGTCAAGTCTAGAGATAACAAAGGCATGGATGAGGGTTCCAGCAGCGGATGAGCTGAGGCAGGGGCGCAGACAGGTGATGTTACGGAGGTGGAAATAGGCGGTCTTAGTTATGCTGCGGATTTGTGGTCAAAAGCTAATTTCAGGGTCAAATATGACACCAAGTTGCGAACAGTCTGGTTCAGCCTCAGACATGAGTTGGGGAGAGGGATGGAGTCAGTGCCTGGGGAACGGAGCTTGTGGCGGGGACTGAAAACAATGGCTTCGGTCTTCCCAATATTCAATTAGAGAACATTTGTGCTCATCCAGAACTGGTAGTGAGGTAGAGCTGGGTGTCGTCAGCGTACATGTGGAAACTGACGCTGTGTTTCCAGATGATGTCGCAAAGGGGCAAGATGGAGATGAGAAATAAAAGGGGACCAAGGCTAGATTCTTGGGACATGCCAGAGGTAACGATGCGGGATATAGGAGTTTTAGAAGAGAAATTTTCCAGAACTGCAGGATTGTAAATGTTGTGTATTTAACCCCTTGTAACCTGTAGGACACCTGACCACCAGAGGCCCCACCTTTTGATGGCGAGATATCGGTTCAACACGTGTCAACGATCGGAGGGCCAGGAAGTGGCGAGCTATGTCGCCGAACTAAGGCGCCTCGCAGGACATTGTGAGTTTGAGGGATTCCTAGAACAAATGCTCAGAGACTTTTTTGTACAGGGCATTGGACATGAGACAATCCTTTGCAAACTGTTGACTGTAGAAACTCCGAATCTAAGTAAAGCCATAACGATAGCCCAGGCATTTATGTCCACCAGCGACAACACCAAACAGATTTAGCAGAGTAAAGAAGTTTCGGCCAGTACTGTGCATAAAGTAACGTCGGTCTCGAGCAGAAATGTACATGGCAGAACGTACACACCGGCTGCTGCGGCCCGACCTCAGTTGACCCAGAGTCCGCCATCAATTGTTAACGTGAGGCAACTAACATCTTGTTGGCGTTGTGGAGGTGATCATCTGCCCCATCAATGCCGCTTTAAGCACTATATGTGCAATGGTTGCAGAACAATGGGACACCTTCAGCGAATGTTCAGTCGAGCTGCAAACCCTGCAAACCACTATATTGCAGAGGAAGATCGATCTACTGTGGATCAGGCTGAATTGGAGACTCATACCATGGTCTACAGGGCTGTAGTAATACCCGCCCTCCTGTATGGCTCAGAGATGTGGACCATGTACACCTCAAGTCACTGGAGAAATACCACCAACGATGTCTCCGTAAGATCCTACAAATCCCCTGGGAGGACAAAGGCACCAACATTAGCGTCCTCGTCCAGGCCAACATCCCCAGCATTGAAGCACTGACCACACTTGATCAGCTCCGCTGGGCAGGCCACATTGTTCGCATGCCTGACACAAGACTCCCAAAGCAAGCGCTCCCAGGGTATGGAAAGTGGTTCACGTTGTTCAGGAGAGCTCTGTGGATCTTGACTGGGGGGCAGTTCTGTGTGGCGGGGCCAGTTTGGTGGAGGACCTTTGTCTTACGGATGTTTAGTGTAAGGCCCATGCTTTCATATGCCTCAGTGAAGATGTTGACTATGACTTGGAGTTCAGTCTCTGAATGTGTGCAGATGCAAGCGTCCTCCGCGTACTGTAGTTCGACGACAGAGATTAGGACGGTTTTGGATCTGGCCTGGAGATGATGAAGGTTGAACAGGTTCCCACTAGTTCTGTAGTTTAGTTCACATAGTTCCCTTAGAAAGTAGCTGTGTAGGCAAGTTTAATAATTTTTTTCTGCATTTCATAACATATAGGCATTTCCAGTACTAAGTTTCTTAATTTATTGTGAAAGCAATAATTTCCTGTTATGTTAGTTTCCATGTCACTAGTTCTGTTATGCCTTCCTGTCACATCTAAAATAAACCTTTCTAGTCTCCCATTAGAACAGCATCTATTCCTGTGTATCATCATCATCATAGGCGGTCCCTCGAATGAGGATGACGTGCTTCCACATCAAAAGAGATGAGTTCACAGATGTTTTAATTAAGGACCCGATATTCCAGTCCTGAACTCCAGGGGTGGAAGATGCCTGTGCGTAGATTTTTTTAACGTGTGATGTCCGTTGCACATCAGCCACCACACGGGCTTGACAGAGCTAGGCCTTTATCCATTGGCAAGGGTTTACCAGGACGACTGGAGACCAGCTCTGCTGCACAGACCTAGTGCGCACACATATGGCAGCATGCCCCCGGGCCCTTGGCTCTTCTAGGCCCCGTACCCTCATTTGCCGAACCTCCGCCACGATCTCTCGCCGCTCCTCTGCCACAAAACACTTGCCGCATCTCCGTCACGATCACCCATCGAATCTCAGCCACAATCTCTCATCGCTCCTCCGCCTCAATCACTCGATACACCTCTGCCACGATCTCTCGCTGCTCATCCGCCCCGACCTTCCCGTTCTTCCGCTGTACCTGGGCCCTGCCGATGTTTCTGCCCACGCTCCAAATGGCAAGCTGGGTTTTGATGACGTCATTCTTGAAGCCGTCGCACACTTGTAGCAGCTCGCGCTGGAAGCTGCAGTGATATGCTCTTTTAGCCTCCCGACCTGCGGTGGTGTCCTCTTGCCTGTATATTTTTTTTTCAAAAATATACTTTGTACATTAAAATTTTCACAATACACTGGAAAATAGCTCAGTACCTTGCGGTGAGCAATTCCATACAATTCGTTTGGATGCTGATAGCAGTTCTATACAATGCACTAGCGTGCATTTCATTTCAAGGTACAGTTTAGTACAATCCGTAAATCACGTTACATGTAGTACTGTGCAAATAAGGGTATTACATGGAGCAGATGAGAACAGGTTTACATTACATTCCAGGTTATATTTCAATACCGATCACGAATCACGTTACATGTAGCATTATGCAGATAAAAGCAGTACACGGAATGGATGGGGATACATTTATATTTCTTTACAAGTTACTAAACAGTGCAGAGACTTTCATTATACATGGCACAACACAGGTATTTCCGGACATGGTGCTCTATGTATACAAGCAGATTAACAAGTACAGCTCGAGGGGGGTCTGATTCCAGCCCCTGGGTTTACCATGGCGGAAGGGCTTAAACTGTGGCTCTTCCCCACCGTGCCTTTGCGGCGACTGCACCAATCTTTAGTGCGTCCCTCAGCACGTACTCCTGGACCTTGGATTGCGCCAGTGTGCAACACTCGGCTGTGGACATCTCCTTGCTCTGGAAGACCAACAAGTTTCGGGAAGACCAAAGTGCGTTTTTCACCGAGTTGATGGCTCTCCAGCAGCAGATGATGTCTGTCTTGGTGTGTGTCCCTGGGAACAGTTCGTAGAGCACAGAGTTGCTCGGGATGAACCTCGACAGCAACCACTGCATCTCCTTCCAGACCTGCCTTGCAAAGGGGCAATCCCGAAGGAGATGGATGACAGTCTCGTCCACACCACAGCCGACTCGGGGACAGAGTGCCGTGTCTCTGAAATCCCGGCTGTGCATGAAGGATCTGACGGGTAGGGCCCTTCTCACTGCCAACCAAGCTACGTCTTGGTGCTTGTGTGAAAGCTCTGGCGATGAGACATTCTGCCAAACGAGTTCGACAGTCTGCTCGGCGAACCATCCGACAGGATCCATCATCTCCTTCTTTTGTAGGGCGTCCAGGACCTTGTATGCCAACCACTGCTATATGGCCTTGTGGTCAAAGGTGTTTTGTAGTGAACCCCCTTGGATTCTGAGCATCCCCTGTTTGATTATCTGCACTGCTCGTTCCACCTGGCCGTTAGAGGCCGGCTTGAACGGTGCCGTTCTGACATGGTTGATTCCATTGCCTGCCATGAAGTCCTGGAATTCAGTGCTTGTGAAGCACGGGCCATTGTTGCTGACCAAGACATCCGGTAGACCATGGGTGGCGAACATTGCCCGTAGACTTCCTACCGTGGCAGAGGATGTGCTTGAATTTAAAATGGCACACTCAATCCATTTGGAGTAGGCGTCTACTACAACCAAAAACATTTTTCCCATGAAAGGACCTGCGTAGTCCACTTGGATGCATGACCATGGCTTGGTGGGCCAGGACCAGGGGCTAAAGGGGGCTTCCCTGGGTGCGTTGCCCAGCTGAGCACATGTGTTGCACCTGCGAACACGAAGTTCCAGGTATCCCTGGCCACCAAACGTGCGACCTGGCAATGCCCGGGTGCTCATTGTGAAGTTCTCTGATGAACACCTCTCTGCCCATCTGGGGCATGACTACTCAGTTTCCCCACAGTAGGCAATCGGCCTGAATCGAGAGTTCATCCTTGCGCCTATGAAACGGTTTAAATTCCTCAGGGCATGCCCCGTGTGTGGCTGTCCAGTCCCCATTCAGGACACATTTCTTAACTAAAGACATTAGCGGGTATTTATTTGTCCAGACTTTAATCTGACGGGCTGTCACAGGTAAGCCTTCGCTTCGGAAAGTTTCAACAGGCATGACCATCTCAGCATCATGCTCAGTTGTCCCCTCAGTGGTGGCTAGTGGGAGCCTGCTGAGTGCATCGGCGCAGTTTTCAGTGCCCGGTCTGTGCCGAATTGTGTAGTCATAGGTGGCTAACGTAAGTGCCCACCTCTGTATGCGGGCCGATGCATTCGCATTTATGGCCTTGCTGTCGGCCAAAAGGGATGTGAGGGGTTTGTGATCTGTCTCCAGCTCAAATTTCCTGCCAAACAGTACTGGTGCATTTTTTTTGCTGCATATACACATGCTAGCGCTTCCTTTTCTACCATCCCGTAGCCCCTTTCTGCCTGGTACAGACTCCTGGAGGCATAAGCTACCAGCTGTAAGTGACCATTGGCATTCACATGCTGCAACACACACCCGACCCCATAGGACGACGCATCGCACATTGAAACAAGTTTCTTACACGGGTCATATAACGTTAACAGTTTGTTAGAGCATAACAAGTTGCGTGCTCTATCAAAAGCCCTTTCCTGGCTGTCCCCCCAGATCCAATCGCGGGCATTGAGTAGGAGCACGTGTAGCGGCTCCAACAGCGTGCTCAATTTGGGAAGAAAGATACCAAAATAGTTCAGGAATCCCAGGAACGAACGCAGCTCCGTCGTGTTACGGGGTCTGGGTGCTCTCTGGATCGCTTCCGTTTTGGACGCAGTGGGTCTGATCCCGTCTGCTGCTACCCTCCTCCCCAGGAATTCTACCTCTGAAGCTAAGAAGACGCACTTCGCCTTTTTCAGTCGCAGCCCTACCCGGGTCCAGTCTGCGCAGCACCTCCTCCGAGTTGTGGAGGTGTTCTTCAGTAGCGCGACCCGTGATGAGGATGTCGTCCTGATAAACCACCGACTTGACGAGGCTTTCCATATTTCGCTGAACAAATCCCGAATGTACATCTGTTATACTCAAACAACCCCTTGTGTGTCGTGATGTTGGTCAACTTCTTTGACTCACTCGCCAGCTCCTGGGTCATGTAAGCTGAGGACAGGTCCAATTTTGAAAAAAGTTTGCCACCGCAAAGAGATCCTCCGCTCTCGGTAGCTGGTACTGGTCTTGGAGTGACACCCGATTAATGGTGGCCCTGTAATCGCCACATATCCTGACCGACCCATCCGCCTTGAGCAACGGCACGATCGGGCTTGCCCAGTCACTGAATTCGACTGGCGAGATGATGCCTTCCCTCAGCAGGCGGTCCAATTCACATTCTATCTTTTCCCGCATCACGTACGGCACCGCTCTGGCCTTGTGGTGTACTGGCCTGGCGTCTGGGTTTATGTGAATCACTACCTTGGCCCCCATGAAAGTGCTGACGCCGGGTTGAAATAATGAGTCAAATTTGTCCAGGACCTGTGAGCATGATACTCGCCCCACAGAAGAAATTGCATTGACATCGCCCCATTTCCAGTTCATGACAGCAAGCCAACTCCTCCACAGTAGTGCGGGACCGTCCCCCGGGACAATCCAGAGTGGCAACCTGTTCTCAGAATCTTTGTGGGTCACGACGACTGTGGCGCTGCCTAGCACCGGAATGATCTGCTTTGTATATGTCCGTAGCTGTGCGTCAATCGGCAATAATTTTGGCTTCCTGGCCTTGGACACCCATAACCTTTTGAACTGTTTGATACTCATCAGGGACTGGCTGGCCACCGTGCCTAGCTCCATTAATATTGGGATGCCATTGAAGAGCACTTTCATCATTATCGGTGGCGTCCTGGTATATGAACTGTATATGTGCTCCACATGAACTCGCTGAACTTCAGCTTCCAACGATTTCCCCCAGTATTCATTTGGCCTCGTAGAGCTTACATCGGGCCCGTCCTCCTCGTACATCAACCTGGCTGCAGGCTTCCTGTACATATGCGCCTAGTGACCGCTGATGATGCAGTTTCTGCAGGTATATTGCTGATACCTGCAAGCTCTGGCTGGGTGTTTGCCTCCACACCTCCAGCATGAGCTGGAAGCCCCATTGTTGGAAACAAAAGGTCCATTACCAGTCGATCATCTTTGACTGTCTCTGTAACTGTCCTTAAGCGCACCATTAACAGGTGTTGATGGCTCCATTACTGGCCGCATTGTCCATTGCGATGGCATGAATTGCCATTCAGCTAGCCATTGTCTCTGTTGAATTCCCCCTTTGGGTTTGACTACATGCTCGGGCATGTCCGATTGCCCTTGTCTAGCTAGAGAACTATGTGCCGCGTTAACAATGTTGACTCCGTGGTCGTTTGCTGCATTTGAGCCAAGATTTTTGTCATACATCATTCTGGTCTCTTCCTCCCCTGAGATATATGTCTGGGCTATCAGAGCCGCCGCTTCCAAGGTCAAGTCTTTGGTCTCAATCAGTTTCCTGAAAACCCCAGCGTGCCCGATGCCCTCAATAAAAAAGTCTTGCAGCATCTCCGCTCTGCATGCATCTGTGAACTTACATAGCCTCGCCAGTCGCCGGAGATCTGCCACGAAGTCAGGAACGCTTTGCCCTTCTTGCCACCGGTGCGTGTAAAACCGGTGTCTCGCCATGTGCATCTGCTCGTTGGTTTAAGGTGTTCCCCGATCAACTTACTGAGCTCTTCGAACGTCTTGTCCGCCGGCTTCTCTGGCGCTAGAAGATCCTTCATCAAGGAGTACGTTCTGGATCCACAAACTGTCAGGAGATGAGCCCTGCGTTTGTCAGCCGAATCCTGTCCCAACCATTCCTTCGTGACAAAATTTTGCTGTAGTCTCTCAAAAAAGTCGTCCCAATCATCACCAACACAGTACCTCTCTTCTGTGCTGCTAGTGGCCATGCTCGCGTGGTTTAAATCCCAGTTTCTCGTCACCAATGATATGTCTTTACTATACAGTAGAAATGCACACGAGGCCCATACTTGAGAGAAGGTAACTCTGTGACCAGTTACCTTTATTACCAAGACCTCAAGTGATGAAGGTGGGTGGAGCTTCCCCTTTTATGCCTGAAAGTCCAGGTTAGGAGTGTCTCCCACAAGTTCACCCCCTTGTGGTCAATGTTCTCAAGGTGTACAACTTTGGTCAGCTTATACTTGGGTTACAATAATAGTTGAATACATGACTGGGGACAGATAGAATCTCAGCACGTACTGACACTTGGTGTTTGCGTACGAAGGGTCTATGCACAGCTTGATGCAGCTACACACAAAGGTGGCCATCAGGATGGGGGCCACGTTCGAAACGTCCTTTCCTCCCTTGTCCAGAGATTTGTACATCGTGTCTCTGTGGACACGGTCCATTTTCGATCTCCAGACGAAATGGAAGACGGCTCGGGTGACTGCCACGGCACAGGAGCGGGGTATGGGCCAGACCTGCGCCACCTACAACAACACCGAGAGCACCTCACTCCTGAAGACTAGGTTCTTTCCTGCAATGGAGAGTGAGCGCAGCTTCCACCATTACAGTTTCTGTTTGGCTTTAGCAATACGCTCCTTCCAGTTTTTGGCGCACGCCCCGTCCGCTCTGAACCATATTCCCAACACCTTCAGGTAATCTGACTTCACGGTGAAGGGAATAAAGGATCGGTCGGCCAACCTTCCAAAGAACATGGCCTCGCTTTTGCTGCGAATTACCTTCGCCCTCGAGGCCAGTTCCAACTGGTCGCAGATTGTCAGCAAATCGCGGACCGACTGCGGATCCGAGCAAAAGACGGCGACGTCGTCCATGTACAGGGAGGCCATGACCTGAGCGTCTCCGCTGTCTGGGATTGTCACCCCTCTAATGCCTGCATCCTTCCTGATGGACTTGCCAAAGGGCTCGATACAGCACACAAACAAGACAGAGGAGAGAAGACAGCCTTGCCTGACTCCAGACCTGATCGGAAAGCTTTCAGTTTCCCACCCGTTGATTAGAACTGTGCTACTGATGTCTGTGTAGAGCAGTTTGATCCAATTGCGGATACACTCCCCAAACCCCATCTTGGAGAGCACGTCCATCAGGTACATGTGCAATATCCTGTCAAAGGCCTTATCCTGGTCCAATAGGTGTCCACCCTCCTGTCCCGCACATAAGTGATCGTATCCCTGAGTAACTCGAGGCTATCAGAGATCTTCCTGCTGGGGACAGCGCAAGTCTGGTCCAGCTGGATCACCAGCTCCAGAGCAGACTTGACTGTTTGCAATGACCTTTGACAGGATCTTGTCGTCCACATTGAGCACCGAAATGGTCGCCAGTTTTTGATTTCTTCCCTCTCCGCCTTCTGCTGTAGATGAGGGTGATGATGCCTTTCCTCATTGCTTCTGACATGCTGCCGGCCAGAAGCATACACCCGTACACTTCCAGCAGGTCTGGGCCGATCCAGTCCCACAGAGCGAATACAACTTGACCGGTAAGCCGTCGCTTCCGGGAGTTTTACTCGTTGCGAGGGACTGGATGGCCTTTGTCAGCTCATCCAGAGTTAGTGGATGATCCAGACTCTCCCACTCGCTGTCGTCAAGACCTCTGAGATAGACGACAGGAAAGACTGGGAGGCCGAGCGGTCTGTGGGCTTGATATCGTCCAGTCCAGCATAGAAGGATTTGCTGATCCTCAGCATGTCAGGCTGCGAAGATGTCACAGAACCATCTTCTTCCTTTAGGCTGGTGATCACAGAGCTCCCTCTGTATACCTTTTGGAAGAAGAAACATGAACACGTCTCATCCTGCTCGACGGAGCGGACTCTGGAGCGGAAGATGATTTTGGAGGACTCTGAGGCAAAGAGCGAGGCTTGCTGGCCCTTCACCTCTTGGAGTTCCTCCGCGACATCGACCCCCATCGACTGCAGCAGGAGCAGATTTTGCATATTCGTCTAGAGTTGGGACAATTCCCTTTGTCTTCCTCTTGCCTCCTGAACACCTTTGAGGATGAAGAACCTCTTGATGTTTGTCTTGATTGTTTCCCACCAGTGCATCGGGGAATCACAGAGGGTTTTTACGGTTCTCCAACCTTCGTAATATGTCCTTACTATACAGTACAGATGCACACGAAGCCCATCCACTTGAGAGAAAGTCACTCTGTGACCAGTAACCTTTATTAGCCAGCACTGAAGTGCAGAAGGTGGGTGGAGCTTCCCCTTTTATACCAGGTTAGGAGTGTCTCCTTCAAGTTCACCACCTAGAGGTCAGTGTTCTCACGGTGTACAACTTAGGTCAGTTTATACATGGGTTACAATGACAGTTGAATACATGACATCACCGCTCCCCCAAAGACTTATTGGGATCACAGGTTAAGTCTCTCTGGTGGTTTACGCTCCCTTGTAGAGCACCCGAGTTGGGGCTCCGGTTGTTGGGCGCTGGCCTGAGTGTCTGCTGTTTGCGGTGCCTCAGGCCTGTCCGGACTGCCCACAGTGACTGGGCTCTCCTCCACTGGGTTCCGGTGTTCGGACACCTGTGGTGGAGTGAACTCTACATCGTGTTCTTCCTCTGCTTCTTCTATGGGGTTGCTGAACCTCATTTTTGTTTGATCCACGTGTCTGCGGCAGATTTGTCCATTGGTAAGTTTAACTACCAGAATCCTATTCCACTCTTTAGCAATCACAGTGCCTGCGAGCCATTTGGGCCCTGCAGCGTAGTTGAGGACAAAGGGTCATTGACATCAATACATCGCGCCCTCGCATTCCCGTTATGGTAGTCACATTGTGACTGACGCCTGCTCTCAACAATTTTTTTCATGGTGGGGTATATAAGGGATAACCTGGTTTTGAGTGTCCTTTTCATTAGCAGCTCTGTGGGTGGAACCCCTGTGAGCGAGTGTGGTCAGGATCTATTTGCTAACAGGAGGCGTGATAAGCGGCTTTGTAGGGAACCCCCTTGGATTCTGAGCATACCGTTTGATTATCTGCATGACTACTCGGTTTCCCCATAGTTGGCAATCGGCCTGAATCGAGAGTTCATCCCTGCGCCTGTGAAATGGTTTAAATTCCTCAGGGCATGCCACGTACGTGGCTGCCCAGTCCCCATTCAGGACACATTTCTTGACTAAAGACAGTAGCGGGTCTCTATTTGTCCAGACTTTGATCTGACGGGTTTCGCTTTCGAAAGCTTCAACAGCCATGACCTTCTCAGCAGCATGCTCGGTTGCCCCCTCGGTGGTCGCTAGTGGGAGCCTGCTGAGTGCATCGGCGCAGTTTTCAGTGCCCGGTCTGTGCCGAATTGTGTAGTCATAGGTGGCTAACGTGAGTGCCCACCTCTGTATGCGGGCCGCTGCATTTGCATTTATGGCCTTGTTGTCGGCCAAAAGGGACGTTAGGGGTTTGTGATCTGTCTCCACCTCAAATTTCCTGCCAAACAGGTACTGGTGCATTTTTTTTACTGCATATACACATGCAAGCACTTCCTTTTCTATCATCCCGTAGCCCCTTTCTGCCTGGGACAAACTTCTGGAGGCATAAGCTACCGGCTGTAACTGACTATTGGCATTCACATGCTGCAACACACACCCGACCCCATAGGACGACGCATCGCGCGTTTAAACAAGTTTCTTACATGGGTCATATAGCGTTAACAGATTGTTGGAGCATAACAAATTGCGTGCTCTATCAAAAGCCCTTTCCTGGCTGTCCCCCCAGACCCATTCGCGACCTTTACATAGGAGCACGTGTAGCGGCTCTAACAGCGTGCTCAATTTGGGAAGAAAGTTACCAAAATAGTTCAGGAGCCCCAGGAACGAACGCAGCTCCATCGTGTTACGGGGTCTGGGTGCTCTCTGGATCACTTCCGTTTTGGACGCAGTGGGTCTGATCCCGTCTGCTGTTACCCTCATCCCCAGGAATTCTACCTCTGGAGCTAGGAAGACGCACTTCGCCTTTTTCAGTCGCAGACCTACCCGGTCCAGTCTGCGTAGCACCTCCTCCAGGTTGTGGAGGTGTTCTTCGGTATCGCGACCCGTGATGAGGATGTCGTCTTGAAAAACCACCATCCTTGGAATCGACTTGAGGAGGCTTTCCATGTTTCGTTGAAAGATCACGGTGGCCGAGCGAATCCCAAACAGACATCTGTTGTACTCAAACAACCCCTTGTGTGTTGTGATGGTGGCCAGCTTCTTCGACTCACTCGCCAGCTCCTGGGTCATGTAAGCTGAGGTCAGGTCCAATTTTGAAAAACGTTTGCCACCGTATAGCGTCGCAAAGAGGTCCTCCACTGTTGGTAGCGGGTACTGGTCTTGGAGCGACACCTGATTGATGGTGGCCTTGTAATCACCACATATCCTGACCGACCCATCCGCCTTGAGCACCGGCACAATCGGGTTCGTCGAGTCACTGAATTCGACTGGCGAGATGATGCCTTCCCTCAGCAGGCGGTCCAATTTGCCTTCTATCTTTTCCCGCATCACGTACGACACCGCTCTGGACTTGTGGTGTACTGGCCTGGTGTTCGGGTTTATGTGAATCACCTCCTTGGTTCCCATGAAAGTGCCAATGCCGGGTTGAAATAGTGAGTCAAATTTGTCCAGGACCTGTGAGCATGATATTTGCTTCACAGAAGAAATTGCATTGACATTGCCCCATTTCCAGTTCATGACAGCAAGCCAACTCCTCCCCAGCAGTGCGGGACTGACCCCCGGGACAATCCAGAGTGGCAACTGTTCTCCGAATCTTTGTGGGTCACAACTACCGTGGCGCTGCCTAGCACCGGAATGATCTTCTTTGTATATGTCCGTAGCTGTGCGTCAATCGGCAATAATTTTGGCCTCCTGGCCTTGGACGCCCACAACCTTTCGAACTGTTTGATACCCATCAGGGACTGGCTGCTCCCCGTGTCTAGCTCCATTGATACTGGGATGCCATTGAGGAGCACTTTCATCATTATCAGTGAAGTCCTGGTGTATGAACTGTATATGTGCTCCACATGAACTCGCTGAACTTCAGCTTCCAGCGATTTCCCCCAGTTCCATTTGCCCTCAGGGCTTACATCAGGCCCGTCCTCCTCGTACATCAACCTGGCTGCAGGCTTCCTGCACATACACGCCAAGTGACCGCTGACGTTGCAGTTTCTGCAGGTATATTGCTGATACCTGCAAGCTCTGGCTGTGTGTTTGCCTCCACACCTCCAACATGAGCCGTTGTTGGAAACAAAAGGTCCATTACCAGTCGATCGTCTTTGACTGTCTCTGTAACTGTCCTTAAGTGCACCATTTGCAGGTGTTGATGGCCCCATTACTGGCCGCATTTTCCCTTGCGATGGCATGAATCGCCGTTCAGCTAGCCATTGTCTCTGTTGAATTCCCCCTTTGGGTTTGACTACATGCTCGGGCATGTCCGATTGCCCCTGTCTGCCTGGGGAATTGTGTGCCGCGTTAACAATGTTGACTCCCTGTCCATTTGCTGCATTTAAACCAAGATTTTTGTCAAACATCATTCTGGTCTCTTCCTCCCCTGAGATAAATGTCTAGGCCATCAAAGCTGCCGTTTCCAGGGTCAAGTCTTTGGTCTCAATCAGTTTCCTGAAAACCCCAGCGTACCCGATGACCTCAATAAAAAAGTCTTGCAGCATCTCCGCTCTGCATGCATCTGGGAACTTACATAGGCTCGCCAGTCGCCGGAGGTCTGCCATGAAGTCTGGAACGCTTTGCCCTTCTCGCCACCGGTGCGTGTAAAACCGGTGTATCGCCATGTGCATGCTGCTCGCCGGTTTAAAGTGTTCCCCGATCAACTTACTGAGCTCTTCAAAAGTCTTGTCCGCCGGCTTCTCTGGCGCTAGAAGGTCCTTCATCAGGGAGTACGTCCTGGATCCACAAACTGTCAGGAGATGAGCCCTGCGTTTGTCGGCCGAATCCTGTCCCAGCCATTCCTTAGTGACAAAACTTTGCTGTAGTCTCTCAATAAAATCGTCCCAATCATCACCAGCACAGTACCTCTCATCTGTGCTGCTAGTGGCCATGCTCGCATGGTTTAAATCCCAGTTTCTCGTTGCCAATAATATGTCCTTACTATACAGTATAAATACACACGAGGCCCATACTTGAGAGAAGGTCACTCTGTGACCAGTAACCTTTATTAGCCAGCATTGATGTGCAGAAGGTGGGTGGAGCTTCCCCTTTTATACCTGAAAGTCCAGGTTAGGAGTGTCTCCCACAAGTTCACCACCTAGTGGTCAGTGTTCTCACGGTGTACAACTTAGGTCAGTTTATACATGGGTTACAATGACAGTTGAATACATGACACTTTTAATCCCTCTTGAGTTCCTCAACGTTTTCCGGGGTCAACAGTTTCACGTTGAGCTTCCATATCCCCCTGCCAACTTTCTGGCCTTCCTGTGGGAGGCAGTTGGCCAGTAGGAGGCAGTGGTCGGAGAAGAACACCGGCGTGATGTTGGTGGATCTGACCTTGAGTGTGTGGGACACAGAGAGGAAGTCTATTCTGGAACGGATGGACCCGTCTGGTCTCGACCAGGTGTATCTGCACGGTGCTGAAGACGTCGCACAGCTTGGCATCTTTTACCATGTCCATTAGGAGTTTGGACGTGGTGTCCAGTTTGCTGTCGGCTCTGCTGGATCGTCCAGCCGCATCGATGATGCAGCTGAAATCACCGCCCAGAACGAACGGTCTGGTTGTTGCCAACAGCAATGGGAGCTGCTGGAGGAGGGCCAGCCGCTCGCTTCTGAAAGGCGAGGCATACACGTTAATTAGCCTTAGAGGAACATTTTTATACAGTATATCTGCTACGAGGAGGTGGCCGCCCACCACCTCCTTAACTTTGGTGATGGTGAAGTGGCCTCCCCGCAACAGAATGCCCAGGCCGGAGGAACGGCAATCGTTGCCTCCTGACCAGACGGATCACATTGCGGCCACTGCCGGTAACTGCTGGAGTGCGGCAGCCTGCAAGAACAGCAGGTCTGCCTTGACCTTGGCGAGGTACCCCAAGGTGGAAATACATCGCGTAGTCGACTTAACGCTATGCACGGTAATGGATGCGATCTTTAAACACAATTTTTAAACTGGTGATTACAGTCCAAACATTACATTACAAACACGCAGTCCTTTGGCCCTGTGGCCTGTTCCCGCATACATAGGTTAACCTTAAAATCTTCTGCTGCACCTTGGCTGAGATATGGGTTGTCCTCTGCCTTGGGGATGCTTCGACCAGGGGACGCCACCAGCAGTGTTGACAGGGGGGTCCTCCATGTCAACTGGGCTGCCCTCGCCTGGTGTAGATTGTTGCTTGTGTGCATCCCCTGCGGTGTCGTCGCTCACAATATTCTGGAGCGGGGGTGCATTGGTAGCTTCGTCGCTCCCGGAAATCCGGAGCGGGGGTGCATCGGTTGCTTCTTCGCTGTATATACTTTCCTTATTTAACTACGAAGTTCTTGGCCCAATCCCTCCACCCGACCTTTAGCAGACTTTATTCATACCCAGACCAGATAGGTTCATTGTCATTATAATCAATTTCTCTTTCACGTAAAAGACTATCAGGCCCTCCCCAATTACCTTTTCCATCTCTATGAAGTACGCTGTATGACCCACCCGGGACTATCGTTAAACCAGTTCATTATGACAGGGGTTTGCAAACCTTTTGCTTCCGAAGCCCCGTCCCTTGTTATTAAAATTCTATGGACCCCCGTAACACATGTATTTTTTCTGTATAAAAATGAGTTATTAGTTATTAATAGCTTTATTCTACCTTATGTAAAGAAGAATGTATTGAGTCCTAATTTTACATAAACAAAAAACAGAAAATGCTGGAAACACTCAGCGGGTCAGGCAATATCCATGGGGAGAGAAACAGAGTCATCACTTCAGGTCTGACGAATGGTCATTGACCTGAAACATTAACATTAGGATTACATAGGATATACGGCACAGAAACAGGCCATTCAGCCCAACCAGTCCATGCCGGCGTTTATGCTCCACACGAGCCTCCTCCCGTCTTTCCTCACCTAAATCTATCAGCATAACCCTGTATTTTCTGCTCCCTCCATTGCTTGTTTAGCTTCCCCTTAAATGCATCTATCTTCCAGCATTTCCTGTTTTTAATCTGACATTTACATTTTGTGCCCATTTGCTGCCCGAGGTTGCTCCATCCTATCAACCATCTGTTTAACAGGCAATAAACCAGCAGCAACAAAGGCCGTGCTCACTACAGGCTCGTTTTGTGCACATTTGGTCAAACTGGACTAAAATTCCAGATCCACATCCTCCATTTCGGAAGCAGAACTGCCCTCTCGTTTCAATACCAAACCCCAACAAGGGAGTGACAGCCAACGACCTGAACTAACAGCCCCAGTAATGGCCGAGGCGGATGGCAGATGAGAGAAATGGAGAAATAAACAGGGCCCTGAGTGACTTTATCCACCTGAGTTCATCGATATAAATCTTTTAGTGACCTCCTCCCCAACCCTTTCACAAATAGCCAGAGGTATCTAGACTAGACCTATCCATCCATCAGAGAAGCACATGGCCATGAATATAAAGCTCTGAGTCTGAGGTACAAGAAAATTGTGAAAATACCTTCAGCTATGTTATTAACTCAGACTGAAGACATTGAAGGAGTCATACCGGATCTCGATTATCACAGCCTTGCCACAAGCCCAGAGGTTGGAAAATCCCCTTCTTTCCTTCCACCCACCCCCCCCCCCAGACCATGAGGCAGATGCACACTCTCTCCATTGATGGCACTTGCTCCCCGTCTCAAACACCAGTTTAATCACCCCCCCCCCCCAAAAAAACGGCCTCTTTTCAAACGCGCGAGTGGCATCCACCCAACACAGGGCGGCTCCACATGAAGGGCAAGAAAAGGAAGGCTCAGGCTACCTCAGCCCACGCAGTGCCAGACTAGCTCGTAGATTTCTCCGCCCCCAACTCAGGTTTTACTTCCCCGTAAGAGAAGTTATAACAGCCACTATTTTATTTAGTAGTTAAAAGCAGTGAATGGTTTATGAACGTGGAAGCGAATAGGGCTGGATCAAAAAGAAACTTACCGAGATAAACACTACTGTCAAAGTCAGTGAAAGGGACTTGTCTAACCTTAAAGCTGCCATCCATCAGTAAGAACCTGAATTGACCAGGCATGCACAGTCTTTGTATCGCTGAGACCATTCCACTCATCTCAACATACAGGGGGGACTACTGATGTTTGTCATAAACATTAGTCTCCCCTGTATATTGATGGGATATGCCAACTGGTGGACCGCCCGAACTCGTCTCGTGGACCCCCGGTTGAGAAGTTTGCTCTATGATGCCCATGTTGCTCCCTCTGCAGCAAGGCTCTGTTGGTCTTCTATTTTATTAAAAATCCGAACATTTATATGTAGAATTTTGAAGCATTTATTTCCCCAAAGCTAGACCGATGTATTTATTTATCTTGTCATTATTTCACCATATGGTCATATCCTTATGTCTACCTGCAGTATTGGTGTCTGCTCTTAAACTATCATGCAGCAGCTCCTAGTCTGTACCATAACATCTGGGGGCCAAAATCCACCCCCGCCGGAAATGGGACGCACTTACTGTGTTTCAGCTGTTTTCATCGCCGCTCTAGTGCGAAATTCAGCTCTTTGTCTTTTTTTTCCCAGCGGGACAGAAGTCCGTCGCAATAGAGGAGGCATGAGCGGAATGTCCGTCAAACTGGAAGTGGAAGTGGGGGCGGGCGCAGTGTCCTCTGATGTCAGTCATTAGCATAGCGCTGATGACGTCATCACGCTGGCAAGTCACCACGTCTCTCCCCTTCACTTAAAGGGAAGGGCCGCTGCGAACCCAGTGATTAGTTTAGTTAGGTCCACTGGGCCATCAGGGAGGGTCTCGGCCGGGCCAACGGCCTGGCACCCAAGAGGGGGTGCCAGGCTGCGAACCCGGGGGCATAATTGTCGGCCTGACCTGGCAGTCGGCCGACAAAACAAGAATAATTTGGCGGCTGCGGCAGTGTGCCCTCCCCTTTAATGGTGGCCGCACCACCATTTTGCAGACACTGCACGCACAGTGCACCGACAGAAAAAGCTGTCGGTGACACCAAGTGGCGGGCCAAAGATTTTCCAGGTAAATTTTGCTTCGGGGCGGGAGATCAGCGGTGCACGCTTTGATGACGCACTTAGGAGGGGTTGGCAGCAGTGGGGCAGAAGTGGGGACTACCGGAAAACCACCGAGGAGAATTTCAAGAGCGGCGGCCATTCGACAAAAATCGGAGGCCATTCAACACCACCGCATGGCCACCGCTTTCCGGCGGTAACAGGACTTATCGGAAGGCTGAACTTCAGCCCCCTGGTTTCCATATCTTTTCTTTGTGCATCATCCTTTATTTTCTCTCTGTCTAGGTCTGCTCTCTTTAGCCCTCTGTAGAATTTCATCCTGCATTAAAATTGTCCTAGTTCTAAAAACCTGACTCCCCCTCAATAGTCCTGAAATGAGAAGTAGGAATTTGAATTATGACTAAGCACCATGCCTTGAATTAAAACAGCATGATTCCCTTTTGATGACAAACTGGTAAAATGCCTTCCAGCGCATTGTTGAGCTAACAAAGAGTTTAAAGTAAATTGCAAACTCATTTGTAGTTCAAAATGGAACAAGAATGCAAATACATATTTCAAACACAAACATTTGTAATGTGAATTTGGACTAGAAAAGCTATTGTCAATAGAGTTTCAATTCTAAATTGGGAAGCAAGAAGTTGTATTGTGACATCGTCGATTGAATCAGAAGTGCTCAATGATTCGCCATTGATAATGAGATGAAAGGTATATATTGGCATTATTTTTAAAGAGTTAAGAATGATTTAAATTCAAATACATTTGCAATTTGAAATCAGAAGAGGAAAATGGGAATATGTACTTGAAGCGGTAGATGTAATTGAAGGTGACTTGCACTGCAAAACGTATTGCTACCAAAGTTTCAACCGAGAAATGGGATTTGAATAATGAACAAAGATTAGCTTTGGATTTAGGTTACAGATTAGAGTACTGTTAAACTAAAAGATGGTACATGGCCTCAAACATGAACTATGAATGGAGAACATTGAGATTACAATAAATTCCAAAGAACCACTATGGTTTGAATTAGAACAGTCTACAGGGATTCTCTGTTACCAAATGAATGGAGAATTGTACTGAATGGATGGTTGAGTAAGCAAAGAAAAAAGATGTAAAAGTAGTATCTGAACTGTTATTTGAAATGGTATTGTGAAACAAATGACACTTACTTGAAATGGGAAAAGTAGTTAGAATTCAAATGTGGGCTACTAAAGACATTAACTTTAAACCATTTATTGGCAAAGCAAAACTGTAACTGTAATTTGAAACGATAATGCATAAAATACCACTCAGACATTCCTCTCCTCCTCCGCCCACTACAGATCGGGGGTGGAACGTTGTGATGCTGATGTAACCAACAACTTGCATTATATAGTGCCTTTAACATAGTATAATGTCCCAATGCAATTCACCGGGTTGTTATCACAGAGTGCTTCACAGAAGGATCTTAGGATTTTCAAAGGAACTGATAGGGTAGATAGCAAGGCATTTTTTCTACTGGTAGGAAAATTGAGGACAAGGCGACTTAACATTAAAATCAGAACCAGGCCATTCAGGAGAGAAGTTAGTTGCTAGATGCTAGCACAATTAATAATTTAAAATCTGATTGATAAGATTTTTTGCTAGACAAGGGTATAAAAGACTATGGAGCCAAGGCAGGTTGATGGAGTTTAGAGATCAGCCATGATCTAATTGAATGGCAAAACATCCGCGACAGGCTGAATGGAACATAGGAACAGGAATAGACCAAACAGTTTTTCACCAAACCACATAAAAAGAGATATTGGGACAGGTGACCAAAAGTTTGATCTAGGAGCTAGCTTTTAAGGAGTGTTGTAGAGGAGAGTGAGGTAAAGAAGCAGAAAGGCTTAGGGAGGGAATTCCAGAGCTGAGGGCCAAGACAACTGAAGGCACAGCCACTAATGGTGGGGGGAAGAAATCGGGAATGCACAAATAGCCAGAATTGGAAGAATGCAGAGTTCTCAGAGAGTTGTAGGCACCATCCCCCGTACGCCCCCACTGTCTACATCCCTCAATGCGTGGCCCGTTCAAACCTCTGCGCATGCACAGTATCTACAATGTGAAAGCCCAGAGTGGCCTGCGCAGGACATTGTAGATGACTGTGATGTCACCTGGCTGCGCAGCTTAAGGATATATGAGGTTGTAGAGATAGGGAGGGGCGAGGCCATGGAGAAAGTTAAACACTAGGATGTGAATTTTTAATACAAGGCATTGCTGAACCGGGAGGCAATGTAGGTTAGCAAGCACAGGGGTAATGGACAGATGGGACTTGGTGAGAGTTCGGAAATGGCAGCAGTGTTTTGGATGTGCTCAAGATTACAGAGGGTGGAAGATGGGAACTCAGCCAAGTAAGCATTGGAATAGTTGAGTCTGCAGGTAAAAGCACGGATGATGGTTTCAGCAGCTGATGGGCTGAGGCAGGGACAGAGACGGGCGTTATTACGGAGGTGGAAGTAAGCGGTCTTGGCGATGGAGACAATTATGGGATCAGAATCTCAACTCGGGGTCAACAGTCTGGTTCAGCCTCAGAGAGTGGTCGCGGAGGAGGAAATTGGTAGCGATGGAATGGAATTTGTGGTGGGGGCCAAAGACAATGGCTTTGGTTGTCCCAATTGGGGGAAATTTCTGCTCATCCAATACCAGATGTTAGTCAAATAGCGTGACAAAGCATAGGCTTTGGGATCGAAAGAGGTGGTAGTGGGATAGAGGTGGGTGCCTTCAGCGTACACGTGGAACCAGATGTATTTTTGGATGAAGTTGCTGAGGTGCAGCATGTAGATGAGAAATAGGAGGGAGCTGAGGAAAGACCCTTGTGGGACAGCAGAGGTAACAGAACGGGAAGAGAAGTCATTGCAGATTCTCTGGCCGCGACTGCATAGATAAGAATGGAACCAGGCGAGTGCCGTCCCATCCAGCTGGACAACGGAGGAGAAGCATTAGAAGAGGATGGTATGTCCAATCATGTCAAAGACTACGGACAGGTCGAGAAAGATTAGGGATAGCGCACCATGGTAACAGTCACATAGGATATAATTTGTGACTTTGATAAAGGCCATATCAGTGCTGTGGCAGGGGCACAAACCTGATTGGAAAGGTTCAAACATGGAGCTGCGGGAATGATGGGCACGAATTTGGGAGACGACATGATCAAGGATTTTGGAGAGGAAAGAGAGGTTGGAGATGGGGCGATAGTTTGCAAGGTCAGGGCAGTTAAGGGTTTTTTTTGAGGGGGGTGATGGCAGCAGATTTGAAAAGGAGGGCCACAGTCCCGGAGGAGAGAACGATCCGCTTACATTAGCGAACATGGAGGCCAGGATGGTAAGGTCAGCAGTTTAGTGCTGCATACTTTAAAGGTCTATAGATGTGCAAGTTTATGATTTTTTTTGTCTGAAATCAACAACCCAATACCTTCTATTCCATGTACAGGTACTTCATTCCTACAGCATTGAAGAATTAACGCAAGTGCTGGCTGATGCCCGACCTGAAGGGGGCAGCCCTGCAACCTCGGACAGCCACTTTCTTTCGGCGCTGATTGGCACCTGCATATCAGACAGAATCCTCGGCAAGCAAGAATAAAAATTCCTTTCGTAAATATTAAGTAACAAGTCACACTGCAAAACTTTTAGAAACTTTTTATTTCAAGTTTGTGTGATGAACTTCACCTGGTCCCACAGGGGATTCTGGCTCAATATGTATTTTGTGAGATTCGTAACTTTGATGCAGGATTATGACATTTCTTCAAAATATTACATCAGCTGAGGCTGTAAAACCCATTATGGAACAGCGTGTGCTAAAGTTTGACCTGTGCCTACAGGCATGACTAATCTTCTGGGAAGTCACAATTTCCCTGATGGTGCTGGAAGCTATTTGTACAGGATTGTGTGCAATGCAGGCACAGACCTGGGCGGATAGTCTTCATACTCGCTCCTGCACCCATTACAATGCACACGCCTCTTTAGAAGCCCTGTGACCAAAATTGTATAGGGTATTCAAAGTTTAGTCTGACCAGCTCAGTAGAAAGCACCCAGAGTAAATGTTAAATGTAAAAACCAGTTTCTTAAAATGTCATGCCATTGTAAGTAAATTTATATTGTGCATTGAATGCTTAGATTCCATTGGCAAATTATAACACTGGTACTATAATTTGTCTTTGCTGCACTCCATTAACCCTTTCTGTACTGCAACTATTTGGAATTTGTTTGAACTACATTTATGGCAAACCTGATAAAATGCAGAAATAGGAGCACGAGTAGGCCATTCGGCCCCTTGAGCCTGCTCTGCCATTCAATGAGATCATGGCTGATCTTCTACCTCAACTCCACTTGCCTGCACTATTCCCATATCCCTCGATTCCCTTAGTATCCAAAAATCTATTGATCTCTCTCTTGAAGATACTCAACGACGGAGTCTCAACAGCCCTCCGCGGTAGAGAATTCCAAAGATTCACTACCCTCTGAGTGAGGAAGTTTCTCCTCATCTCCGTCCTAAATGGCCGACCCCTTATTCTGGGACTGTGACCCCTGGTTCTAGACTTCCCAGCCAGAGGAAACATCCTCGCTGCATCTACCCTGTCTTAACACGGACTGAAATGGGGAGGGGAAGAAAGAACAAACAGGAAGGTCAGTGATGGGTTGGAAGACAGGAGAAATTATGAGACACAAAAGGGATGATGGCCCAAATTCAAATGGTAATGCCAGGAGTTAGAAAAACATTAGTCAAGATAGGGTGTGAATGGTGGGATATTGACCAGCTGCCATTAAAGAGAGAAAAAAAGAAACCAGCTTTGGGGGGAGGGGGGTTAGGAGGGGAAGGGAGCCAAAGATTGGCAGCGGCTATGGAAGAGGTGCTGTTCCTCGAGCTTGCGTTGAGCTTCGTTGGAACAGTGTAGGAGACCGAGGTCAGAGTGGGAGTTGAGCGGAGAATTAAAGTGACAGGAAGCTCGGGGTCACCCTTGCGGACTGAACGGAGGTGTTCCACAAAACGATCACCCAATCTACGCTTGGTCTCCCCAATGTAGAGGAGACCACATCGTGAGCAGTGAATACAGTATACTAAATTGAAAGAAGTACAAGTAAATCGCTGTTTCACCTGGAAGGAGTGTTTGGGGCCCTGGATAGTGGGAAGGGAGAAGGTAAAAGGGAAGGTGTTGCATTTCCTGCGCTTGCACAGAAAGGTGCCATGGGAAGGGGAGTGGGTGCTGGGGGTGACTGCGGAATGGACCAGGGTGTCGCGGAAGGAGCGGTCCCTTCGGAATGCTGAGAGGGGAGGGGAAGATGTGATTGGTGTTGGGATCACGCTGGAGCTGGCGGAAATGGTGGAGGATGATCCGTTGAAAGGTGAGGATAAGGGGAACCCTGTCATGGTTCTGAGAGATTCGGGAGGGGGGTGTAAAAGAGGCGCGGGAAATAGAACAGACACGGTCGAGGGCCATGCTAACCACGGCATAGGGGAATCCTCTGTTGAGGAGAAAGGAAGATGTGTCAGAGGTACTATTGTGAAAGGTGGAGTCGTCAGAGCAGATGCGACTGAGATGGAGAAACTGGGAGAATGGAATAGAGTCCTTACAGGATGTGGGGTGGGAGGAAGTGTAGTCCAGGTAGCTGTGGGAGGCAGTGGGCTTATAGTGGATACTGGTCGAAAGCCTATCCCCAGAGATGGAGACAGAGAAGTCGAGAAAGGGAAGGGAAGAGTTGGAGATGGACCATGTGAAGGTGAGGGAAGGATGGAAATTGGACGCAAAGTGAATGAAATTTTCAAGTTCAGGGCGAGAGCAGGAAACGGCGCCGATACAGTCATCAATGTACCGGAAAAAGAGGTGAGGGAGGGGACCCGAGTAGGACTGGAACAAAGAATGTTCCACACATCCCACAAAAAGTTAGGCATGCGGGTTCCCATAGCAACACCTTTCATTTGGAGGAATGGAGTGGGGACTGATTGGGCTTCTGCTCGAGGAAGAAGTGGAGCGCCCTCAGGCCATCCTGGTGGGGGATGGAGGTGTAGAGGGATTTGACTTCCATGATAAAAAGGAGATGGTTGGGGCCAGGAAACTGGAAACTGTTAGTGACAGAGGACGTCGGAGGAGTCGCGGATGTAAGTGGGAAGAGAGTGGACAAGGGGAGGAGAGTCGAGATAGGAGATAGGTGCTAGTAATGGTTCTGTTGTTGCCATTTACAACTCCTCTAGGCCCATCTTTTCTTTCTTTACCTGTCCCATTACCACCCCATTTTGCCTTGCACCATCGTCCCTTTTGTCATTTAATCTCTCCTGCCTTCCACCCTATCACAGAATTTCCCTGTTGTTCTTTCCTCCCCATCTTCCACCTCGCTGTGCACTCGCTTACAAATTGTTCAATCTTTAACTTCTCCCAATTCGGACAAAAGATCATCGACCTGAAACATTAATTCAGTTTTTCTAATCACAGTTGCGGCCTAACCTGCTGAGTAGTTCCAGTATTTTCTGTTTTCTTATTACAAAATGACTTAATTCAGCCCATCATGCCCATGCCAACTTTTTGAAAGAAGTATCCAATTAGTCCCATTTCCTGCAAAATTTCCTTTTGAAGTATATATTCCCTTTTGAAAGTTACTATTGAATCTGCTTCCACCACCCACGGGCAATGCATTCCAGATCATGACTCACTGTGTTAAGAAAAAATATATTCTCATTTCCTCATTGGTTCTTTTGCCAATTATCTAAAATCTGTTTATTGTGGAGTAGGACCACAGCAAGTGTGCAGGAGTTACTCTAGATCACTAATGTATCCTCTGGGGGCTACTTATAATCTGCTGTTGCTAGGATAGGAGCAAATCAACTTGTTTATTTCTCCATTGTCCCAGATGAGAAAATATTGTTTGTTTATCGCCCCACTGATAATCTTTCATGGTGATCTTTTAATGTGCACAAAAAATACAGATGAAATAAATCAGTTAGAAATGGGACTTAATGTCCCACAACCCCAGGGCCTGCTGCTTTGTAGCTATGCCAGAGCTGACTTTTAATCAAGCCCAATATTGCCCAATTTTGAATCAATCAAAAATGGACGGCGAGTTACTAAAGTCCAAGTTTTCAAAAGACAGTAAACCTTTAGATCATTGTCCTCGAGAAACAGAGGAAAGACCACCTTTTAAAAAAAATTTGCAAGGTATTTAATTTAAGCTGCCTTTTATCAGTGTTCTACACGAATGCAGGAACCATAAATATTAGTTTAAGAATATGGTACTACATGGTTGAAACACAAATACATTAAAAGAAATATTGGAATGGTCAATTCCTTTTGTATCACTTCCTATTGCTGGTTTCCTCTAAAGCAAGAATTAATCTGATCTAATTTAGTTTAAAAAAGTGGTTTGATCACCAAAACAAGAACTAAATCTGGCACCACCTCGCTCGTGTTAAACCCCACTGGTTGGTTCATGCACCCAAATTTAAAAAGCCAGTTCACTTTTAAAAATATGCAGATACACTAAAGAGTATCCTGATTAAATCAAGCCTTTGTATTGAACCATTGAAAATGCAGAGACACCAGTGTAGTATGTGAGTCAAGATCTCAGTACAGTACCTGCACCTTGCATACAAATCTATTAAAGATTTAAAGATGTACATTTATATAGCACCTATCATGTCCTGCAGATATCTCAAAGCACTTTACAGCCAATTAAGTACTTTTGGAGTGTAGTGACTGTTGTAATGTGGGAAATGCAGCAGCCAATTTGTGCACAGCAAGCTCCCACAAACAGCAATGTGATAATGACCAGAAAATAGTTTGTGATGTTGGTTGCGGGATAAATATTGGTCAGGACACCAGGGATAACTCCCCTGCTTTTCTTCGAAATAATGCCACGGGATCTTTTACGTCCACTGGAGAGAGTAGATGAGGCCTCAGTTTAACGTTTCATCCAAAAGACGGCACCTCTGACAGTGCAGCACTCCCTCAGCACTGCACTGGAGTATCAGTTTAGATTTGTGCTCAAATCTCTGGAGTGGGACTTGAACCCACAACCTACTGACTCAGAGGCGAGTGTGTCACCCACTTGAGCCACAGCTGACACAAGGACATGTAGGTACATCGCAAGAGGAAAGAAGTAAAGGAATTTGGGGGAGGCGAAGTCATGGAGGAATTTGAAAAGTGAGGATGAGGATTTTGAAGTCAATTTGTTAGAGCACAGGGAACCCGAGGGCAGGGACTATGAGTGAGAGGAACACTGCGCAGGGGAGAACATGGACTGCTGAGTTCCAGATTAGCTAAAGTCTGTAAATAGCGGAGGCTGATTTATGTAGGGGGAAAAAATGGGTGTGATGACGATCAAGTATTCTTGGGTTCAATGTGCCAGACTTTCGGCTTCATTGTCGGCGATTTTTTGCTTGGCGGGAGTTTCCACGTAAGTTTTTCAACTTTATCACCACATCTGAAATTGGCCGTCGGGACCAAACCGCCCACGTGCAATGCCGAGAACAACCGCTAGGGCATAAGTTTGGCCTCAACTGCCGACGTCCAGATCGCCGAGAGACCCGGTCTGTAAAAGCTGCTTAAACAGGGGTATAAGGGGGGACCCTGCAAAGAAAGGCAAGTTAAAGGTTCTTTAATTATTTTTTAAAATTTTAACACGGCGATTAGGGTTAAAACTGTCTTGGGAATGCTTTGTAAGGGTTTATTTTTTTTTTTAAATGAATTTAAAAAAAAAAAGTTTCCCCCTCCCTAGGCCCAACGACAGCCTCGGACTAAATTTTACTGCATACCGTCCATTCCGGCACCGACTGCCCATTTTGCTGACTTTGCACTTACCCGCTGAGGAGTATTCGGAATAAGGTGGACGAATTAACTGCGCAGATAGCAGTTAATGGACATGATGTAATTGGCATCAAAGAGACATGGCTCCAGGGTGCCCAAGGCTGGGAACTCAACATCCAGGGGTATTCAACATTTAGGAAGGATAGACAGAGAGGAAAAGGAGATGGGGTGGCGTTGCTGGTTAAAGAGGAAATTAATGCAATAGTAAGGAAGGACATTGACTTGGATGATGTGGAATTGTATGGGTGGAGCTGCGGAATACCAAAGGGCAGAAAACGCTGGTGCGAATTGTGTACAGGCCTTAGTAGTAGAGGTTGGGGACAGCATCAAAGAAGAAATAAGGGATCCGTGCAATAAAGGTACAGCAGTTATCATGGGCAACTAATTTACATATAGATTGGGCGAACCAAACTGGTAGCAATGCGGTAGAGGAGGATTTCCTGGAGTGTATTAGGGATGGTTTTCTTGACCAATATGTCGAGGAACCAACTAGAGAGCTGGCCATCCTAGACTGGGTGATGTATAATGAGAAGGGACTAATTAGCAATCTTGTTGTGTGAGGCCCCTTGGTAGAATTCTTTATTAAGATGGAGAGCGACACAGTTAATTCAAAAACTAGGGTCCTAAACTTAAGGAAAGGTAACTTCGACGGCATGAGGCATGAATTGGCTAGGATAGACTGGCAAATGATACTTAAAGGGTTGACGGTGGATAGGCAATGGCAACCATTTATAGATCACATGGATGAACTTCAACAGTTGTACATCCATGTCTCAAATAAAAAATAAAACAGGGAAGGGGCTCAACCGTGGCTAACAAGGAAAATTAAGGATAGTGTTAGATCCAAGGAAGAGGCGTATAAATTGGCCAGAAAAAGCAGCAAACATGAGGACTGGGATAAATTTAGAATTCAGCAGGAGGACAAAGGGTTTAATTAGGAGGGGGAAATAGAGTACGAGAGGAAGCTTGCCGGAAACATAAAAACTGACTGCAAGTGCTTCTATAGATACGTGAAGAGAAAAAGATTAGTGAAGACAAACGTAGGTCCCTTGCAGTCGGACTCAGGTGAATTAATAATGGGGAACAAAGAAATGGCAGACCAATTGAATAAATACTTTGGTTCTGTCTTCACGAAGGAAGATACAAAATGACCTTCCGGATTACTAGGGGACCGAGGGTCTAGTGAGAAGGAGGAACTGAAGGATATCCTTTAGGCGGGAAATTGTGTTGGGGAAATTGATGGGATTGAAGGCCGACAAATCCTCGGGGCCTGATTGTCTGCATCCCAGAGTACTTAAGGAGGTGGCCCTAGAAATAGTGGATGTATTGGTGATCATTTTCCAACAGTCTATCGACTCTGGATCAGTTCCTATGGACTGGAGGGTAGCTAATGTAACACCACTTTTTAAAAAAAGGAGAAAACAGAAAATTATAGACCAGTTAGCCTGACATCAGTAGTGGGGAAAATGTTGGAATCAATTATTAAAGGATGAAATAGCAGCGCATTTGGAAAGCAGTGACAGGATCGGTCCAAGTCAGCATGGATTTGAGAAAGGGAAATCATGCTTGACAAATCTTCTGGAATTTTTTTGAGGATGTAACTAGTAGAGTGGACAAGGGAGAACTAGTGGATGTGGTGTATTTGGACTTTCAAAAGTCCTGTGACAAGGTCCCACATAAGAGATTGGCATGCAAAATCAAAGCACATGGTATTGGGGGTAATGTACTGGCGTGGATAGAGAATTGGTTGGCAGACAGGAAGCAGAGAGTCGGGATAATGGGTCCTTTTCGGAATGGGAGGCAATAACTAATGGAGTGCCGCAGGGCTCATTGCTGGGACCCCAGCTCTTTACAATATGCATTAATGATTTGGATGAAGGAATTGAGTGTAATATCTCCAGTTTTAGATGACACTAAACTGGGTGGCGGTGCGAGCTGTGAGGAGGATGCTAAGAGGCTGCAGGGTGATTTGGACAGGTTAGGTGAGTGGGCAAATGCATGGCAGATGCAGTATAATGTGGATAAATATGAGGTTATCCACATTGGGGGCAAAGACACGAAGGCAGATTATTATCTGAATGGTGGCAGATTAGGAAAAGGGGAGGGGCAACGAGACCTGGGTGTCATGGTTCATCAGTCATTGAAAGTTGGCATGCAGGTACAGCAGACGGTGAAGAAGGCACATGGCATGTTGGCCTTCATAGCTAGGGGATTTGAGTATAGGAGCAGGGAGGTCTTTCTGCAGTTGTACAGGGCCTTGGTGAGGCCTCACCTGGAATATTGTGTTCAGTTTTGGTCTCCTAATTTGAGGAAGGACGTTCTTGCTATTGAGGGAGTGTAGCGAAGGTTCACCAGACTGATTCCAGGGATGGCTGGACTGACATATGAGGAGAGACTGGATCAACTGGGCCTTTATACACTGGAGTTTAGAAGGATGAGAGGGGATCTCATAGAAACGTATACGATTCTGACGGGACTGAACAGGTTAGATGCGGGAAGAATGTTCCCGATGTTGGAGAAGTCCAGAACCAGGGGACACAGTCTTAGGATAAGGGATAGGCCATTTAGGACTGAGAGGAGGAGAAACTTCTTCACTCAGAGTTGTTAACCTATGGAATTCCCTGCCGCAGAGAGTCGTTGATGCCAGTTCATTGGATATATTCAAGAGGGAGTTAGATATGGCCCTTACGACTAAAGGGATCAAGGGGTATGGAGAGAAAGTGGGAAAGGGGTACTGACGTGAATGATCAGCCATGATCTTATTGAATGGAGGTGCAGGCTTGAAGGACCGAATGGCCTACTCCTGCACCTATTTTCTATGTTTCTATAAAACAGCCGACAATGCATGTGCAACGCTTATTTTCTCACTGGGCGATTAGTTTTACTTACTTTTACCTTTAAAATGAAAATTCTCGCCACCTTTTCTCGCCGAACGTTAGCGGTCAGGCAATCGGGCGTTGAGGGCCTTTAGGGAAAGTCTAGCCCAAGGTGTTTGCAGAGAATACTGGCGTCTGTTCAGGACTTAGTTAGTCAGAGCCACTTTCAACTAGCGATCCTTTGAAAAGCAATTGCACTTAAAACAGTACCCAGTATCACCACCACAAAAAAATACCTTTTGCAGTCTTTCCAGATCCAGTTATGGACTTTTTAGTTGCAGCTTTCTTAGAAATGGAGATGGAAGATGCTTTGTGGCCAGCTCCATATGGTCATATTTTTAAAATGACACCATCAAATCACTTCAAAATCTTAACAGGACTAAATTCAGATTCTTCTAACGGAATCCAGTTATCCGAGATTGAATTTGTGACTCCATTGTAGTCATAGCTTTACCGGCTCTGCAGTGAGCACTAAAACTGGGAGATTTAAAAGAAACAATTCTCTTGGAAGGTAATGGTCAATTATTAGGTGCCAGACAAACGACACCGCCCCTCAAAAATGGATGTCAAACATTCTTTTTGAAAACATTTTATTGGAGGAAAAGTGTCCCACATTACATTTATATCATTGTCAATTCTGTACCCACACATGTGCATGATGTTATCCAGTGATGTGTGCACTAATCCAGTGGGTTTACAAGTGTCATAAATGTGACAGTATGAAATTCAAACAAAGCATTACAAAGTAAAACTTGAGTAAATCTACACAATGCGTATATCAGTGAATTATGTACAGTAATAGGAGAAATATAATTTAATAGTTGACATGCCAGCCATGGAAATATATTCCTTTCATCAATCATATATCTTTAAGTATGGACATAAAAATAGTTCCAAAACATGCAAAGATTTAGATAGGAATCAAAAAATGTTGTGAAGTTTCTATTGAAAACTTCCAAAATTTGATAAAACACTAATTTTGTTTTTTCCCCTCAGATATTTCCCCCCTACCCAAGCACCAGCATTTAAGCTTTTGCTGCAGAGTTGGGAAAGTCAAAGCCATTGAGTTATTAGAGCATCACACTTAGTATCGGGTCATTAGAGCAGCTAAAATTAGGGCAGGACACTTAGTATCTGGTAGAATATGCTGAGTTACAGTTGTATTTCCACATTTTGGAGAAAAGATTATTCTTTTGGTCACAACAAAATATTTGTAAGTTCGAAGTGGAGAAGTCGAAATAACGCACATGCTCATAACATGGTTTGGCTCCGTTTAGTTTTTGTTGTTTATTCTCTAAAGTGCAATTGAAGTCCTTTCTTAAAAATAACTGCTGCAATTCATAAAAAGGAGTTCTGGAAATTGCAATAGTAGAAACTACAAGGGTGATTTTAACCCTATCTACTCGGTGGGAAGGTAAATCAGCCAGATCGCTTAAATGCTCATATCCCACCGTCTTTCATTTTAACCTGCCTGAGGCCAGCGGGTCTTTCTTTAACTATGCAGATCAGGGTCTGATGACATCATCGGGTCCCGACTGCAATCTTAACTCTGGCCCGAGCAAAGAATCTGGAACCCCATCGCTGGGCACCTCGGCTTAAGAGACTCCCGCGTCCAGTGTTCAAACCATGTAAATGGTGGGAAATACAGGAAAGGATGTATTAGTTTAAAATCAAACTAATTGGGAGAGTGGCACTACTCTGGTTTGGCTTACCCCAAATACTTGAGGATGTATTATAGAAATTTATATACATTGAGAGAACCAATTGAATTTCACTGGGGTAATGGCTTCAAAACAATAGAGTATTGCCATTATATTTGCACCAACACAACATCCCCAGATGCTCCTTGTGCTGATCTGGGAGTCACAGCAAGACTAATGATTTAGTGATAGCGCACCAGTATATTAAAACAATTCCATAGCTCAACATGCCCCTTTTTAAACAGCCTACATTAACTCCAAAACAAATTAAACTTTTTCTAACACACGTCAACTCCTAAACATCTAAAATTAAGTAGCTTCGGATGAAAGTTTCCTGCTAGTGATATTTGGATTTCTGCCAACAGTAATTCAGATTTATATGACGGGCAGATTTTCAATCCCTCTTCTTCCAGCGATAGAAGCTGGCACAGTAAACACTTGCCAGAAACACCTTAGCAACCACTGACATTCTGGTCTCTGGCTCCCGTGATCTATGCTGCTATTGAGGAGATGGAAAAGAAAAGCCAAGTTCTCTCTGACTGGAGAAAGCCATGATTGATGATGAAATCCTATGTGAAAAGGACTCAAAAAAAACTAGTTGGCACAAAAACACTAGTTGGCATAAAAAGTACGAATTAAATTAGATTTGAGGAGTCATTTTCGAACTTCACAATTCCAGCAAAGAGTGAAGCTGGAAAATGTCACTTACCACAGACAGTTACCCAAATGCCACCCAAAGTTATCTGTAAAAAATGTACTTGGATATTTTTGGAGCATCGAAGGGCTAAGGCCTAAAAGTACAGGGCATGAGTGAAAGGTTTAAAATAAAACACAGGCTGAATCTACTACCAATCATCCTGGGGATAAATCAAGGGCCTAAATCACAGTGACAGCATAGATGGAATGAGTTTGACTCGGTGGTTCACGGTTGTAAAAAAATACTAATTTTGGTGATTTTGGTAGGAAGGTTACAAAGATACATGGAAACTGTTGGAACTACACAGCAGATCCATCAGCATCTGTAAAGATGGGTTAATGTTTCAGTGTAAACCTGCCAGAATTAGAGTCCAGAAGGTAAGCAAGTATTCAAATGGGACTGAACGAAGGAAAGGTGGTGACCCACAGTTACAAATCAGGACTGTTCACTCCTGACAGAGTGCATTGAATTCCAATTTCTAGTTCTTTAGGAAGAGTCTACACTGAAACATGAACATAGGTTTCTATTTGCAGATAGTGATGGGTCTCCTCTGTAGTTCCTGCATTTTCTGATTTATTTCAGATTTATTAGAAGTTTTTTTTTGTAAATTAGTACTTCCTTTTTTCCCCCCAAAGAAAGAGTCCTCTTAATCTTGTGTGCACAAAATAAACACTACATCATTGTAGACTATTGCTGTACACTACTGGGTAGCACAAGTTTGGAGACACATGCAACCAATACACTTGCGTATCTAGTAAATGTGGATATTAAATAATAAACAACCTGGGCTTGTTCCAACTTGGTCAGAAAAATCCCACAGGCTAGGGCTCGAGAAGGTGGAGCGGCGTATATTTTTAGACATGGAAATGTGTTGCACATAACTGATGGGAGGACACTGGGCTTAATTAGACCAAGGAAATCATAGTACAGAGAAACAGTTCTAAAACAAAGAGAGTCAGGTGAGATTACTCATCAATAATTACTGTATCGTGATCCAGAAGAGAGAGGATTTGCAAACAGAAAAAAAAAAATCTAATGAACTACCAAATGTAACTTTGGGCCATTCCAATGAACCAAGCATGAAAGTGCACGGAATGTCGTGCCAATTTGCTGGGAGAAAACACAACACAACATTTCTACCCTCCACACCTTTCAAATTGCTTGAAAAACAATTATTGTAAAGCACCCTAAATACTAGGATAACAATACACACACAAGCATTTTAATAAGTAAAGTTAACTTCTAGTTTGAGTTTCAAGCTTTTAATTCAAATTGGCCCTCCAATGTTGGGAAGCCTGCCCATTGCACAATTCTCGAATGTCTCAAACTAAAATAGGCAGGCATGCACAGAAATAACACACCGCGAAACCACAACCATTATCATTTAGCAAAAGTACCCTTCTTCTGGTACAGAATTCTGTACAGCACAAAACACTAATTATGCCTTTGCTAATAAGTCAAAATCTGGATAGTTTAAAAAAAAACACAAAGTATTTGATAAGCACAAATTATGGAATCCTACTTCATTACCCATAGGGTGCATTATGGAGGGGAGAAGATCAGATATTGGTTTTGAAGACAAGAATGATGTGATCGCATCAGCTTTGCATTGGACCTACTAGTTGTGGTTGCTGGTGTCTTTAAAAATTATAAATAGTACATACTTTACCTCAATGATGGATGTAGTCTGCAGCAGATTCTCTGCTTGGAATTGACAAAGGCAGCTAAGGAGGTTTATTTACTGTGTCTTCCTGCACATATTTGAGTTGCTGTTAATTGTGTAGATTTTGTAACTTTGGGTCCAGGGTAAACGCTAATTTTTTTTACATTTAAAAAAAAATCTAAATCTTATAAAAAGTGAAATTTAATATGCATCTCAACAAAAGGAAATACCCATCTCAGTGAAGGTCAATATTCATCAACGCTCTGGTCAGACTTCATTAACGAGTTTGTCACCTTATATTGCAGTTGCTAGTTTGAGATGCTGCAGGCTGAGATGGGTCTATGATTAGCACTAAACTGCAAAAGGCTGAAATCCCTGTCAAGCAAGGGATAGACTGCCCAATGCAGCACAGAATACTTGTCAATGACATTTATCTCCATTTTTTATTTATTTACGATTTTCAATAACTGTACAGGATATAATATAAGCAAAGCAACCAACATAATTAAACCCATATATGGTCTTCAAGCAACTATGAAGGGAGGATTAAGTACCCAATGTACCCTTCAATGTCCACACCACAAATGCCAATGATCAGTTAGGACATTGTGTTCCCACTCAACAATTACATTTAATCCCAAGTACATTATACAAAGAGAGCTAGCTTGTAGATTGCAATTTTCTAACAGGCCAAATAAAAGCAAGAAACCGGTTAAAACAAATGGCTTGATCTGCAGCACAGCAAAACTCTGCTGTACTCTGCTCACCAATGCTGACTCCTGGTGCAATGATTTTCACCTTGAACAAAGAGCTAAAAAGGTCTCATCAGACCTCCATGCCCAGTCTCCGTGCCCAGAAAGTACATCTGACGATGTTATCTTGGTCAGGAGGGTTAGTATTAGACACCTAGAAATTGACGCGGTGTGGCGGGGGGAGAGAAGCGGGGAATAAAATTCCTGCTCTTAATAAATTTAGTAAAGACTAAAATGAACATGAATTTCCTCTTTCCTTCTATCCCCCAAGTCCTGAAAAACATCACTTGCTGCAGCTGACAAATGAACAATGATGTTCTCCGACTCAGCTATATGCCAGAGCACCTGAAATTTAGGCAGATCGCAAAGACAATCCACATGCCTAGAATGATGCATTGGGCAGCAAACAGACTCCTGCACAGCCCTTCAAGCATGAATCAGGCATCAGGGGGGCTTTCACTAGTGCAGACGCATTGGTATGTTGAAACAACTTTAAGCAGATCCTCCATTTAAAACGGAGATGAGGAGGAATTTTTTCTCTCAGGTGGTCGCGAATCTTTGGAATTCGCTGCCCCAGAGAGCTGTGGAGGCTGGGTCATTGAATATATTTAAGGTGTAAACAGATTTTTGAACGATGAGGGAGTCAAGGGTTATGGGAAGCAGGTAGGGAAATGGAGTTGAGGCCAAGATCAGATCAGTCATGATCTTATTGAATGGTGGAGCAGGCTCGAGGGACCCAATGGCCTACTCCTGCTCCTATTTCTTACGTTCTCCCTAAGCTGGCTACTGATAGCCATACTATGGGGGCTAAAGACCACGTTCCACAGCTAATCTGAAATATTCAAGTCAAGGCTAGCACAACATGCGTCCAATATATAGATGATCGCCAGGTTTACTGAAAATTAAGCTCAACAAAACCAGGGCACAATTCGCTTCTCAGACAGACAGAATGGAAGAAAATCGTCCAAGATCTGATGATAGGGCCAAGCATTAAATTGCAGAACTTCTCGGTTAGAACAAAATGTTGTCACCTTCATGAGGACTGGAGTAAACCACACTCCAAAAACATCTGCACTGGTTGAGTTCTTTGATGTTCAACCTATGCTGGGGAGACTATGGAGGAGCTGGCATTTTTCTGGGCTCACATGCAGGATCATTCCTTTGTGGTTGCTAATGCAAGAAAATTATTACCAGGATCTGGTATGAGCTGGAACCACACCCCCAGAATGGGTCATTTAATAGATTATTTTCTCCCTGTCCAACATCTGATTCCAGGCACATGGCATCATTTAAGCCATCTTCACAAGAAATACAACAGTGTCGGTGCCTCGGGACACACCCGGTACTCAGCAAATTTTGCCTCCACCCATACTTGAATGACGAGGGGAATTTCAGACAAAGATATTTAAGCCTTTGTACCCATGATCCCTTAGCATAACTTTATGGTCCCAGTGTTTAACAATGTTGCACAAGCACCACAGACATGTAGGTTGCAGCAGAAGGGAAGACTTATAGTGCTATGGACATACATTACATTATCCATTTTGAACATCTGTAGAAAAATCCATCAAGCAGAAAGTGCCAATCTTTTGGCACCAATCTTGAATGAGAAGCGGCCAAACTAGGATCAAAATCCACACAAGAGCATTGGATTTTTCATTTTAGAAGTATGCAACTTTTCCAAAGAGGTTTCACACTGTACAGTACTTACTGGTAACATGCTTTAAGATTACAGCAGTATCAGTGGTACTGATATATTGCTGTACTGGAGTGATTTAACAGAGCACTGAGGGTCTGTTTGAAAACAAGAGCTAGTTTAATGGGATCTTTTATGTCATAACTGGTGTGCTAGTAGCAAAACTGGTGCTCGGAGGTATTACAAATGAGAGAAATACCCATGGGGTTCAGACACTGTATAATGTTGTATTATATAGCCAAGGGCAAAAAGATTGTGCCTTAAATACATTTCTCGAGAAAGCTAAAAATCTTGGTCAATAAAGGTTAAAGGTATTTAGCTTTCCAAGGAAATTGAAGATAATGGACTTCCGATTAAGTCAATGGAAAAATAAATCCATGGAAAAGCACAACAATAAGATGGTAGGATATCTTTCAAACAAGACCCATTGGCTCTTGACCCAGAAATGAATAATCACAGTATCAAAATGCCAAAGAACTAGGACCCCTAGTACAAAAGTGCAGTTGCGAAGGGTAGCATGCAGAATTCTGACTCAAGATCTCCTTGGTGACTTAACTCGTTAAGGCAGAGCAGTTGAACTATACAAACCAGGAAAAGTCCCAAGTTTGATCCCTAGATTTTGCCGAGATAGAAGTGCTGCAACTGGCCTTAGATCCAGTGACCTTTGCTGGAATTGAGAATGCATGAAGGTCAGGTGAAGACAGAATCAGGCTTGATGGGCCTGGTGGTCAAATAGGCCTCATTATTTAGACACATGAATGACAGGGAGCTGGGCGAGATGCTGCAGAGGGCTCTCGACACCCAGGAAATTGTACATCAACAAGGAGTCAATGCCTTCAGAAGGGGAGAAAAATCACATGAAATGTTAAGTGCTGAAACATAAATCAAATACACTATTGCCTCTAGAAACCCAGAGCACCACTACACACTGTGTCTCCATGGCAAATAGAAATGGTTGCTTCTTTTGGTGCAAGCTGGTCTTTATACTTTTGTGTCAACTTCCAAAAGGAAAAAAAAAAAATCACTAGACCCAAATTCACCAACAATCACAATACATACTGTTGAACTTTCAACTGTAAAGCATAACATATTGGTGACTGCCTTTCTGAACACAGGCCCCGGTCTATGTAAACTTAAGTAAACAAAGATTCGCTGAATTGCATGGACAATGCGCCGTAGTTATCACCAGCATTTACGAACATACCCATCTCATTTGGTAATCTGTTGCTGAGGATTTTGTTATGCTCTTGCACGTGCAAGGTTATTTCTTCCCGTGACGCGCTGGAATACGGACACTGCATGCAGTTATATCGACCCCTGGTATGCTCCCACACAATCCTGCTGTTGGCCGATTGAGCTGCAAAAAGGTAATGAACAACATTTGGTCAAAATTTACCAACAAGAAGTGCATGTTACCTAACCAAAGACAGGTTTGCCTGAAAAATCACTTCTGCTGTTACAATGTGGTGATGGGTCCATACAAATACTGCACCCTCAGCCACAGTGAATCACAGTTAACAAAGTGCTGGGTATCAAGAACCAACCTTGGCCTCGTGTTTTTAATTTTCAGCTGTTAAAAATGTAATATATAACGAAGAACACATTCAAATGCCAGTCATGCAGGAAGAGACTTGCTTCAAGCTGACAATTTGCTCAGTACAAATCAATAGTTCAGATCAGCAAGAACATCAATGAAATGCATTGGCCAGAAAATATGGAGAAAGTGACTGGAAAAAAAAACAAAAATCGTTGCCCAGGAATTAAACTGCTTGCACCCAACATGCAACCAAACTGTGTTTTTTCACCATAAGCAATGGCCCGATAACTTTGAAACATGCAATTCTGAAGAATGTGATTTCATTAGAGGACCAGTAATTATGGAGAAAAACAGGCACTCAGTTTAAAAAAAACTAAAATCGATTATCAAATTGGGGTTTTCACCAGAAATTTGGCATTCAATATTGAAAAGCCGACAGCAAAATGAAAAATATAATTCCTTTGGAAAAAGTAAAATAAAAAAGTAGCTCAAGATTAAAATACACCTTACCCGCACTCTTCCTCCAGACTGCATTGGAGAATGGTAGACTTTCGGAGGGAACATAAGGCCTAAGGCGTGGCTGTGTGGCACCTTGGGAGAGGCTGTAAGATGCTGGGTGCATGTATGGAATAAAGGGCCCAGGCACTGGTGTGTGCGCTTGACTAGCAAACCTGCTTAGGCTGGGTGTGGCAAACAGAGATGGCTCCAGCAGTGAAAATGGATGTGGGGTTGTTGAGACTAATGGCATTGAATTTAGTGAAGTATGGAGACTTGGTAGGGGAGTTGGGAGTGGTGTGACTGGCTTTGAATTTGTTGCCGTGCTGATGGTGTCCATGCTTGCCACATTGCTATTCTTATCAAGCTGCTTGATAACACTTTGAAATTTCACTGGCTCCACAGAGACTGGTTGTTTAATCAGAGGATCTGATTCACTGGCAGATATAGCGCTGGGACACTGCTTCTCTACCTTCTGAGGCAGAGTATTCATCGCAGTGCTAAAACACACATGCAGATGTTTGAAGAGAGATCGATGTGTTCGAAAACGTAGTTTACACACTTCACACCTGCAAAAAAATTTCAAAAATTAATCTTAATCTTTGACTCTTAGATTTACAAACCCAGAAATGAAAGGTGCGAACAGCATTTTTGAAAAAAACTTTTAAAATGTTACTGAAAGACGTGATTCAGTGGGGCACTCGCGCCTCAATCAGAAGGTTGGGGGTTTGAGCCCTACTCCATAGACCCGGGCGCATAAACTGGGCTGACACTTCAGTGCAGTACTGAGGGAGTGTAGTACTGTCAGAGGTACCGTATTTCGGATTAGGCATTAAATGGAGCCCGTCGGCTCGCTCAGGATGGACGTAAATGATCCCATGGCACTATTTTCAAGAGCATTGGGTGCTCCAGGATGTCCTGGCCAATATTGATCCCGCAACCAAGAAGAACAATATAGATTATCTGGTCATTTATCACATTGCTATTTGTGGGACAATGCTGCACGCAAATTGGCTGCTGCATTTTCTTACATTACAACAGTGGCTACATTACTTTGAAGCATTCTGTGGTTATGAAAGTGCTAAAGTCCTAAGCCTTGTCCTCCAGCCAAAGGGCGACAATTTGTTCCCAGATCTTTCCTTGTGATTTATTGCTGTGGCAAAAGGTACAAATGTAGCAGAGACCGACGTGTTCCTGTGGAGGAATGCAGTACATGGCCCGATGCTAGTCACTGGAGACCAGGATCATTCTCTACTGCCAAAACATGCAGGTACTGAAACACCATCAGGATGATGGCAAAGTCTAACTTTGTTACAAATTTTACTTTAATGTTAATTTTTGACTTGAACGACTGGATCATGGACATTACACACGATTTCCTCAGGAACAATACAAAGGCGGCAAGAAAACCACCTCAATTATTCAAGGCAAATTCAAAATCTCAAACGTTCACCTATTGGCTCAGTTGAATAAATGGGCCGTCTGGTGGATCACTGAGCCAATCTGTGCTGAGCTGACTGATCTCAGCCAGGATAGCCACGAGAACGCTACAATCGATCGCAGGTAAGTCATTCCCATTTCTCACTTGGGACCCTCATAGTAACAGACCCCAGCCATTTTGGGTACATCATTGTAATGTCAATTAAAAGATGACTGATCCAAATCTCTAAGCAATGGGGTTTCTGTGCTTGCATTTTTGGAAGTACTTAAAAAAATATATATATATAAAAAAAAATTAACAATTATACTGTTAAAGGGTTAACCTGGTGTTGCAATACAGGGTGATCTTTCATTTTTAATAAATGGCAGAGAGCCACGTACTGCATTCCTCCACAGGGGGTAAGTGAGTCTCAGTTGCTCTCATACGCCTCCTCGTGGTTTATTGCTGTGGCTAAGGTCTGGCCACAGGCTAATTCCCCCTTAGCTGAAGGACTAGGCTTAGGAAGAAAATGAACTCAAAAGGAGCGAGCAAGCTTGTATTTATGCAGTCCCCACTGCATACACGCCAATGTGATTTGCCTGCTTTACTGTGAACGGTGAAACCAATGTAATGAACGAACTCCCAAAGCTGCCTGAAGTCTCGGCTTTCCAGCTACTGGGAAACTAACAAACTGGGACATGGGAACTTGGTGTATTTTCTTACATTAATTGTTGACAGTGCGACAACGGATGGAGATTTAGGGCAGCTTCAATCAGCTGCTTGCACAGTTAACAACAATGGGAGGTAGCCAGAAAGTGATTGGAGACTTCAGGCAGCTTCACGTTCTGACTGCCTCCAGAGTGGTGAACAGCTGATTCAAATCTTCAGGCAGTATCACGTTGCCTGAAATCAGCGGTGCATTTAAAATTGGCAAGTACTTATTGAACTGCACAAATTTTAAACGGTGCCTTTGTAAATGACACCTATGGTAATGACAAATGGTTAGCAGCGCTTGCCTGATATAGTGGCAGGGACTGTATCGCACTGTCATGGCCTCAAGACATCTCAAAGCTCGATAAGATCACTGGGTACAGAGGGAAAGTGCTCTGTTGCTGATCAGTTTGAAGAGTAATAGTGCTTTTACAACAGTGACTATACTCCAATAGTACTTCATTGGCTGTAAAGCGCTTTGAGACATTGGTGGTTGTGAAAGGGGCTGTATAAATCCAAATCTTTCTTTTCTGCTCATGCAAAAGAGGCTCTATCCCAATGGTTAAAATGTAAATGATGTATTGCAGATAGGAGCACCGACACACTATGTACATTTAAATCAACCGCACAGAGGGGTGAGGATGTCCAAGGACAGGTGTGGCACTGCATCGGAGAGACACGACTGGCACCTGCAAGGTGGGTCTCGCACATCTCGGTGAGGTTGGGTAACAACTTTATGGCATTTCACAACAGTCAAAACGTAATTTAATACCTGGAATTGGTAAGCAGATTCTACATCTATTTTTATACTAAATGTACATGTGTTGGAACTAATGCAATTTGGCCCGATGGTCAACTTACTTGAAGTATCGGTTAGGTTTGTGATGTACTCTCATGTGATTCACCAGATGGTGCATACTAGAGAAAGACTCGTTACAGTCATTTGCACAGCATTTATACACTTTCCCTAAACGGAAAACAGAGTCAGACACAAAGTAGCACATGTTAGCAATTGTACTAAAATTACAACATATTAATTTTAGGCAGCGACTGCTGCCAATGAAGTTGCACACGTGCAGTCTCAAGTGTTTTTTTGGTTGTTTGCTTCGGGACTCAAGGACCCTGGGAAGAAAAGCTGGGAGCGGGCCTTCAGGTCTCACAGGCTCCGTGAAAAATCGATATCACTTTCCAGATTAATGCGCAGAACGCTTCTGCACAGCTGCGGGTCATTGGCAGCAGTCACTGTTAATTTTATATTCTGTGTAGAGTAAACTCAAACCTGATATTTACAGAAGCCACCAAATCTGGGGTCAGTAATGACTATTACCAGCTAACTTGATAAAAGATTTCACGGTGATGGGAAACTGAAATTGAATTTTAATATGAATTGAGATTTGAAAGTATTAAAAGGAGATTTCTCTTACCCCAATCAGAATTGGGCCATGCCTTTAAAAACATGGTTTTATACAACAATTGAACAGATAATATAAGCAATACCCACATAGAAAAAAAAATGAAATGTGTTCCAAGTTTAAAAAATATATATATTCTAATTAGTTGGCCATTAACTCGGAATTCGTCAGGGATTGCTGCTGGGAGGCGAACTGTTCAGAATATTTATTAATGATCATAACTGGCAAGAGCAAGTAATTATGGTTAAGCAGGATGTTTAAATGATGGGGACATTACTCCGAGAGTTACATAGAAACACAGTAACAGGCCATTTGGGCCAACCAGTCTTTATGCTGCTGTTTATCCTTGGATGCGTTTATTTGTACTGCAAAATTGGCCACCATGCTCCACGCTTTGTCTATGATTGGTCCCCTTGGAGGATAAGCCACACCCTGAAGCTTCACAGGAACACGTAACTTGAACTGCCCATCCCACAGTCTCACTGACTCGGCAAATTGTCACTCGATCCACTTTGACTTCCTGAAGCAACAGAGGACAGAGCTCCCCAGAAGACAGTAAGGGCCAGCCAAAGTGTCTTACTCCAGTCCAAGTACATCCCTCCCCCAGCCGAAGTGCCTCCCCACCCCCACCCCACCATAGATGGGGCAGATATTGTGTACAGATTGTCAACGGGTTTATTGGAGAGGAAGTGAATAGTGACAGTGTCGTGACTTCTGGATATCATTCACTCCAACGATGTCCCTTGTAGGGTGTTGGAAGAATGTGGTCCATCTTCCCAGCGTTCCCTCTCTCCCCTCCACCCATGTCTCTCCCACCGACTCTCTCTCCCTTTCCCCCAGGGAGGGGCGGGGGGGGGGGGGAAAAGAGTCGATGGGGTTGCAGGAGTGAGTCGGGGGGCTGGGCGGGTGGGAGCAGAGTCGGGGAAGAGTCCGGAGGGAGAGGGGGGCAGTGAGTTCCAGACCCCCACCACCCTCTGCGTGAAGAAATTTCCCCTCAAATCCCCTCTAAACCTCCCAATTACTTTAAATTTATGCCCCCTGATTGTTGACCCCTCGGCTAAGGGAAATAAGCCCTTTCTATCCACTATATCTGGGACCCTCATAAATGCAATCGTACCTCCTCTCCCTTAATTTAGCACTTAGGATTTAACAAAGCATCCAGGACGCTCTGTCTGGACTAAAGATAAAGATAGCTAGAGGGGTGGACACTATCAAGTCTCTTTTTACTACTGCACTCCTAAATGAATTGCTAATCGCTCTTTACCCCTGGAGCCCAGTCTTTAGTGCCATAATAATCTATTTGATGACCCTGCCCGAGTGCTCATCTTCCCTACAGGAGGCTAGTGCTACATGCTGGTCGGAAAGAATCCCCATGTTCCTTGAACTGTGCATCATCACCACTCCTTCCCCAACCTTTCTTTACCACTGCCAACTCCCTGTTGCAGCAGGGTGTACCCGCAAAGTCTTGTTCCAGAAATCAGTCCCACTCCCTGATGTGTCAGATTGTCCCCAATTCCTCCTCAATTATTGAAATCTTGAACTCAAGTAATTTCAGTCGGAGGGGCTTCCTGCAGAAGTATGTGTCGGAGTGAACATCTGCTACTGTAAACTCCCACATCCTGCAGGAACCACACATTACTGTCCCTTCCTGTGCAGTTAATCTTACATTTATATCCTTAAACACTTAAATTTCATTTAATCTACTCTGCTCTGCACCTTCCACCTCATCCCATTCAAAACTCATTATAGAAGTACTGTTTCATCTGCTTTTACTTGGCAGAGCCACTGTGTAGATAGACGGTAAAACACATTAAACACTGAAAAGGACCGTATGCACAGATTGCATTTTTTAGAACACTGGGTGCCAACACAAATGGAGTCCCATCACCAAGTTTAAGAGTCTCTGAAGTAAGCCCGAGAAACCTAAACATACAGAATTTCTGTTTGTGCAACACAGGGGGCAACGCTGGCCCCTCGCCCAACACAGGGGGCAACGCTGGCAACTCGCCCAACACAGGGGGCAACGCTGGCCCCTCGCCCAACACAGGGGGCAACACTGGCCCCTCGCCCAACACAGGGGGCAACACTGGCCCCTCGCCCAACACAGGGGGCAACACTGGCCCCTCGCCCAACACAGGGGGCAACACTGGCCCCTCGCCCAACACAGGGGGCAACACTGGCCCCTCGCCCAACACAGGGGGCAACACTGGCCCCTCGCCCAACACAGGGGGCAACACTGGCCCCTCGCCCAACACAGGGGGCAACACTGGCCCCTCGCCCAACACAGGGGGCAACACTGGCCCCTCGCCAAACACAGGGGGCAACACTGGCCCCTCGCCCAACACAGGGGGCAACACTGGCCCCTCGCCCAACACAGGGGGCAACACTGGCCCCTCGCCCAACACAGGGGGCAACACTGGCCCCTCGCCCAACACAGGGGGCAACACTGGCCCCTCGCCCAACACAGGGGGCAACACTGGCCCCTCGCCCAACACAGGGGGCAACACTGGCCCCTCGCCCAACACAGGGGGCACACCCCACTTAGCTAAGTAATGCATGTTGGTAGATCAAGGCTGAGGCAGCCCCAAGTATATGCAAGAGTGTGACCAGCTAAGATCCTGCAGATTACCTGCACAGAGCGCACTGGTAAGCATCCCCTGCGTTTCCAGCTAGGATCACCCGACTCATTTCATTCGAGCTTTAGCTTACAGAGCTATCTGGCGTGGAGTGGGAAACACACTGCGCCCTTGGACAGGCTTACCCCTACATAAGAACATAAGAATTAGGAACACGAGTAGGCCATCTAGCCCCTCGAGCCTGCTCCGCCATTCAACAAGATCATGGCTGATCTGGCCGTGGACTCAGCTCCACTTACCCGCCCACTCCCCATAACCCTTAATTCCCTTATTGGTTAAAAATCTATCTGTGACTTGAATACATGCAATGAGCTAGCCTCAACTGCTTCCTTGGGCAGAGAATTCCACAGATTCACAACCCTCTGGGAGAAGAAATTCCTTCTCCACTCGGTTTTAAATTGGCTCCCCCGTATTTTGAGGCTGTGCCCTCTAGTTCTAGTCTCCCTGACCAGTGGAAACAACCTCTCTGCCTCTATCTTGTCTATCCCTTTCATTATTTTAAATGTTTCTAGAAGATCACCCCTCATCCTTCTGAACTCCAACGAGTAAAGACCCAGTCTACTCAATCTATCATCATAAGGTAACCCCCTCATCTCCGGAATCAGCCTCGTGAATCGTCTCTGTACCCCCTCCAAAGCTAGTATATCCTTCCTTAAGTAAGGTGACCAAAACTGCATGCAGTATTCCAGGTGCGGCCTCACCAATACCCTATACAGTTGCAGAAGGACCTCCCTGCTTTTGTACTCCATCCCTCTCGCAATGAAGGCCAACATTCCATTCGCCTTCCTGATTACCTGCTGCACCTGCAAACTAACTCAAAAGAGTTTCATGCACAAGGACCCCCAGGTCCCTCTGCACCGCAGCAAGTTGCAATTTCTCCCCATTCAAATAATATTCCCGTTTACTGTTTCTCCCCCCCCCCCCCCCCAAGGTGGATGACCTCACACTTTCCGACATTGTATTCCATCTGCCAAAGCTTAGCCCATTCGCTTAACCTATCTAAATCTCTTTGCAGCCTCTCTGTGTCCTCTACACAACCCGCTTTCCCACTAATCTTTGTGTCATCTGCAAATTTTGTTACACTACACTCTGTCCCCTCTTCCAGGTCATCTATGTATATTGTAAACAGTTGTGATCCCAGCACCGATCCCTGTGGCACACCACTAACCACCGATTTCCAACCTGAAAAGGACCCATTTATCCCGACTCTCTGCTTTCTGTTCGCCAGCCAATTCTCTATCTATGCTAATACATTTCCTCTGACTCTGCGTACCTTTATCGTCTGCAGTAACCTTTTGTGTGGCACCTTATCAAATGCCTTTTGGAAATCTAAATACACCACATCCATCGGTACATCTCTATCCACCATGCTCGTTATATCCTCAAAGAATTCCAGTAAATTAGTTAAACATGATTTCACTTTCATGAATCCATGCTGCGTCTGCTTGATTGCATTATTCCTATCTAGATGTCCCGCTATTTCTTCCTTAATGATAGCTTCAAACATTTTCCCCACTACAGATGTTAAACTAACCAGCCTATAGTTACTGCCCCCCTTTTTTTTTATATAAACAGAGGCGTTACATTAGCTGCTTTCCAATCCGCTGGTACCTCCCCAGAGTCCAGAGAATTTTGGTAGATTATAACGAATGCATCTGCTATAACTTCTGCCATCTCTTTTAATACCCTGGGATGTATTTCATCGGGACCAGGGGACTTGTCTATCTTGAGTCCCATTAGCCTGTCCAGCACTACCCCCCTAGTGATAGTGATTATCTCAAGGTCCTCCCTTCCCACATTCCTGTGACCAGCAATTTTTGGCATGGTTTTTGTGTCTTCCACTGTGAAGACCGACACAAAATAATTGTTTAAGGTCTCAGCCATTTCCACATTTCCCATTATTAAATCCCCCTTCTCATCTTCTAAGGGACCAACATTTACTTTCAGTCCAACAGTCACTCTTTTCCATTTTATATATCTGTAAAAGCTTTTACTATCCGTTTTTATGTTTTGCGCAAGTTTACCTTCGTAATCTATCTTTCCTTTCTTTATTGCTTTCTTAGTCATACTTTGCTGTCGTTTAAAATTTTCCCAATCTTCTATTTTCCCACTAACCTTGGCCACCTTATACACATTGGTTTTTAATTTGATACTCTCCTTTATTTCCTTGGTAATCCACGGCTGGTTATCCCTTCTCTTACCGCCCTTCTTTTTCACTGGAATATATTTTTGTTGAGCACTATGAAAGAACTCCTTAAAAGGTCCTCCACTGTACCTCAATTGTGCCACCATTTAGTCTGTGTTTCCAGTCTACTTTAGCCAACTCTGCCCTCATCCCACTGTAGTCCCCTTTGTTTAAGCATAGTACGCTCGTTTGAGACACAACTTCCTCATCCTCAATTTGTATGACAAATTCAACCATACTATGATCACTCATTCCGAGAGGATCTTTTACTCGGAGATCGTTTATTATTCCTGTCTCATTACACAGGACCAGATCTAAGATAGCTTGCTCCCTTGTAGGTTCTGTAACATACTGTTCTAAGAAACAATCCCGTATGCATTCTATGAATTCCTCCTCCAGGCGATTTGATTTGACCAATCGATATGTAGGTTAAAATCCCCCATGATTACTGCCGTTCCTTTTTCACATGCCTCCATTATTCCCTTGATTATTGTCCGCCCCACCGTGAAGTTATTATTTGGGGGCCTACACCCACCAGTGACTTTTTCCCCTTACTATCTCTAATCTCCACCCACAATAATTCAACATTTTGTTCATTAGAGCCAATATCGTCTCTCACAACTGCCCTGATATCATCCTTTATTAACAGAGCTACCCCACCTCCTTTCCCTTCTTGTCTATCTTTCCGAATCGTCAGGTTCCAATAATGAGCCAGTTTGGCTGGTCTATCATTAGCTGTGTCCTACAGTTCTGCCTGTTCCAGTTGTCGAATTACTGAAATTCACATAGGGGAACTTCCGTTGCCAGGCAGGTTATCTTGGAGCCACCTCCACTCCAAAGAGGATAGGTATTAGTTGGTCATTAGTCAACTAACAAGTGTGGTTTGTCAGTGGGGTACTAAAGGCAATAATGAAAGATTAATCATTAAATAGTTTGCCCAGGAACAATGTTAGCAATCAAATCATAGAATCTTCAACACAGGAGGCCATTGGGTTCATCACAGCAGTGCTGGCTCTAATGGGTTCTCTACTGACAGCTATTCTCCTGCTCTTTTCCAATACACTTAAAAAAAAAAATATTTTTCAAATATTTATCCACTTCCCTTAAAAGCTATTGTGGATTCTGCCTCCACCCATGTTCTGGTAAGGCATTCCATGTCCTAACAATCCTCTTTTTAAAAAGCAGTGAAATTCTCCTAACCTTCTTTATTCCTTTTTAAAAATTATAGGGGTCGAAATTACCCCTTTCTCGAAGGCCTCTGGCCGCCTGAAAGCGGGAGCCATGGGTCGGTGCGGAATGCATGCGGAGTCTCCACGGAGGGGAGCGCCATTTAAAATATTGCCCATCCTCAGGTTTGGAGTGGTGCCCGGGACCGCTCCGCCCGTTTTCCCACCGCGGCGAGCACGTGCCGGCTCCTTACAGACTGCCGGGGGACACCTTCCTAAAATTGTCCCTTGAGAAATTGCCCCTTTCCTGGAATCGCCCCGTAGGAGCGGTGCCCCCGACATACACTCTGTGGCTTGGCATCGTGGCCGCCCTTAAAGGGAAGGTGGCACCGCCATGTTATTTTTTTAATGGTTAGCCGAATGCCAGGTCAGGCCGACAATTATGGCCGTGGGTTCGGCCGGGCCGCCAACAGGCAGCCTGGCCCCCCCCCCCCCCCCTCCCCCCTCCCCCCTTGGGTGCCAGGCTGCTGGCCCGGTCAAAACCCTCCCTGGTGGCCCTGTGGCTGCAGAGTTCGCAGCGGCCCTCCTCTTTAACTGAAGGGGAGCGACGTTGTGACGTGTCGACACGGCACTGATGACTGGTCGGGGCAGCGGATCCGCTTTAAGGGCACTTCCGCCCCGCAGCCGACCGGAACACCGAGGAAATGAAAATTTCAAAGAGCTGAATTTCTCCAGTATATCCGCCCCATGGACTGGGCCGGAGGAAAAATACTTTCAAACACAGTAGGTGCCCCCCGTTTGGGGCGGTGCTGAATTTCGGCCCCAGAGCCTCTCGTTCCCAACTCACCGACCAGTGGAAATAGTTTCCCCACTATCAAAACCTCTCAATTTTGAATACCTCTATTATATAATCAATCTTTTTTTGCACTAGTTTATAAAAGGAAACAAAACATGAGGGAATATAAACAGAGCACAGTGTACGTCCAAAAGTAATATGGGGAAACCGTGGAGTGAGAGGCATTATGTTCGGTACAGGTCAGTGCACTTACCCAACAGACACAGGTGGGAGAAAGAGAACAACTGGATGACATGCTTTATACCAGATTGGGAGAAGCACCAAGACACCTGACCGGGTGGGGGCTTGAAAAGGCGGAGGCACTGCGGGAGGGTGGGAGGAGCTATCTGCAGCAGCGACAAGTGCAAGAGACAAAAAGTAAAAAGAATCGAAATGTGACGTCACAACCAAGCAGGTAAGCGATTGGCTGGTTGACTGGTGAGTATTTCTTTTTCTTTTTTGTTAAAAAACCTTGGGCATTGGTGTAAGTTAGGAACTGCAATTAAATAGATAAGTGATATTTATTATCTAAAAATACCCAATTAATTAAATCAGCTGTTTGCCGAGTAGCGGCTGGGAGTGTTTTGCTAAGGTTGAGAGTTTATTTCCGCTTGATAGTTGCGAGTGTAACTCGAGGGATGGCAGGGCAGCTCAGTCCCGTGTATTGCACATCCTGTGGCATGCGGGAAGACCCTGGACGACCACGTGTGCAAGAGGTGTCTCCAGCTGCACCAACTCGAGCTCCGTGTTTCGGAGCTTGAGCGGCAGCTGGAGTCACTGCGGTGCATCCGTGAGACGGAGAGAAACGTGGATAGCACGTTTATAGAGGTGATCACCCCGCAGCTTAAGAGTGTACAGACAGAAGAGGACTGGGCTCGTAGTGCAGGAGTCCCCCGAGTCCATCTCGCTCTCCAACCGGTATTCTCTTCTGAGTACCGGTGGGGGCGATAGTGGCTCTGGGGAGTGCAGCCAGAGCCAAGTCCACGGCACCACGGGTGGCTCGGGGGGGGGGGGGGGGGGGGGGTGCGGGGAGAATAATGGAAGAGCTGTAGTGGTAGAAGATTCAATAGTCAGGGGAGCAGACAGGAGTTTCTGTGGCTGCAGACGTGACTCCAGGATGGTATATTACCTCCCTGGTGCCAGGGTCAAGGATGTCACCGAGCGGCTGCAGGGCATTCTGGGGGCCGAGGGTGAACAGCCAGAGGTCATGGTCTATATCAGGACCAATGACATAGGTAGAAAGAGGGATGAGGTCCTGCAGGCAGAGTTTAGGGAGCAAGGAGATTAAAAAGCAGGACCTCAAAAAAGGTAGTAATCGCCGGATTACTCTCGGTGCCACGAGCTAGTGAGTACAGAAATAGGAGGATAGAGCAGATGAACGCGTGGCTGGAGAGATGATGCAGGAGAGCAGGCTTTAGATTCCTGAGGCATTGGGACCGCTTCTGGGGGAGGTGGGACCTGTACAAGCCGGACGGGTTGCACCTCAACAGAGCCGGGACCAATATCCTCGCTGGGGGTCGTTTGTAAGTGCTGTTGGGGAGAGTTTAAACTAGCTTGTCAGGGGGATGGGAACCAGAGAATAGATTCAGTAGGAAGGGAAGTAAAGCTGGAATTGGAAAGCAAGAGTGTAGAAAGTGAATTTGAAGGACCGAGCAAACAAGGGCTAGAAAAGTAGTCAACAAGGAGGTCTGGCTGTACTAAATGGTATATACTTCAATGTAAGGAGTATAGCAAATAAGGCAGATGAGCTGAGAGCACAGCTAGACACTTGGGAGTATGATATTCCAGCTACTACAGAGACATGGCTAAAAGAGGGGCAGGTATGGCAGCTCAACATTCCTGGTTATATGATTTTCAGGTGGGATAGAGAGAACATAAGAACAAGAATTAGGAACAGGAGTAGGCCATCTAGCCCCTCGAGCCTGCTCCGCCATTCAATATCATGGCTGATCTGAAAGGGGGTAAAAAGGGTGGGGGGGGTGGTCATGGTATTGATTAAAGAAACTATTACAGCTATGAGGAGGAATGATATGTTAGCGGGATCATCAGATGAGGCCATATGGGTCGAACTGAAAAACAAAAAAAAAGGGACAATCACACTGCTATAGACCTCCAAATAGTGAGAGGGAGATAGAAGAGCAAATATGTAGGCACATTTCTAAGAAGTGCAAAAACTATAGGGCAGTAATAATAAGGGATTTCAGCTATCCTAATATTAACTGGGACAAGGAGTATCGAATACAGAATTCTTAAAATGCATTAAAGAGAATTTTTTTCGCCAACATGTAGCAAGCCCAAAACGGGAGGGAGCGGTTATCAGTGGGAGAGCATTTAGGTGCTAGTTATCATAATTCAGTTAGATTTAAAGGTAGTTATGGAAAAGGGCAAGGTTAGACCAGGAATAAAAGTTCTAAATTGGGGAAAAGTCAACTTTGCTAAGCCAAGAGATGATTTAGCCAAAGTGGACTGGAAACAGCTACGTGAAGGTAAATCAGTGTCAGAGCAGTGGGAGGCCTTCAAGGAGGAGATCCGTAGGGTTTTGGCCAAATATGTGCCCTTAAAAGAAAAGGGTGGGACTAACAAATCTAGAGCTCCCTGGATGTCTAGGGACATACAGGGTAGGATAAAGAAAAAAAAGGTAAGCTTATGACGGATTCCGACGGCCAAATATTGCAGAATCTCTCGAGGAGTATAGAAAGTCCAGGGGTGAAATCAAAAAGGGATATTAGGAAGAGAGAGAGAGAGCGAGAGAGAGCGAGAGCGAGAGCGAGAGAGCGAGAGAGAGCGAGAGAGAGCGAGAGAGAGAGCGCGAGAGAGAGAGCGCGAGAGAGAGAGAGAGCGAGAGAGAGAGAGAGCGAGCACATGAAAAAAATTCTTGGCAAGTAAAACCCAAAGATGTTTTATAAATATATTAAGAGCAAGAGGATAACTAAAGAAAGGGTCACTACTATTGGAGGAGGAGAAGTATGAAATATTAGATGAAATAAACATAGGGAGAGAGAAGGTATTAAGGGGTTTAGCAGCTTTGAAAGTGGGTAAGTCCCCAGGCCCGGATGAAATGTATCCCAGGCCATTAAACGAAGCAAAAGGGAAATAGCAGAGGCTTTGACCATCATTTTCCAATCCTATCTGGCTTTAGGCATGGTGCTAGAGGACTGGAGGACTGCTAATCACGGGCCCAAATTTTCCCAGCCGCCGAGAGCGGTGCAGTTAGGGGTGGCATGCCGACTTTCCAAGCCAAGAAAAGCGCCAAAAACTTACCTTCCACTTTGGCTGCTCCCTTGTCGTCTGGATCCATTGACGTGGCGGTGTAGAGCCTGCGGGGGGCGGAGCTTCGGCCGCGCTTGCTCAGCGCGGCCGGCGGGGCTTGGGCCCAGTGTCTTGTGGAATGCCGGCAGGGGGACGCATGTCTGTTTGAGTGTGCGCGCATGCACAATGGGCGTTTCAGCGTGCGTGCATGTGCAGTGCAACAGGAAGCTTGGCAATCGGCCAATTAAAGAGAGAGCTTCCTCAGTATCATTGGTAATGGACCATATATAAAGGTAAGGTTTAAATATTGATTTGTGTGTGGTTGAGGGAGTGGAAAGGAGTGCTGGATAGGTGGAAGAAAGGTGAGGTGTGATTTTTGAACATTACCTGCGTGTAAGTCCGATACACGAATGGCGCAAGAGCGTGCAAGACGAACAAAGAATTTCCTCCATGAGGAAGTGGAGAAACTAGTGACTGTCATTG